>NC_089588.1:122808297-123110488 GCF_019320115.1 Miscanthus floridulus
GCATTGCTAATCATTCATATCGTGCATCATCAAGCATCCTCATCATACATGCGTAATCTTGCATATAACAACTGAAACATTACTTCGAAACATACGAAACATGTTTGTGAAAAGTAAATGATACATACACTTATTAGAGTTGTTTTGCTCTGATTCTTGCTTGCTAGTTGAGTAGAAACTGTTGGTTATGCTTGTAAATCATCTAGAATTGTCTAGCACAGTTTTTGGAGCAAGGTTTGTATTCAAAGTAATTCAAAATTTTGCTTCCCAAAGTAATTTCCCAAAATTAGGGTTTTTGAGTTAAAATTTAACTTTGATTCTATAATTTAAAAATCTAGATAGAATTGGACTTTGGTCATAAAAGCAAAGTTGTAGGGAATTAAATTCTAAGCAACTTTCATTTTTGGTACATTTTCAAAAGAGGGTCATTTTCTTGCTCAAATAATGTTTGAAAGATGGCATTTAAAAATTTCTTGAAAATATATTGAAAAATTCCATTTCTATTGTGTCTGGGCCGCCGCCTCGCTTCTGGCCCGCCAGCCGAAGCCGGCCCAGCGAGCTCCCGCACGCCGCGCGCCTCGCCTCGGCCCAGCCCAGCGCCGTGCCAAGCCCGGCCTACCTCCGCGCACCGCGCCTTCTTCTCCCGCGCGCCGTGCCCCGTCGCCGCGCCACGTCCTGACCGCGTCAGGCGACGCCCGCCGCGTGTCTGCCACGCGCCCGGCTAGCTCTGACCCACGTAGCGCACTGGCGGGCTTGAAGAGGAGCGCGCCCTGCTGCCAGCCGCACGCGCTCTGCCTTCACTCCTCCCTCGCTGCCCCTTCCTTCCGCCAGAGCCGCGCCCCGAGCTCCGCCCTCGCCGCGCCCGAGCTCCGCCGGCGTCAAACTCCCCGCACCACCCCGAGCCATTCTCCAATTACTCGCGCCCGCAGCTCCGCCTCGCGTCCTTCAAGTCGCGCTCAAGCTTGCCTCCGCCTTCCGAGCACAGGTTGGGCCTCCCGCGTCTCGCCGCCGACGGCCATGGCGCCGCCGTGCTCGGCCACCATGGAATCCGTCTTCCTTCTCCCCTCCAGCCTCGCCTAGCTACCCTACACCGAGCTCGCCTTCTCCTTGCACGTCTCCTGCGCTCGCTCGCTTGCGCTGCCGAGGCCGGAGATGGCCGCCGGCCGCTTGGACGAGCTGCGCCGCCAGCCAGCGCGCGCCCCCGGCGAGGCCACCTTGCCTCGGGCTGGCCAGGCCGAGCCAGCCGGAGGGCTGACGCCCTGTTGGGCCGTCCCCCCTCCCTCATCGCTCGGGCCGCGCAGGCCGGCTGTGGCCGTGGGCCAGTTCATTTCCGCAGGCCGGCCCAGTAGCATTTAAATGATTTGTTTTCAATTTATTCATTATTATTTGAAAACAGAAATGGTTTGCAAAATATTTGGATACTCAAAGTTGCTCTAAATTTGTTGAAACAAATTTTTCTAGGTTCCTTATCACCAGATCTACTTGGGAAAATTATTGCATGTCATTTTTGAGATACTTTTCTATAGGATTTTATTTAATCATGTAAATTGCTGATAACTTGAAAAATGTGTATAAAAATATATAGGCTTCAGAAAAATATGATTTCAAGTTTGTTCATCTTCTTATGTCATGTACTTCCTAAGGAAAATATGTTTCATGCATGTGCTGTGGAAAACTTTGGAGGTGTAGTTCAAGTGTCTTTAATGGCTGATTTTTGTTATTTTTGATAGAGAGCAAACTTTGTATAAAACATGCATGTGGTAATTTTTGTACAGTCATTATATGCTATGAAGAACCTAGAAAAAATATTAATTCTGTTGTTTGACACTTTTCATAGTACAAAGTAATTTCATGCTCATTTTCATGCTATAGCTTGTCATTTTTGTGTAGGATAGTTTACTTATCCAAATGCCATGAAATTTTTATGGTAGTCTGTTTAGGGTAGTAGTATGCTACTGCAATTTTCTCAGATTTTTAGGAGCATCAGAAATATAGGTTGCTATTCAAACCTATTATTAATTAGGGTTTAAGCAAGTGTCGCTTTAAGTGTGATTAAGAAATTAGTAAAGCTTTGGTGTATCTTTGAAGCATTTCATAAGATAGGTTAACTTAACATATTAATAGTAGAAGAGAATGCAGTAGATGACATGTGCTTGTAGTAAAGTTCTTAGATGATGTTGACTACCTTGCATTTCAACATATCCATTGCATTCATCTCCTTCGATGCACCGTTTGCATAATCACTTACGCGCATTGCATCATACAGGATCGCAAACCGAGAACCCGGTCATCATACCCGAGGAGCCCGAGGAGCAGCTCGAGGTGCAGCAACAGGAAGTGCCAGAAGCCGACGAGGAGGACGTTGAGGAACTTCCGGAGTGCCCCGATCACCGTCCGAGCTCCTTCGAGAGAGGCAAGCCCCGGAGCATTTTTCTCCCGGTTTGCAATTAATTCATTAAATGCTTTACTTTAATTGATGCATTACGTTCAGGAGTTGTTTGCAACCGTTGCTGCATTATACCTTGTTTACCTTTGTTATACTATATCCTTGTTACCCTGGTATCCGCAGTCGAGTCAATGCTTAGCTGGCTTAGACCGGTAGAAGTCGGGTGATTTCCTGTCACCTGCGAGCTATAGGTGGTTACCTGGATCTGCTTGGATGACTATGAAGTCATGGTATAACTAAGTGTTAAATGAAGTTGAGACCGGACGGAGACTTGCAGAGTTTTGGACTGTAGTGTTTCCGTCTGTGTCGATTAAGGACCGACCGTTGTTGGGCCTCGAGTCATGTTGAACGCATGCCTTACATTTAGCTGGCCGGATAAGTACCTTCCGACCGTGAAGCTGGGAGATTTTTCGGGCCGAGTAGATTGCCCGCAGCGCACTGTGCCGGAGCAGGTGTGGTAGGACACGGGGGCGAGATGATAAGACCAAAGTGCAGTCGGTCGGCCCCCGAGTACATGTGGTTCCTGGCAAACTCGAGATACCTGGAAAGTTGGCTCGGTGATCAATATCTCACTTTAGCGGGTGAGTGAGGTTTGTGTAAGGAATAAATCACCAGCTGGTTAGGAATCGATTCGAATCGCCATCGCTCCTGGATAGTGAGCACTTGACTTGAGTGACTTCATCGTAGTAAATGCTATGGAACACTTGGACAGTTATAGTGAATATGACAGTATGGAAGTTGTTTAATGATCATCGGTTATCATTATCTGCTTAATCACATGTTTACTCTAGCATAGGTGCAAACCTAGTTGACAGGTTAATAATAATTAACTTGGCAATAATGCTTTTAGACAGGTTCTTGAAATGCTAAAAATGCTTCTTTTTGCAAATGAGTCAGCTACCCTACTATAAAGCCCTTCATAATCCTTGGTGTCATTTATTTTCGGTTATGTCGGGTAAGTCTAGCTGAGTACCTTCTCGTACTCAGGGTTTTATTCCCACTTGTTGCAGATGGGCAGATGTATTACGGCTACTGTATCAACTGCCTGTATCCTGCAATGGGTGATGCTTAGGACCATGGGCATGGTCATTCCTTATGTCTCATCTGATGCTTTTGTTGGAGACGATCATTCGCTGGCACTATATTTAAACTCCGCGTGAGTGTGTGTGTGGTTTGAACAAATGACTTCCGCTATTTTCATTCGAACTGGTTTGTAATAACTATGTTGAAACTCTGATGTATTTAAGATTGCAAACTTTTATGTAATATGTGGTGGTGACCGCTAAACTTGTTACGATCATGGCTGGGACACGAGTTGGTTTGAAATCCTTCGTGATTTCATGGACTACCGGGTTATACGGGCTTAAGTTTGCTCAATCGTCTGCTCTGTTGGATGATTTTCTTACTTAATTTCGTATAATTGGTCGGTTCTGTTACAGCTGGTATCAGAGCATGGTTTAGCGCGTCACTGTTCACAAGTGTATTTAAAACAAAAAGGCATTTGGAAAACGTGCTTTTAAAAACTATAAAGTGTGCCAGTGATCATATCCTTTATGCCCAGTTAAGGACTTTAGGTGGCTTAATTAAGTACTGACTGGGGTTCTTGCATCATATTTCTCTTTCGTCGCTCATACGGCGTGCTATTGTATGAGTGCCACTTGTTTGAGTGGTAATGAATGGATCATTTGCCTCTACGCCTCGGTAAGTGTGAGTTGTGAGAGCATGATCGGATACACCGCCGATCTAGGGTGAATGCTTATATGATGCTGGAGTAATTACATGTTCTACGCATGTTTTACAAAGGTATCTCATGTTTGGGTCTTCCGTCTGTGGAGGCGATGCCGTCAATAGGACGATGGTTCGGGTAGTTACTACCGTTGTACACGTATCTGGGGATCCGTGTAGAGCGTGTAGATAAAATTTTACTGCTTTTATGCATTCATTGGGAATTGGGCTGAAATGAATCTTCTACAGGTACATAACAACGCTATCGTGTAGAACGTATTAGCTACGTAATTGAGAGATCGTTGTTATGCCACCGAATTCGTCGTTAGAAATTATTTATTTCCTAAGTTTGTGAGAACGTACGACACGTACGTACATCATGTTACTTGTGCATCTCATTCATCTCATGCATACCTCCCCTTATAAATTGATTATCTCATTTTGATAAAAGTGTATCACCTAAAATATGTTTCCCCGAAGTAATAAGAGAACTTTTGCTACAGATGGCCCGCACGAAGCAGACCGCCCGTAAGTCCACCGGAGGAAGAGCACCCCGACGTCCGTTGGCCCTGAGGGAGCACCGCACCACGGACACCTTCTTGAGCGAGTTTGGCATGCCGACCTTGCTTTGGAGAGTGCTCCATGATGTGGGGTACCCAGAGGGTCAAGAGCCGGTGTACTCTTGGAATGAGAGCCAGTTGGCAGATGATGGACTTGTAGTGGTGGAGATCACGGTTCCTGCTCTCAGTGATGCTCCAGATTGGGATGGTTGGCATTTGGAGTTTGAGGGTCGCACTCCAGCTGAGGGTGCAGAGGGAGCAGCCTTCCATGTCATCAGGGACATTATGAGCAGATTTCCCAGTGAGCTTGCAGTAGCTTTAGCTGGTACTTTTCCTAGGGATGATCCTCACGATGCCATTTGGGTTCAGCCTCAATGAAGTGCATTGGTCAGAGGTCCAGCTGAGGGACAGGCTAGCGACAACCAGGCAATGAGTGCTATGTTCGCCGCCATCAGAGCGTATGAGGGTCTCGAGAGTACCTACTGGACTTTGACTGGCTTGCGTAGTGAGGATAAGCTCAAAGGGAAGAAGCAGAAGAAGAGACAGGCACGAGCTATAACTAGCTTGCAGGAGCAGTTGGCTGATATGAACTTACAGCGAGATCAGGCAGTTGAGAGAGGTGATATAGCTATGCAGCGAGTGCATACGTTGACTCAAGCCAACAACAATGCAGACCGCATGATTGGACAGTTGGTTTAGGAAAGGAATGAAGCCTGGAACGCAAGAAACCTTCTGTTGCAGAGAGTCGATGAGCTAGAGGAATACAACGGCAACCTGCACGAGGAGTTTCACGCGCTCTACAATGGGGTTGGCCCATATGCTCCACCGAACGCCGCTGGCATGGACATCGACGACAACAACCAGGACGAGCCTACAGTTTCACCTGGAGGCGACGGTGACGTCTCCGATCCCGACGATGGCCCTGAGGAGTAGGCTAGTTGCCTTGCGCTAGTATCTAGGTCTTGTCGCGATGACCTTTCTTTTGTTGGCATGTAATCTATCGTATGTTGCTTCGAACGTATGAGACTTGGCATGTGGTTGGAACTTGATTTTCAAATGCGATATCTGAACGCATAAAAAGTCCAGTGTATGTATGCTGGCAATGTGATTGTATGGACGCGATGTTTGCCGTTTAAGTAATTCGATTAAGTGCTGTTGTTTTAATTGGAATTGCGATTGTTGTGCCTCTGTTTTATTGTATGAATTTATTCTCTCCAGTAAATTCAGTACGGCATAATTTCTCCTTCACTCGCAATTATTACAGCTCCACTCAATCATTACTTGTTGCTGAAATATGCAGATGACAAACACTCGCCGAACCACGTATGAAGCCGCTGAGCCCGGTGTTAACGGTACGGGGACTGGTGGTGGTGGTGGTGGAAATCATGGCAACAACAATGAGCCTCCCCATGAACCGCATTTGCCACCTCCTCCCCCGTTCACCCCCGAGATGTTTCTCGCACAGCTGCTCGGGAGTCAGCGCAACGCGGAACAATCTCAGAAGAACATGGAAGATTTTCTGCGCACCATCGCCAACAACGTGCAACGTGGTAACAATCAAGGTGGTGGCATGGGAGTGAACCAATACAGCAGCTTCAAAGATTTCATGGACACCAGGCCGCCCGTATTCAAGGAAGCAACAGAGCCACTCGATGCTGAGGAATGGATCAACACGATGGAAGATAAATTCCGTGTGTTGAGGATGACTGAGGTGCTGAAAACGGAGTATGCTGCACTTCAATTGCAAGGACCGGCGGGAATGTGGTGGAAGCACCATCGCACCACCTTCCCTCCAAATGCTCAGATTTCTTGGAGAGAGTTTGCTGAGGCCTTCCGTGGAGTCTATATTCCACCCGGGCTGACTGAAATGAAGTTGGGAGAGTTTCTGGCATTGAACCAGGGTACCAAAACTGTGACGCAATACCTGCATGCTTTCAACAACTTATGTCGCTATGCTCCTGACATGGTTGACACAGATGCTAAAAGAATAGCCAGCTTTAAGAGGGGTCTCAATCCAAAAATGATGAAGCATGTTGGTACCAACAACCGCGTCAGATTCAATAATTTCATCAGCGACTGTCTGAAGCAGGAGAAGAATAACAACGCCAGCACTGCAGCCAAGACACGCAAGAGAGCCTTCGAAGGTGGGCCGTCTCAAGCTAGAGCACCTATGGGAGGTCGTCCTCCTTATCGCCCGTCGGCACCTGGCGCTAGATTCAGGCCACCTCAGCCAAGAAGCCAGAATTTCCGTGGACCTCAAAAGCCGTACAAGATGGCAGTACAGCCCAACAAAGCAGCCGCAACTGCGGTACAAGGCAGTTTCAAGGGAGCTGTGGGATCTGCCGGGACAGTGAGAGGACCCTGCTATAACTGTGATCAACCCGGTCATTTCTCGAGGTTTTGTCCGTACCCGCCCAAGAAGAAGCAGCAGACTTATAATGCTAGAGTGCACAGTACAACAGTGGATGAAATTCCAGAGGGAGAGCCCGTCACTGCTGGTAAGTTTACTGTCAATGAAAACACTGCAGTTGTTCTATTTGATTCTGGATCATCGCATTCTTTTATGAGTCAAGCATTTGCACAGAAACATGAACAACTATGCACAGAATTGGGTTATGGTTACCGTATAAGTTTAGCAGGGGCTGATGTTTTGACCAACCGGATGGTTCGAGGGGCAACCCTTGAATTAGGTAGCAGGAAGTTCCGAGTGAACTTGATAGTTATGCCTAGGTTAGTCTTGGATGTCATTATAGGGATGAATTGGATGAAGGATTGGGGAGCAGTCATAGATACTGGAGGTCGAGTACTTACCCTTAAGGATCCCCTGGGTGAGGGTACTTTCCAAGTACCATTGCCTCGAAGAACAGACCTTATAAGTGTTACATGTGCTACGGCAGTCATTCCTATTCATCAGATTCCGGTAGTGTGTGAATTCCCGGACGTATTCCCGGATGAGCTACCTGGTCTTCCGCCAGATAGGGAGATTGAGTTTGGAATTGAGTTAGTCCCCGGAACAGCTCCGATTTCAAGGAGGCCCTATCGGATGCCTCCCGATGAGTTAGCTGAGCTAAAGAAGCAATTAGAAGATTTGTCGAAAAAGGGGTTTATTCGGCCAAGCAAGTCTGAATGGGGATGTCCCGCTTTGTTTGTGAAGAAAAAGAAAGAGGGCACGTTGAGAATGTGCGTAGACTATAGGCCACTCAATGCGGTGACCATCAAGAATAAATATCCCTTGCCTCATATTGATGTTCTGTTTGACCAATTATCCAAGGCCAAGGTGTTCTCAAAAATAGATTTGAGATCCGGTTATCATCAGATTAAGATTAGGCCACAGGATATACCAAAAACTGCATTTTCCACCAGATACGGGTTGTATGAGTATCTTGTCATGTCTTTTGACTTGACAAATGCTCCCGCATATTTTATGTTCTTGATGAATACAGTTTTCATGCCAGAATTGGATAAGTTTGTGGTAGTATTCATCGATGACATTCTGGTGTACTCCGAGAACGAGAAAGATCACGAAGAGCATCTGAGAACTATCTTGACCAGACTTAGAGATCATCAATTGTATGCTAAGTTTAGCAAATGCGAATTCTGGTTGAAGGAAGTTCCTTTCCTTGGTCACATTCTGTCAGAGAATGGAGTTTCAGTCGATCCAAGTAAGGTGCAAGAAGTTATGAATTGGAAAGCACCGACCTCAGTTCCTGAGATTAGAAGTTTCTTAGGACTAGCGGGTTATTACCGTCGCTTTATACCAGATTTCTCAAAGATCGCCAAACCGATGACGAGTCTCCTATAGAAGGATCACAAGTTTGTGTGGACAGAGGAGTGTGAAGCAGCTTTCCACATTTTGCGGAAACTGTTGACCACTGCTCCTGTTCTAGCACAACCAGATATCGAGAAACCATTTGATGTGTTTTGCGACGCATCTAAAACTGGATTGGGTTGTGTTCTTATGCAAGAAAGAAGAGTCATAGCTTATGCATCACGTCAATTGAGAAAGCACGAGGTCAACTATCCAACACATGATCTTGAACTTGCTGCAGTTGTGCACGCCCTAAAAATTTGGAGACATTATCTACTTGGTAATGTGTGCAATATTTTCATGGATCACAAGAGTCTTAAGTATATCTTTACCCAACCAGAGCTAAACATGAGACAGCGTAGATGGTTGGAATTGATCAAAGATTACAACTTGAATGTGCAATATCATCCTGGTAAAGCCAATGTAGTGGCAGATGCTTTGAGCAGAAAGTCACATTACTTGAATGTGCAGCCATTACTTGAAGATGGATTCGATCTAATGCATCCTGCTGTATTACATAGTATTCAGATTAGTTGCTCGTTGGAGAGTAAGATAATAGAAGGCCAGAAAACTGACAAGGGGATATTCCACATCAAAGAGAAAATAAAAGAAAAGCCGTCTCAACACTTTAAAGTGGATGAATAGGGCGTGTTGTGGTTTGACAACCGTCTTGTGGTTCCCAAGGATCGAGAGCTTAGGAATAAACTCATGGATGAAGCTCACCTTTCTAAGCTATCTATCCATCCTGGAAGTAGTAAGATGTATCAAGAACTAAGATCTCGCTATTGGTGGACCAAAATGAAGAAAGAAATTACAGCATATGTTGCCAGATGTGACACATGTTGTCGAGTGAAAGCCATTCACATGAAACCTGCTGGTATGTTGCAACCCTTATCAGTCCCTAGTTGGAAGTGGGATGATATCAGTATGGATTTTATCACGGGTTTGCCCACTACTCAAAAAGGACATGATTCGATTTGGGTAATTGTGGATCGTCTTACCAAGACCGCTCATTTCCTACCTGTCAAAACCACTTATCGACCACCTCAATATGCCGAAAAGTATGTCGCAGAAATTGTGAGGTTGCATGGTATACCAAAGACCATAATATCTGATAGAGGCTCACAGTTCACGGCTCATTTTTGGGAACATTTACACAAAGGCTTAGGAACTAGTTTGATTCGCAGTACCGCTTATCATCCTCAGACAGATGGTCAGACTGAACGAGTAAATGCTGTTTTGGAGGATATGTTGAGAGCCTGTGTATTGTCTTCTAAGGGATCATGGGAGTCATGGTTACCGTTAGCTGAGTTTTCTTATAATAATAGTTATCAAGAAAGCATCAAGATGACCCCATTCGAAGCTTTATATGGCAGAAAATGTAGAACACCATTGAATTGGATCGAGCCTGGTGATAGAAGGTATTATGGCATTGACTTTGTAGAAGAAGCCGAGAAGAGAGTTCATATTATTCAGCAGAATATGAAAGCTGCCCAATCACGTCAGAAAAGCTATGCAGACAAAAGAAGGAGACCCCTTGTGTTTGAAGTTGGTGACTATGTTTATCTGAAAGTCACACCAATGAAGAAGAAAATGTTTGGAATCCGAAGAAAGCTTGCCGCAAGATTCGTAGGACCATACAAGATCTTGGAACAAAGAGGTCCGGTAGCCTACAAGTTAGAGTTACCTGAGACAATGAGTACAGTTTTCCCAGTTTTCCATGTATCACATCTCAAGAAATGCTTGCGTGTTCCGGAGGAAAGAATAGAACCTCGAGGTATTCAACTCAAATCAGATTTGGTGTATCGTGAACAACCAGTCCGAGTGTTAGACACTAAGGAACGTGCTACTCGGAATAGTGTGGTGAAAACATACAAGATACAGTGGGATCATCATGATGAGGGAGATGCAACTTGGTAAACAGGAGAGTATCTACAAAAAGCTTATGAAGAATTTTATAACAAATGGTTCGTAACCCAAATCTTGGGACGAGATTTTTATAAGGGGGGAGGGCTGTAACACCCCGGTGTTATGCCTGCACTTAGGCATTGCTAATCATTCATATCGTGCATCATCAAGCATCCTCATCATACATGCGTAATCTTGCATATAACAACTGAAACATTACTTCGAAACATACGAAACATGTTTGTGAAAAGTAAATGATACATACACTTATTAGAGTTGTTTTGCTCTGATTCTTGCTTGCTAGTTGAGTAGAAACTGTTGGTTATGCTTGTAAATCATCTAGAATTGTCTAGCACAGTTTTTGGAGCAAGGTTTGTATTCAAAGTAATTCAAAATTTTGCTTCCCAAAGTAATTTCCCAAAATTAGGGTTTTTGAGTTAAAATTTAACTTTGATTCTATAATTTAAAAATCTAGATAGAATTGGACTTTGGTCATAAAAGCAAAGTTGTAGGGAATTAAATTCTAAGCAACTTTCATTTTTGGTACATTTTCAAAAGAGGTCATTTTCTTGCTCAAAATAATGTTTGAAAGATGGCATTTAAAAATTTCTTGAAAATATATTGAAAAATTCCATTTCTATTTGTCTGGGCCGCCGCCTCGCTTCTGGCCCGCCAGCCGAAGCCGGCCCAGCGAGCTCCCGCACGCCGCGCGCCTCGCCTCGGCCCAGCCCAGCACCGTGCCAGCCCGGCCTGCCTCCGCGCGCCGCGCCTTCTTCTCCCGCGCGCCGTGCCCGTCGCCGCGCCACGTCCTAACCGCGTCAGGCGACGCCCGCCGTGTGTCCGCCATGCGCCCGGCTAGCTCTGACCACGCAGCGCGCTGGCGGGCTTGAAGAGGAGCGCGCCCTGCTGCCAGCCGCACGCGCTCTGCCTTCACTCCTCCCGCGCTGCCCTTCCTTCCGCCAGAGCCGCGCCCGAGCTCCGCCGGCGTCAAACTCCCGCACCACCGCGCCATTCTCCAATTTCTCGCGCCCGCAGCTCCGCCTCGCCGTCCTTCAAGTCGCGCTCAAGCTTGCTCCGCCTTCCGAGCACAGGTTGGGCCTCCCCGCGTCTCGCCGCCGACGGCCATGGCGCCGCCGTGCTCGGCCGCCATGGAATCCGTCTTCCTTCTCCCCTCCAGCCTCGCCTAGCTACCCTACCGAGCTCGCCTTCTCCTCGCACGTCTCCTGCGCTCGCTCGCTTGCGCTGTCGAGGCCGGAGATGGCCGCCGGCCGCTGGCCGAGCTGCGCCGCCGCGCCAGCGCGCGCCCCGGCGAGGCACCTTGCCTCGGCTGGCCAGGCCGAGCCAGGCCGAGGGCTGACGCCCTGTTGGGCCGTCCCCCCTCCCTCGCGCTCGGGCCGCGCAGGCCGGCTGTGGCCGTGGGCCAGTTCATTTCCGCAGGCCGGCCCAGTAGCATTTAAATGATTTGTTTTCAATTTATTCATTATTATTTGAAAACAGAAATGGTTTGCAAAATATTTGGATACTCAAAGTTGCTCCAAATTTGTTGAAACAAATTTTTCTAGGTTCCTTATCACCAGATCTACTTGGGAAAATTATTGCATGTCATTTTTGAGATACTTTTCTATAGGATTTTATTTAATCATGTAAATTGCTGATAACTTGAAAAATGTGTATAAAAATATATAGGCTTTAGAAAAATATGATTTCAAGTTTGTTCATCTTCTTATGTCATGTACTTCCTAAGGAAAATATGTTTCATGCATGTGCTGTGGAAAACTTTGGAGGTGTAGTTCAAGTGTCTTTAATGGCTGATTTTTGTTATTTTTGATAGAGAGCAAACTTTGTATAAAACATGCATGTGGTAATTTTTGTACAGTCATTATATGCTATGAAGAACCTAGGAAAAATATTAATTCTGTTGTTTGACACTTTTCATAGTACAAAGTAATTTCATGCTCATTTTCATGCTATAGCTTGTCATTTTTGTGTAGGATAGTTTACTTATCCAAATGCTATGAAATTTTTATGGTAGTCTGTTTAGGGTAGTAGTATGCTACTGCAATTTTCTCAGATTTTTAGGAGCATCAGAAATATAGGTTGCTATTCAAACCTATTATTAATTAGGGTTTAAGCACGTGTCGCTTTAAGTGTGATTAAGAAATTAGTAAAGCTTTGGTGTATCTTTGAAGCATTTCATAAGATAGGTTAACTTAACATATTAATAGTAGAAGAGAATGCAGTAGATGACATGTGCTTGTAGTATAGTTCTTAGATGATGTTGACTACCTTGCATTTCAACATATCCATTGCATTCATCTCCTTCGATGCACCGTTTGCATAATCACTTACGCGCATTGCATCATACAGGATCGCAAACCGAGAACCCAGTCGTCATACCCGAGGAGCCCGAGGAGCAGCTCGAGGTGCAGCAACAGGAAGTGCCAGAAGCCGACGAGGAGGACGTTGAGGAACTTCCGGAGTGCCCCGATCACCGTCCGAGCTCCTTCGAGAGAGGCAAGCCCCGGAGCATTTTTCTCCCGGTTTGCACTTAATTCATTAAATGCTTTACTTTAATTGATGCATTACGTTCAGGAGTTGTTTGCAACCATTGCTGCATTATACCTTGTTTACCTTTGTTATACTATATCCTTGTTACCCTGGTATCCGTAGTCGAGTCAATGCTTAGCTGGCTTAGACCGGTAGAAGTCGGGTGATTTCCTGTCACCTGCGAGCTATAGGTGGTTACCTGGATCTGCTTGGATGACTATGAAGTCATGGTATAACTAAGTGTTAAATGAAGTTGAGACCGGACAGAGACTTACAGAGTTTTGGACTGTAGTGTTTCCGTCTGTGTCGATTAAGGACCGACCGTTGTTGGGCCTCGAGTCATGTTGAACGCATGCCTTACATTTAGCTGGCCGGATAAAGTACCTTCCGACCGCGAAGCTGGGAGATTTTTCGGGCCGAGTAGATTGCCCGCAGCGCACTGTGCCGGAGCAGGTGTGGTAGGACACGGGGGCGAGATGATAAGACCAAAGTGCAGTCGGTCGCCCCCCGGGTACATGTGGTTCCTGGCAAACTCGAGATACCTGGAAAGTTGGCTCGGTGATCAATATCTCACTTTAGCGGGTGAGTGAGGTTTGTGTAAGGAATAAATCACCAGCTGGTTAGGAATCGATTCGAATCGCCATCGCTCCTGGATAGTGAGCACTTGACTTGAGTGACTTCATCGTAGTAAATGCTATGGAACACTTGGACAGTTATAGTGAATATGACAGTATGGAAGTTGTTTAATGATCATCGGTTATCATTATCTGCTTAATCACATGTTTACTCTAGCATAGGTGCAAACCTAGTTGACAGGTTAATAATAATTAACTTGGCAATAATGCTTTTAGACAGGTTCTTGAAATGCTAAAAATGCTTCTTTTTGCAAATGAGTCAGCTACCCTACTATAAAGCCCTTCATAATCCTTGGTGTCATTTATTTTCGGTTATGTCGGATAAGTCTAGCTGAGTACCTTCTCGTACTCAGGGTTTTATTCCCACTTGTTGCAGATGGGCAGATGTATTACGGCTACTGTATCAACTGCCTGTATCCTGCAATGGGTGATGCTTAGGACCATGGGCATGGTCATTCCTTACGTCTCATCTGATGCTTTTGTTGGAGACGATCATTCGCTGGCACTATATTTAAACTCCGCGTGAGTGTGTGTGTGGTTTGAACAAATGACTTCCGCTATTTTCATTCGAACTGGTTTGTAATAACTATGTTGAAACTCTGATGTATTTAAGATTGCGAACTTTTATGTAATATGTGGTGGTGACCGCTAAACTTATTACGATCATGGCTGGGACACGAGTTGGTTTGAAATCCTTCGTGATTTCACGGACTACCGGGTTATACGGGCTTAAGTTTGCTCAATCGTCTGCTCTGTTGGATGATTTTCTTACTTAATTTCGTATAGTTGGTCGGTTCTGTTACATGTGCCGCTGTAGCCTCCGAGCCTCCTCAATCTCCCCTTACCCCTTGTTTCCTTATGCGCGTCCGTCGTTCCTGTAGGGGATGAGGGACGTGCGCTCCTCTCCGCCGCCCGTTCCCAAGGACACGAGGCGGCGGGCGATCAACCGTGCGCACGCCGACGCGCAGAAAAAGCAGAAAGATGCCAAGGCGGCGAAGTGCACGAAGCAAATCCTCGCGCGCAAGGAGCTAGATAAGCGCCGCCGTCAACAAAGGAAGGATGGTCTCCCGCTGGAGGAATCCTCGTCGTCATCACTATCGACAGAGGCCTCGGACGGGGATGACGGGGGCGAGGTGGGGCGAGGTCCCCTGGACCACCTTCCTGACGTAGTGGAGGTGGTGCCCAAGGCATTGGCAAGCAGCCTGGCACTCCCGGGAGGAGGAGGAGAAGCGGACCCGGGGTCGGCGGTTGCCCGCTCTGGGGCCGAGGCCGACATGCTCGAGGCGCGGGCGTTGGGCAAACGCACCGTCAGCCCGGTGGGCTCGGCGGCCGTGGTGGAACAAGTGGCGGTGGAGGCGACGCCACCGCCCCCGCAGAGGACCGAAGGGGTGCCGGGGTCCATTGAGGACCGACCGGCGCCGATGGATACGGAGGCGACGCCTCTACCGCCGCCTCTGCCATTACGGATGAGGTTTGCCGTGGCGAAGCGGTTGCCGCCCTGTTCAAGGTAAGTGTATTTTTGGCAGGGCCATAGTGCCTTCCGTTCGCCTTTTGGTCTCGCGCTGACCCTGTAGGTTATTTTTCCTTAGTCGGAAGCGGCCTACGGACGAGCTTCCCTTGGCGCCCCTTAAGGCGCTCAAGGCGAGCCCCGGCTCGTCCGCCCACTAGGTGGCGGAGGCACAAGCCGCTATCCAACGCGGCACGGTGTCGGCGAGGGCCGACCCGAAGGAGCCGGCCGCCCAAGGAGGGGCTGCCGAGGCGGCCCCTACATAGACGAGGGAGGGAGTGCTTCCGCCCCGCGAGGGCGAGGCTCACGAGTCGGATGGGGTCAGCATGCCCTTGGTTGCCGAGGCTCCCGGGGCCTCCGAGGCTGAGGCGACGGAGGCCAGGGCGCCCAAGACCGCCGAGACTGCAGTGGCCGTGGTCAGTGTTTCTGCGTCCACCGTGGCCATGATGGCGGAGGCCGGAGCCCCCGAGACCGTTGAGGCCATAATCTCGGAGGCCGGAGCCCCCGAGATCACCAAGGCCGTTGTGATGGTGGTGAGGCCGTCTGTCCAGGAGGCGGAGATGAAGGCGGTGGAGGCCTCGGTGGCGCCCTTGGTTCAGGGGTCGCGGTTGTTGCGAGAGGGCGCCTGGGAGGCGGAGGTCTATCCGATCTCCTCTGATGATACTTCCCGGGCGCGGGAGGTGGTTGACGCCGAGGATGCCGGTGCTGTGGAACAGCCGGCGCCGATCTTAGACGAGGGAAGCTCGGCCATCGTGCGGGCGCGACCCGAGCCTCGCGGGTGGGATCATTCGCGTGTACTATGGCGGAGCCGGGATGACCCTGAGGGGGAGCCTCTGTTCACCCTCGAGGACGTAGCTGAGGGCGGGCACTGGGGCACCTTCGAGCAATACCGCCAGCAGGCGGAGCGGTCGCTACGGACAGCCTTGTCCGTGGTGGCCGACGAACTGCCCGGAGTCGCCCAGGTTCGCGTTTTCATTTCTCGCGCGACGTTGTCCTTTTCTGGTTTTGTTGCAATCAATGACCCCTGTTCTACTTCCCCAGGAGCTCAAGACCCGGTCCCTTGGGAAGTCAGTCTTTCTCCGGTGGGAGAGGGGCATCTGGGACCAGCTTCAACGGCAGAAGGGCCTTCTTGCCGGCGCCAATGAGCTCCTGTCGGCGTGGAGCGCGGAGGTAGAGGACCTCCGCCTTCGTTATGCCGATGCGAAGGTCGAGGCGGCCACGGCCTAGACGCAGCTCGCCCCTCTGGCGGCGCAGGTCAAGGAGTTGGAGGAGGAGCTCACCCGCGCGGTCAGCGATCGTGATGCCTTCAGGGGCCGAGCCGTTGAAGCTACGGCCTCGGCCGTGGCTCTCGCGGGGCAGCTGGGGGCGGAACAGAGGGCGTGCCAGCTGACGAAAGGTGCCTTGGATGAGGCCCTTGCTGTAGCTAAGGCCTCGTGAACCGAGGCTGTGGTATGGAGGGGGACGGTCGAGGGTGAGTTTTAGTCCCCTCATTTTGTTTTCTTTTCCTTATGTTCGCTCCCTAACTCCCTTGTGTGACGCAGAGCTGGGGAGTGAAGCTTCTAGGGCAGCCGAGGCTTCTTGGGTCGAGGCCTAGCGCTTGAAGGAGGAGGTCGAGGCTTCCAGGGCCGAGGCCCTGCGCTGGAAGGAGAAAGCCGAGGCCTGTCAGGTCGAGACCCGACACTGGGAGCTGAAGGCCAAGGGTGAGTTCCATGGGCTTCCTCTCCTAATTTAGGTTGTTTTTTCCCTCGCTCAACCTTACTCTGTTCTCCATGGTGCAGAGTCAGAGGCGGAGGTTACTCGGGCAGCCGAGGCTTCCAGCGTGGTGTAGACGGTGCTCGAGACCGAGATCAGGGAGCACGAGGCGCTGAAACATGCTGCCCTTTCTGCCTGTGAGGCCTTGGAGGTTGAAGGGGTTCAGTCAGGCAGCTCCCTAGGGAGCCGTTTGATCACGCTGAGCAATCAGATGCGCGAGCGGCTCTGAGGAGCGCTGCACACGGGTGTCAAGCGCGCGCTGGCCGTCATCTCTTCTCACTACGTCGGCGTCGACCTCCCGGCCATCAGTGATGGGTATGTCCTGCCTAATGATGACGAGGAGGCTGACGCAGCGGTCACGAAGGTGATGGAGGCGGCGGAAGGCCCTGGCACGGCGCTAGCGACGCTCTTCGAAGAGGAGGTGGTTCCTCCCCTACCATCTGCCGGTGCTGAAGGCCCTGAGCCTTGATCTGGGCCCCGGGGGCTATGTAAAAATAGAGTAGGAGTTATTTTTGTATCGTAACGCTTGTGGCCGTCGAGGCCTTTATTTTTGAAGTATTTGTGTTTCTTAGTTGTTTTTCTCATGTTTCCGAGCCTCTGCCCTCTGTTGCTCCTGATCAGATTTCGTTTACAAAACACCCCCTTGGGCGTCCTCTCGGGTGGTGCGGTTACTTTGTTCGTTATAGGCTTGTAGCCTCGGGGAACCATATTCCAAGTCAGTGGGGAGGATGGCCTCGGCCCCATAGACCAGGAAGAAAGGCGTGAACCCCGTGGCTCGGCTTGGAGTGTTCCTCAGGCTCCAGATGACCGATGGGAGTTTGGCGAGCCATTTCTTGCCAAACTTTTTCAACCGGTTGTGAATCCTTGGCTTGAGGCCTTGTAGGATCATGCCGTTGGCACGCTCTACTTAGCCGTTGGTCCTTGGGTGTCCTACGGCCGACCAGGCCACATGGATGTGGTGGTCGTCGCAAAACATTAGGAACTTTTTGCCGGTGAACTGTGTCCCGTTGTCAGTGATGATGGTGTTGGGGACCCCAAATCTGTGGATAATGTCAGTGAAGAACAGCACTGCCTGCTCGGATTTGATTCGATTGATCGGACGAGCCTCGATCCATTTGGAGAACTTGTCGATTGATACCAGTAGATGGGTGTAGCCCTCGGGGGCCTTTTGCAGAGGCCCGACCATGTCGAGCCCCCACACGGCGAATGGCCATGTGATGGGGATGGTTTGCAGGGCCAAGGCCTGGAGATGTGTCTGCCGAGCATAGTACTGGCATCCTTCGCAGGAGCGTACTAGCTTGGTAGCATCGGCGACCGCCGTCGGCCAGTAGAACCCTTGGCAGAAAGCGTTCCCCACGAGCGTCCGAGGCGCTGCATGGTGCCCACAAGCGCCTACGTGCAAGTCCCAAAGCAGGGCTCGGCCCGTCTCGGCAGTGATACATCGTTGGAGGACACCTGAGGAACTTCACCTGTACAATTCGTCATTGTAGAGGACGTAGGTCTTGGCTCGGCGTGCAAGCCATCGTGCTTCGGTCCTGTCGCTAGGAAGCTCCCCCCGATCAAGCCAATCGAGGGACAGGATTCGCCAATCCGCGTCCTGATCAGTCTACGGAGGCTCGGTGTTGACTTCCATGACCTCGGGCTCAGTCGAGGGGGTCTCGGCAGCAGAGGGGGCGTCGAGCTTTGCCATGGGTCCCATAGGTGGGCCCTCCTCTGTTGTCGAGGTGTAGTCAATGGAAGGTTTGTGGAGGTCTCTAGCGAAGACGTTTGGGGGGATCGGGGCCCGTGCTGAGGCCATCTTTGCCAGCTCGTCGGTGGCCTCGTTGTACTTCCACGCGATGTGGTTTAGTTCGAGGCCGTCGAACTTGTCTTCTAGGTGACGTACTAATTTGCAGTAAGCCTCCGTTTTGGGGTCAAGGCAATTTGACTCCTTCATCACTTGATCCACGATGAGCTGCGAGTCGCCTCAGACATCGAGACGCCGTGCCCCAAGTTCGATGGCGACTTGCAAGCCATTGATGAGGGCCTCGTACTCGGCCACATTGTTGGAGGCAGCGAAGTGGAGCTGCACCATGTAGCGCATGTGTACTCCGAGGGACGAGATGAAGAGCAGACCCGCGCCTACCCTGGTCTTCATCAGGGATCCGTCGAAGTACAGGGTCCAGCACTCCATCTGAATTTGAGCAGGTGGCAGTTGGGTGTCTATCCATTCAGCCACGAAATCGGCCAAGACCTGAGACTTGATCGCTTTTCGAGGCGCAAAAGTCAAGGTTTCCCCCATAAGCTCGACAGCCCACTTGGCTATCCTACCTGAGGCCTCCTGGTTATGAACTATCTCCCCCAGGGGGAAAGATGATACCACATTCACTGGGTGAGACTCGAAGTAGTGACGCAATTTGCGCCGGGCCAGGACCACGGCGTAGACCAGCTTCTGGATGTGGGGGTAGCGTGCTTTGGTCTCGGAGAGCACCTCGCTGATGAAATAAACAGGACATTGGGTGGGTAGAGCGTGCCCTTCTTCCTGCCTCTCTACCACTACGGCAGCGCTGACCACTTAGGTCATTGCGGCAACATAGAGTAAGAGGGCCTCGTCCCTGGCCGAGGGTACCAGGACGAGAGGATTTGTGAGCAGCGTTTTGAGTCTGTCGAGGGCTTCTTCGGCCTCGGGGGGTCCAAGAAAAACGCTCGGATTTTCTCAAGAGTCGGTACAGAGGCAAACCTTTTTCACCGAGGCGCGAGATGAAGCGGCTCAGGGCCGCAAGGCATCCCATGACCCTCTGTACTCCCTTGAGGTCTCTGATTGGTCCCATGCTGGTTATGGCCGAGACTTTCTCTGGGTTAGCTTCAATGCCGCGTTCCGAGACTATGAACCCCAAGAGCATGCCTCGGGGGACCCCGAACACACACTTCTCGGGATTGAGCTTGATGCCCTTCTCTCTAAGGCATTTGAAGGTTGTCCTCAAGTCGTTGACGAGGTCCTTGGCTTTTCTGGTCTTGACCACGATGTTGTCTACGTAGGCCTCGACGGTCCGCCCAATGTTGTCACCAAAGACCTGGGTCATGCACCGCTGGTACGTGGCACCTGCGTTTCTGAGGCCAAAAGGCATAGTCACGTAGCAGTACATGCCGAATGGTGTGATGAAAGAAGTCACGAGCTGGTCTGACTCTTTCATCTTGATTTGATGGTAACTAGAATACGCATCAAGGAAAGACAGGGTCTCGCACCCTGCAGTGGAATCAACGATTTGATCGATTCGGGGTAATGGGAAGGGGACTTTTGGACAGGCTTTGTTCAAACCAGTGTAGTCTACACACATCCTCCATTTCCCATTTTTCTTCTTGACTAACACGGGGTTAGCCAACCACTCTGGGTGGGACACTTCCTTGATGAACCTGGCCGCCAAGAGTTTCTGTATCTCCTCACCGATGGCCCTACGCTTTTCCTCGTCGAAGCGGCGCAGGCGTTGCCTCGCCGGTCCGGCCCGGATGTCCAGGGCGTGCTTGGCGACCTCCCTCGGTATGCCCGGCATGTCCGAGGGGCTCCATGCGAATATGTCGGCGTTCGCATGGAGGAAGTCGACGAGCACGGCTTCCTATTTGATGTCGAGGGTGGCGCTGATCCTCAGCACTCGGTCGTCGGGGCAGGCGGGGTCGACCGGGACGAGTTTGATGGCCTCCGTGGGCTCGAACACCCCTGCGCGACGCTTGGAGTCAGGTGCCTCGCCACTGAGTTGGTCGAGGTGGGCGATGAGGGTCTCGGCTTCTGCAAGAGCCTCGGCGTACTCGATGCACTCAATGTCGCAGTCGTATGCATGTTCGTATGTGGACTCAATCATAATGATACCGATGGGGCCTGGCATCTTGAGCTTGAGGTAGGTATAGTTGGGGACTACCATGAACTTGGCGTAGCACGGCCGCCCTAGGATGGCGTGGTAGGCTCCCCAGAACCCAACTGCCTCGAAGGTAAGGACTTCCTTGTGGTAGTTGGAGGGGGTGCCGAAGCAGACGGGAAGGTCGATGCGCCCGAGGGGTCGCGTGCGCTTCCCTGGCACGATGCCATGGAAGGGTGCGACGTCGCCTTGGAGCCTCGACCGGTCGATCCCCAAGAGCTCCAGGGTGTTGACGTAGAGGATATTGAGGCCGCTGCTTCCGTCCATCAACACCTTGGAGAGTCGGGTGTTGCCGATGATCGGGTCGACAACCAATGGGTACTGCCCGGGATTCGAAACATGGTCAGGGTGGTCGTCTCGATCAAAGGTGATCGCCTCCCGAGACCAGTCGAGGTACCGGGGGGTCGCCACCTTGATCGAGAAGACCTCTCGACGTTCCCTCTTGCGCTGCCGTGCCGTAAGACACGCTGAGGGTCCGCCGAAGATCATGAAGGCGTTGCGTACCTCGGGGAACCCATCGTCCTTGTCCTCGTCCCGGTCGACGGCGCCCTTCTGCTTGGCGTCGTCGTCGGGGGGCCCGAGCCTGGCGTAGTAACATTGCAGCATGGAGCAATCCTCGAGGGCGTGCTTGACCGAGCCTTGGTGGTAAGGGCAGGGTTTCTTAAGCATGTCGTCAAAATGCCTGGGACCTCTGGGGCCTCGGGGATTCTTACGTTCTGCGGCTACGACCAGATCGGCCCCCAAGACCTCCTGCTTCCCCAGGAGCCCCTTCTTCTTTTTCTTGGGGAGGTGGGAGGCTGAGGCATCGGGGGCCTCGTCCCTCTGCTTACCCTTGGTGTCGCTATCAGGGAAGATGGCTCCAATAGCCTCCTCACCCGAGGCAAAGTTGGTGGCGATGTCAAGGAGCGCGGCAGCTGAACGTGGCATGTTCTGACCTAACTCTCGAACCAAGTCTCGGCAGGTGGTGCCGGAGAGGAAAGCCTGGACGATCTTCGAGTCGCCGACGCTGGGCAACTCGGTGCACTATTTGGAGAAGCGCCGGATGAAGTCTCGGAGAGACTCGTCCGGCTTCTGGCGATAGCTTTTAAGGTCCCAGGAGTTCCTAGGGCGCACATATGTGCCTTGGAAGTTCCCGACGAAGATTCTAACCAAGTCACGCCAGTCGTGGATTTGTGAGGGAGGAAGGTGCTTGAGCCAGGCTCGCGCTGAGTCTGACAAGAGCAAGGGGAGGTTGCGGATGATGAGCAGGTCATCGTCCATGCCACCTAGCTGGCAGGCCAGGCGGTAATCGGCAAGCCAGAGTTCGGGGTTGGTCTCGCCGCTATATTTTGCGAGATTGGCTGGTTACCGAAACCGGGCCGAGAAAAGGGCAGCGCGGATGGCCCTGCTGAAGACCCGGGGGCCTGGCGGTTCAGGAGAAGGACTGTGGTCCTCCTCGCTGTCATAGCGGCCGCCTCGGTGCGGGTGGTAACCCTAAGCGGGCCCTTCGTTGTCATGGCATCGTCGTCTGCTGATCACCTCATGGTCTCCCTGCGCCTCGCGTCGATTGCCGAGGCGGTCCAGAAGCATGGAGGCCCTGTGGGCTATTGGTGCTCAAGCGGGCTCGGGATGAACCGAGGCTTCCCTATCCTGCCGAGGCGGGGCTGTGGGCAAGTTCGAGGCGCCCCCGTGCCATCGGGAGGCGGAACTTTCGGCCTACTGTACCGTGGCGGTCTCTAGGAGATCCTGGAGCTCGCCGCGGACCCGCCGCCCCTCCATGGTAGAAGGCTCGGGCATTGCGCGGACCAGCATTGCCACAGCCGCAACGTTCTGGCTAGCGCGATTGAAGACTGGGGGCTGCTCACTCCCTTCGTCGTCATGGATGCAGTGATGCACATCGCGGGCCCTCTATCGGGCTCCTCCGCCTTCGCCGTGACCTCGCTGTTCCTATTCGAGAGAGTCTCGAAGCTGCTGTAGAAGAAGTCGGTCTTGTTCGACCTTGGCCTAGAGCTCACGGAGTTGTTCCAGGTCCGAGCGTTGAGGTCGTGCAGGAGCGACGTTCTCATTCCGTGCTGCCAGCAGGACAATGCACGGAGGTGTGGCGGCGCCTGTACCCGGGCGAAGCGGGGAACGGCTACCTACCCCCTCGTCCTCCTCACCCGCCCTCGGCATCCCGAGCCCGACGTGGAAACACTCGCGAGTGGGGTCATAGGTGCCTTCGTCGTCGGAGTCGGAGTAGCCTAAGCAGTAGTTGCTTGCGGCCAAGAACTGGCGCATAGCCCTAGGGTCGTGGAGTCCGGAGAAATCCACTCTGGGCCATGCCTCGTCCTCCTCCGAGGAGTCGGCGTGGGTGCTCAGGTCGAGAGTGAAGCGCTGGCGGCGTTCTGAGGGATCCTTGTGAGCGGCAGCATAAGCGTAAGCATAAGAGGATGTGGCATTTCTCAACCCAAAGGGGTATGGGGATGGTGCCATCGCCGGACTTCGCTCCACCGGGATTGACTCCTTAGGGAGTGGTGGAGCGGAGCTTGATGACTAGGCATCGCCGTGTGCCACCAGCGATTTTCCTTTGTCCAAGCTCAGGCTAGACAGGTCCCTAGCCAGGGACCCTGTGCCAATAGCTGGTCGTAGGATATCGGCGGGGAGCGGCATGCCGCCCCGGATTCGCATAGCGTCGGGGTGGTCTTGCTCGCGTCGTGCCTGGCGAGCGCGGCGAGAGCGGCCGCCCGAGCGCCGCCTGCGCCTGGGCTACCGGTGCGTGACTCCGTCGTCGGTTGGTGGGGCCCGAGGAGTGAGGAGTACCATGTCGTACTCATGCCCTAGAGACATGAACTCTAGCCTCCCAAACCAAACCACCGTGCCGAGACGCAATGGTCGTACAGGGTCTGCCATCCGGAACTTGCTGGGATGACGAAACTGACACGCAGAGTCCCCTACCTGGCGCGCCAACTGTCGGTGTTTCGGACCGGGGGGTCCTCAACCAACTAGTAAATTTGAACTGCGTGCCCCTAGTCCCGGATGGTGATACAAAGAGACACAATGTTTATACTGGTTCAGGCAATCGATGCCCTACGTCCAGTCTGAGAGATCGATCTTGTATTCCTTGCACCGAAGTGCTTGTAGTAGGGGGTTACAAGCTGGGTGAGAGAGGGAGCTGATCCCAGGTCTCGGCGAGGTGTCGTGTGGGCTGCTTGAGACGTTGCTCTTAGGCGCCTGGGATGTGTGCATGTGTGTGTGTTACCAGGTGTTCTCCTACCTCCGTCCCCCTTTAAGTGGTCCAAGTCCTCTCCTTTTATAGTTGAAGGGAGGACAAGGACAGTACATGTGCTGACTATACGGCGTCGTTCCAACAGGGGCAGTGTGTCCGAGCCCTGTGGCCTGTTCCTGTGGCGGCGTGGTCGTCGGAGTGGTCCGTCCTTGGAGCACTGGGGCGACGTGCTGGTCACGTCCGACCCTGTGCGTCATGGGAGCTCCTGGGCTGCCTCGGAGCAAGCGCGGCGGCCAGGACACGGATCGCTGTGGATTGGCGGCGCGTGAGGCCGAGGCGGAGATTGCATCAGGACGCCGAGACCTTCTGCGCGAGGCTCGAGGCGAGGCGGAGAGCCTGGTGGGCTCGGACGTGGCCGGTGAGGGGCCACTGCTTACCTTCTAGCTTTGTTTTTTGATGGGACTTAAGTGACCCCTTTGATGTTTGCTCGGGGTACCCCGTTCTACGGTACCCGACAATATGGCTGGGAACATTGAACGGCTCTGGTTTAGCTGAGAGCATCCAACAGCTAGGATATATCAGGCCAGCATAGTGTCGGCCCATTAACCATGTTGTGCCCGTGCCGGCACTACGGGCTGAATGTGCGGCCCAGGCAAGGCACGACACTACCACTGGGCTATGCTAGGCACGGGCACGATGAACCTCAGGCCGGGCCAGGCCGTGCTCAGGTCGTGCTTTTTAGTACCATGCCCGTGCCAGCCTAGCGGGCGTGGCCCATTTGGCCAAGTATAGTGCCGCATCTAGTGTTTGGTTCTGGTATACGAGGGCACGACGACTCGGATACCGACTGCGGTGTAGCCTCCGGCTCGTAACGGATCTTGGGCTCCATATGTGCCTCATGCATAGACCATAGATACGTGCGAGCCTTTGTGTCTTGTATATCATTGATCTGACTGTCTTGCATGTACGATCCTTGCTTGTCTGCTTGTTGGGTGGGAAATCGTCGACTTCTAGTGCTGACGCACGTGGTGGCCAGCATCGCCTGCGACGTAGCCGCCATTGTTTATTATTTGCTCCGGATTTGTCTTCCTGATGTGCATGTATGCGTGTACATGCATCACGCAAGTCCCGATCTCTTTGATTATTTTAATTAGCTTGTACAACCAATTAAGGGTGTATTTAGTCGTGGAGGTGAAAATTTTTTTAGTGTCACATCGGATGTGTCGGAAGGATATCGGGAGTGATTTTTGATACTAATAAAAAAATAAATTATAGAACCCATCAGAAAACTGCGAGACGAATCTAATGATACTAATTAATCGGGCATTAGCACATGTGGGTTACTGTAGCACTTAAGGCTTTTCATGGACTAATTAGGCTTAAAAGATTCGTCTCGAGATTTTGCTGAGAACTGTGTAATTAGTTTTTTTTTATCTATATTTAGTACTCTATGTATGTGTACAAATATGCTCTTTTAGTGTAGTTGACAAAAAAAAAAATTAGAAACTAAACAGAGCCTAACATCTTCGACAAAAATATGTCCCACGTGATGGCTCAGTGACGGTTTTCCTTGGACGTCGCTCTGGTCAGAATTGATGCTACGTCCGCGGATATCGACTCCTGTCCGGGCCGGGAACCGATTAAGATCCGTCGGGCTTCCAGGTAACGCAGAGGGTACGGTGCCGCAGGCGCACGCCCGAACATGCTGCTGCGAGTTGCCTACTTGCGTCTGGGCATCGAGTCTTTGTCTCAGACTGTGTTAAAAAATTTTAGATATTACATCGGATATTTCGGGGATGTCGAAATGGGTTTTTGATACTAATACAAAAACTAATTATATAGCTCGTCGAGAAACTGCGAGACGAATTTATTAAGCCTAATTAATTCATCATTAGCACATGGTAGTTACTGTAGCACTTATGGCTAATCATGGACTACTTAGTCTTAAAACATTCGTCTCGTGATTTTCAACCAAACTATGTAATTGGTTTTTTTTCGTCTATATTTAATACTTTGCTGCAAGATTCGATGTGATAGTTTGGGGTGAAAATTTTTGGGAATTAAACCAGGCCTTAGTCTGCCAAAGGGTGCCGTCGTGAGGACCCAAGTTGCGGCTGACGTTGATGGAGATGAACATATCATCCGGCTAGGAAC
Organism: Miscanthus floridulus; assembly: GCF_019320115.1. Classification (NCBI taxonomy): domain Eukaryota; kingdom Viridiplantae; phylum Streptophyta; class Magnoliopsida; order Poales; family Poaceae; genus Miscanthus; species Miscanthus floridulus. The sequence continues at coordinate 122,834,414 of NC_089588.1, forward strand.
ATGGTGATGATCGAGGTCCACCGAGTTCTCAGATGCGAATTCGCCGAAAGCTCTTACCTGGCGCGTCAGCTGTTGTTGTTTGATGACCGGCAACACGTCACGGGATTCTCCGAGACGATAATTAGTGGGCTTCGGTGTAAACGTGAAGACAACGATTTGTACTGGTTCAGACCGCTTATAGCGTGATACCCTAGTTCAGTTAGGCGTGGTGCCTTTGTGTTGTGTGGTTGTGTATGATTTACATCTGCTGATGCGACTCCGCCGATCTAGGGAGCCCTACCCTCTTTTATATAGTTTAGGAGGCAAGTTTTCTAGTCGGTTACAAAATAAAAGTCCTAGTATGATTGCAAGATAGCAGTCCTGGTAGGATTACATATGGAGAATTCTAGTTGGACTAGATCTTCTACTTTTCTTACGGGGTATCCGAGACTATGTCCCACATGGCCACAGGCAGGCAAGATGACGGGGTGCTCTCACTCACTCACTCTCGCAATGAGACTAGTAGAGTCAAAATATAAAGTCCTTGACTAAACATGGATATATATTTGATTATCAGTGGCTGAAAAAACGGCAAGCTTTGATCAATTGAAAGCTCAACGACTTTTATTTGTGAGCATCGCCAAGGATGGATTCCAACTAAGTCATCGTACCTAGACTCAGATGAAGCAAACCAAACTACCAACATAAGTACTTAATGGCAGGAATCCAAAAGATTACTTTGTCTTTTTTTTTGTATTTTTATGTGTTTCCATGGCATCGAAGCAATGAGAGGGAAAGCGATGTTGCCCACTCTGCTGCGAAAGGAAAGGGGCTGGCTATATAGGAGAGATGAGAGAGAAGTCGAACCTTGTTCTTGAGCCAATTTGTGACAAGCTGAAAAAACAATCAAGTGGGCAATTGTTTGTTGTAGGGTTTTAAATTTCGGTTTGCATGTTTGTACCGTTCATGGCCAAAATTACTGAATTTTGATAATTCGGCCCCAAATTTCGATCAAATAAAATTAATTTAATTAATGTTATGTTGCACTTTTTTTTAAAAAAAAGGATGGCATAGAAGGTGGAGGTGGAAGCTTCCCATTTACTTGTGGATTTTAGTTGACACAGATTATATTTCCAACCACTAAGTTCTGATATTTCAAAACAAAAACATATTTTCACTTGCCTCTAGAAACACCGAAACTCGTGAAGGATAAGTTACATCCAAGAGATGCTTCTTGTTTTTCTTTTTATTGATATAACTTTTTTAAGACGAATGAAGTATAACTTTCTCTTTTTGCATTCATAGTTGGGCCCAGCAAATTGCGGTGAGTGGAACCAACAATTAAACAGATCACGCGTGACCAAATTTTTCCTCATGGCCACTTTTTCTTTTCTTTTTTTCTGTAGTTAGTCAGTTAGTGCTCAGAAAGAATATTCAATTTGCATTTCTGGGCTCAGGACTCGTCACTCATAACTGACGAGGCAATTAAGGTGCAGTGCAGATCACCCTCTTTTTTTTCATGTCACTGGACTCAATTTTGCGCTGGAAGGAACGAAGCTGCATTTTCTTCTTCCTCGATTGATCCGCTGTAATGGAAGACATTGACGACAGCTGAAAGCGCAAGATAGCACATTCTAAATGTCCTTATGCTGGTACAACATACAGGCACTCACTCTCCCATTTTCGACAAACCGTTCACCTTCTCTATGATCGGACGATCTCAACAACTACGGACAAAATATAACAAAAAGATCACAATACTATAGGACAGCGACGAAATATACTACTAACTACGGGTACATCTCCCCAAGGCAACTAATCTACTTTGTCGGACCACGCATCTTCATTCCCGGGCTCGGCGGATTCTTTTACCGTCCAGGGTATGGATCTGCCTCCTCTCTAGGCAGTGGCTGGGTGAGGGGAAGCAAGGGCTCTGCTTCTGACACTTCCGAGGGTGGGGGTGCTGACGGTACTGCAACGCCGGTTCTCCTTCTTTCCGGCGGGTGGACAGGGATTTCCTCCAAGATCAAGGCATCCTGCCTTTCAGCGACCAACGTCCTACGCTTGGCCCTGGTGACAAGGTAGGCCTTCCCCAACTGATGGACATGTCAATCTTCAGCCTCCTTCAGGGCTTGCGACATGGCAGTCTCACGACTCTTTGCGGCTGTCGCACTGGCATGCGCTTCGGCGAGCTGCACCTAGAGCATCCTGGAGAAGATCTCGGCTCGCCGGAGGCACTTTCTCAACTCCAAGGCTTGCCGATCAAAATGCTCATCCAGAGCAAGCAGGTACGTTGTCAAGTGCACCACGGTTGGGCTGTCTTCTTGCGCACCCCGCCCTTGCAAAGCATCCATACGAGCCCTCCATACCAGTTGATTCTTTTCCGAAGGTGGAAAGAACCTTATGGGGGTACAAGAAATGGGCTCTTCATAGATCTGGCAAAGGTACCACAGGTTTGAGGGCCACAACTTGGTAGGTGTCGACGAAGCGAAACCCGGTTGCGGTCACATTCCAGGCTTCAGTGATGTCGGAAAACTCCTCACTCTTCCCAATATAAATGATAACTTCACACCGCTCAGTGTCATGCTTTTCATACTCACGACCCTCATACTCGGGACGATCTTTGATTCCGAGCTTTTGCAGGGTGACATACAGGATTCTGAGAAAACCCTCAGTGGGGGCAGTAACTGCTAACCCAGACTCCTGCCATTCCTGACCGTGGTTACAAGGAAGGATTGAGCGAAAGGCTTGCTCAAAAGGAAAAGCTTGGCGAGCTGGAGTGCACCAGGTGATGGAACCGATGGCTAGGCCAGACTCTGCTTATAACGACAGAGCGGTTAGTGGTCCTGGCGCAGTCTACCAAGGTTCCTGCGCGGGATTACTACAATGGATCGACCAAATTTTTCGCGCGTTCTAGACGGACGATGCCTGAGGCCATTAATGACTAGTATGGTTGTAGGGCAAGGGTCCGACAAGAGCACAGAAAGGAGTACGGGGAGACGTGGGTCACAGCAGGCGTGAACCACCAGCGAACGCAGAGCATGAAGTCACAGTGCAATAATAATCCGGAACAAGGATGGGTCTGTTATGCCCAATACGACTCGCGTGACATCCATGCAGAGCGCATCTATCAGCAATACGGTCACGACAACTAAAACAGTACCAGCGCGACCGACTTAAAAATCGTATACTGCGCGAGAGTCAGTCCACCGGAGAAATCCTAGTTAAACCTATTCCGGCTGCTTAACTATAGTAATAGGGCTACTTTTATATTTCGGAGTTAAACGCCCTAAGTTCTGGTATTTCAAAACAAAAACATATTTTCACTTGCCTCTAGAAACACTGAAACTCGTGAAGGATAAGTTACATCCAAGAGATGCTTTTTGTTTTTCTTTTTATTGATATAACTTTTTTTAAGGCGAAGGAAGTATAACTCTCTCTTTTTGGCCGCGTTCGCTTCGCAGAAAAAACGAGTCAAAACACTGTTTCGGCTAATTTGTCGTGAGAGAAAAATACTGTTCCGATTAAAAAAACAAACAAAAAAAGATAAATTATAAGAGGAACGAACCGGGCCTTTGCATTCATAGTTGGGCCCAGCAAAGCGCGGTGAGTGGAACCAACAATTAAACAGATCGTGCGTGACCAAATTTTTTCTCATGGCCACCTAAAATACAAGTCCTTTTTCTTTTCTTTTTTTCTGTAGTTAGTCAGTTAGTGCTCAGAAAGAATATTCAATTTGCATTTCTGTGCTCAGGACTCGTGACTCATAACTGACGAGGCAATTAAGGTGCAGTGCAGATCACCCTCTTTTTTTACATGTCACTGGACTCAATTTTGCGCTGAAAGGAACGAAGCTGCATTTTCTTCTTCGGCCTCGTTTAGATTGCAAGTTTTTTCACTCTCTCTTCATCACATCAAATCTTTAGACATATGGAGTATTAAATATAGATAAAAAAAATAACTAATTACACAGTTTGATTGTAAATTATGAGACGAATCTTTTAAGCCTAGTTAGGCTATGATTGGACAATAATTGTCAAATACAAACGAAAATACTACGGTGCCCAATACTGATTCCTAACCTCGATCTAAATAAAGATCCGCTGTAATGGAAGACGTTGATGACAGCTGAAAGCGCAAGATAGCAGCCGCACCTGCGCCCGTGCCTTCCTGGAGCCTTCTTCTTCAACTGTGCTCATCCCATCACGTTCACAGTACTGTACATGCCACTAGCTAGCTCCATCAAAGCTCTGATTTTTATGCACCCATCTTGACATGAGACAACCACTGACCCACCCATTTTTCGCTCTCCCTGCCATGCCATTCCCGTGAGACTCAGACTGACAGAGAGAGTTGCAGCGACTGCGAGTGCGAGGCCGAGGCCGAGGCCGAGGCGACCTCATTCACTAGCCCAAAAGTTCCAACTGTTTTTACCTCCGGCCGGCCATCGGGCCATGGCCGCAACGCCGGAGGACGTCGCGGAGCCCGAGCCCTTCTCCCCCTCGGTCTTCCTCGACCTGCCTCCGACGCCCCATCCCCAACCCGACGGCGACGGCGAGGACCTGCAGGCCTCGTCGGACGACATGGTGCTCCCCTTCATCCGGCGCATGCTCATGGAGGAGGAGGAGGACACCGACGACAACATCTTGTACCAGCAGTACCCCGACCACCCTGCGCTCCTCCTGGCACAGCAGCCCTTCGCACAGATCCTCTCGGCGGGCTCCATCCACCTCCACTGCGACACACACGCACGCCGCCGCCAACGACTCTGCTTCCGGCTTGTCGGCCACCACCAACTACAACGGAGCCCCCGCATTCGCCAACGCTACCTGGCCATATGATCCAGTCGAGCTCTCCCAGCTGCTCCGCTGTAGGACACGCTCCGGCACGGGAGCCGGACTCGACGGTTTCACCGGCGGTGATGCCAACAACTCCTTTTCCTCGCCGGGACAAGGCAGCGCCAGTGCGTGCGGCCAGGCCCGCGCGTTCTTCAATGGCGGCGACACGGCCACCATCCAGAGCTCGAGCCTCGGCGACGGGGTGGGGGTTACCATGGACATGCTCAACCAGGCGTTCCTCAAGGGAATGGAGGAGGCCAACAAGTTCTTGCCCACCACCGCCATCGCCATTATTGGACTCGACGGCGACGCCACCTCCAAAGAGAACCTGCCCATCAGGGACGGCAGCATGCTGCCTCGTGTCTTTGCCTTACCCAACACCAACAGTGTGGTGGATGGCAGAGTCAGCGGCAGAGGCTGCAAGAACCGGCACAACTGGGATGACTTGGACGACGACGCCGAGACAGGCAGGAGGAGCAACAAGCTGCTGGCACCTGAGCCGGAGGAGAACAGCGAGCAGGTCGACGACGTGTTCGTCAAAGGATACGAGATGGCCATTGAGAAAATGCATGGCCTGAGCATCAGCAACAACAACGGCAGCGCGCCCGACGGGAAAGCAAAGAGGAAGTCAGCAGCGCAGGCCAACGAGGCGGTGGACCTGCGCACCTTGCTCACGCACTGCGCGGAGGCCGTGTCCACGGGCAGCCGCCGCATCGCGGCCGAGCTGCTCCGGCAGATCAGGCAGCGGTCCTCGCCGAGGGGAGACGCCTCACAGAGGCTGGCGCACTGTTTCGCCGAGGCGCTGGAGGCGCGGCTCGCCGGCACGGGGGCGCAGGTGCACAGGTCGCTCGTGGCGAGGCGCACCTCCGGTGGTGTGGACTTCCTCAGGGCCTACAAGCTGTACCTGGAGGTTTGCTCCTTCGAGATGATAGCGTTCAAGTTCGCCCACATCGCCATCTGCAAGGCCATTACAGGGAGGAAGAAGGTGCACATCGTGGACTACGGTAAGCATCACGGGTTGCATTGGCCACCTTTGCTGGAGGCGTGGAAGGCTCAGGACGGCGGGCCGCCGGAGGTGAGGATCACGAGCATCGACAGGCCGCAGCCCGGGTTTCGTCCGGCTGCTCGGATCGAGGAGACCGGGCGCCGGCTCAGTGACTTCGCTCGCCGGCGTGGCGTTCCGTTCAGGTTCCGCAGCGTCGTCGCGTCGAAGTGGGAGATGGTTTGCGCCGACGACTTGAACATCGAGCCTGACGAGGTGCTCATCGTCAATGGCCTGTTCCATTTCGGGAAGCTGATGGATGAGGGCGTCGACATTGACAACACAAGCCCTAGGGATATGGTCCTCCGCAACATCCAGAAGATGCGGCCTGATGTGTTCATCCTCTGCGTCGAGAACAGCTCGTACAATGCGCCGTTCTTCGTGACGCGGTTCCGGGAGGCGCTGTACTACTACTCAGCGATGTTTGACATCATGGATGCAACGACTCCACGGGACAACGAAGAACGCTTGCTGGTTGAGCAGGACATCCTGGGGTGTTGTGTCTTGAATGCCATTGCCTGCGAGGGCTCAGAAAGGGTGGAGCGTCCCGAGACATATAAGCAATGGCAGGTGCGAGGCCACCGTGCTGGACTGAAGCAGCTGCCCCTGAATCCTAATACGGTGAAGTATTTGAGTAAGAAGGTGAAGGATGGCTACCACAAGGACTTTGTGGTCGATGTGGATCAACAGTGGATCCTTCAAGGGTGGAAGGGACGTATACTCTATGCCATGTCGACATGGGTTGCAGATGATGCTATCTCACATAGTTGTAGCCATCCATTCAACAAGCATTTCTGAATCACCTATGAACAACATCATCACTAGCTGTTAGGCAGTTGTGGTTCAGCAGTATTGACTTCACTGAAACATGGTCTGACAAATTAATAACGTATATATAGGAGAATTAGTAGTGACATAGTAACTAATGTTTTGTAAAATGACATGCATAAATATATTCTCATGTTTGTCCTTAGGATCTTAGATATAAGTTCTGGGGCAGGCTGACGCAGAGCTTATATTCTGTAAAATATAATAGTAACCAGAAGATCCTTATGCGTCTTTAATTTTTACCAGTTGATTAGCAATTCTATGGATTGCTTGTTTGAATTTTTGTGAAATGAGGTATTTATATTGTGAAGTTGAACTGGTTTGAGTGGAAGGTGTGGTCACGCATACCGAACTCTAGCATAAATATATTGTGAGGTCGCCGCTGCCGAAGCTCGCCATCGCAGGAGGGGCAGGGGAAGTAGGCGGCTGCCGCGGAGCCAGCGAACCCTACCGCGCCGCGGTGGGTCGGTGGTCGGCGACGGGGTGTGGACGAGGAGGAGGGCGGGGCGGAGCAGCGAGGGCGGGTTGAGGGCGGCAATTTTGGGCTAGAACGATGATGTATTTCTTCTTCCTTCCTCGCTGTACTCACTTGGTCCCAAAATACTATTCAAATACTTGGCACTCTCACTTTCTAATGGACCTTTCTTTTATCTCAATACACCTCTCTCTTTTCTCAATCATCTATATCTCTATTTCTCTTTATCTTTCCTTCTTGTCTTCTTTGCACAGCAACTTTTTAATTTTCTTTAATTCTCGTGTCTAAACTAAAACATCTTCTACTTCTAAGACGGATAGAATGGCAGATAAAGTCCTTTGTGCATTGTTCGACAGAAGGAAGTGTACGTCAGGTCTCTGTGAGATCTCAGTCACGCATAGCATCTGCATGCACCTTCCCGGAGCCGCCTTCTTTACGGTGCCCCTGCCATCAAGTCAACTCCCTCTTCAGTTTACAAGCTGCATCAATCAATGCTCTGATTTTAATGCACACACCCATCGGCCATCGCTGCCATTTGGACCTGTTTGCTCCCTCTAAAATGATTTCTCAATTTTTCGGTAGTCAAACGATTTAAAGTTTAACTAAAGTTATATTTAAAAATAATAATTATTTATAATATAAAATAAGTATTGTTAAATTAATTATGAAATATATTTCTTATAGTAAATCTAGTTGAAGACATAAATATTAGGGTGTGTCTCCACTGCAAGTGGCTGCAGTTTTGCTTTTTCATCAGGCGACGATGGCAGCCATTCGATCCTAATCCTAACGCTCAGGAGTCATCTTCAACCTCCTCCCGTCCCTCTTCTTCCTCCGCCCTCCTCCTCGCCCTCGCCCCCGCCACCGCCCCGCCGTGGGCAAGCTAAGGTTTGGTCTGAGCTCTGCAGCCTCCGGCGAGAAGAAGCTCGCGAGGCTGATCGGACGAGAAGAAGCCTCCAAGAAGTCAGCTTCCTTCGCCGCCGTGAGACGGAAGACGGAAGGCTGCGGTCCCTGGAGATGGAACTCCTTACGGCCTTAGTAGGGTAGTTGGAACAGGCGCGTAGAATGACCATAACGTGCTTGTGTTCTACCTAGCTAGCTCAACGAGGGCCAGGATGGTATTGACTGACACAGTCATGGGCTGAACAAGGATTGGGCTCCAGTCTCAAGAGTAGGGCTGGGGAAGGATTAAAGTTGGGCCTGGACCCATTGCGAGTCCTAGCTACTTACTGGCTTGTACTTTTCATCATTTTTTTCATATATATACTCCCGGTTTTCTGAAGTTCATTTTCTGTTATACACCATTAGATTAGATTAGATTTGGTGCTTCCCTTGCGTTTGGAAAAGAAGAAAGCAGATGCATGACTAAGCACTGAAGTTGTACGGATGGAATTTTCTTGTTCGTCGACGACTATTAGCGGATAGCGTACAGGGACTGCAGTGCAACAGGAGAAAACGAAGAGCTGAATCAAGAGAGAGACCAGAGGCATGTTTGGATCCTTTGTTGAGTAGTATCATATCGCCTCGCCGAGGCCGAGCTAGGAACTGAAACGGGCAGCGCGCGCTAGCAAGCTTTCCCTCTGCTGCTTCAAGATAGTCAGGTTGGCATAAACCTTCTTCTATCCGTTTAAAGCTTTACTTTAGTCTAACACCGTGGAGGGCCTAAGCGGATGGAATTGATACCGATAAGGCCATGTTTGCTTGAACTTATCAGCACGGCTTATCAGTCATGGTACAGTATTTTTCTCTCACAACAAAACAGCATCAGCCAGCCTATCAACCGCAAAAACAGTAATGGTGCTAAAAAAGAACTTCCCCGCTGCCCATCTACTGTATAAGTTTTTCTTTTTTACAAATCTACTGTATAAGCTAGCAGTCTGTAATAAGCTGACTGTGGTGGGTGAATTTCTGAAGCGGTTGCAATCGTCATGCAAACGTTGAGGTTTGTTGTATCAGAGAAAACGGTGAACGAACTCCATGTGAAGGCCGGTGACCTGTTTTTTCAGTAAAAAAAACAGAAACCGCCGGCTCGCAGCCCTCTCTACATTTTCCATCAGGTGCAGTAAAACGACCGGGGACCTGTTTTTTCAGTAAAAAAACAGAAACCGCCGCTGAGAGGGGATCTTCGATCTTCAACGACAGCGACTTTCGATTGCTCGTGCGTTTCAGGCGTACTACAGTGTTTCGATTGAAACCGCATTTCGTCGCGTCTTCCTTCATTGGTCTCCATCGTCCAGCGTCGTCGGCTCTGCTCTGCTCAGGGAAAATTTCCTGACTCTGCTGCGGTCGCGGTCGCGGTCGCATCTGGCGGCTTCCTCCTCCACCTGTTGCTGCAGTGCTGCTCTGCTGCTCCCCACCCGTCCTGCCCCGGCGTCGTCAAGGTCCAGTCCAGCTTCGCCTGTTGTTCAACGAAAAGCTCCGTTCCGATCCATCAAACTCAAAGCTCCCTTCTTTTAAGCTAGCGTCCCCTCCCTCCCGTTGATCCATCCCATCCATGTCTCCCGTCTCACCAGTGCAGTGAGCGACTAGTGCGCAAGCAGTCGCCGTCCGCCATAAAGATTCAGTTTTTCTGGCCTCCCCGCCGGGTCCCGGACATGGCCGCCGAGCCGGCGGACCTCGCCGACTCGCAGCCCTTCTCTCCGTCCGACTTCCTCAACCTTCCCCCAACGCCCCTCCTCGACCTCGACTGCCCTGCCCTGCAGCTGCAGGACGACGATGACGACCTGCAGGTGCTCCCCTTCATCTCGCGCTTGCTCATGGAAGAGGAGATGGACGGCTTCTTCGACCCGGACCACCCCGCGCTACTCCAAGCCCAGCAGCCCTTCGCCGACATCCTCTCTGACGCCACCGCCAATTCCATTTCCACCGCCGCCAACAGCCGAGGGACTGGGAGCGGCACCTTCACTGCCCTCTCGCCGGCCTCTGCAGCTGGCTCCCCTGCATTCGCCAACGCCACCTGGCCCTACGATCCAGCCGAGCTCTCCCAGCTGCTCTTTTCTAGGACATACCCGGCCGACACGGCGACATACCCCAACGCCGACTCGCTGGCCTCCTCCACCATGTTCGCCGGTGGCACGGTAAACATGGACATGCTCAACCTGGCGTTCCTCAAGGGCATGGAGGAGGCCAACAAGTTCTTGCCCGCCACCAACAACAGCCTCCTCATGCCCATCGTCTCCGGGGACAGGGACGGTGACCATGAGCGCAACAAGTTGTGGCGTGCCCGCCAACCGAGGAAGGTGTGGAAGCCGCAGGTGGATGGCAATGGAATGTCGTCGCTGTTGCTCCAACAGAGTGCTAACAATGGCAGCAGGGGCCGCAAGAACAACAGGCATGCTGGTTGGGGTGATGATGATTCGGAGGAGGACGAAACGACAGGCAGGAGGAGCCGCAAGCTGATGGCGCCGGGAACAGAGGAAAGCGAGATGGTGGACGAGTTCGTCCAGAGCGGGTACCAGTCGCTACACGAGCAGATGGTGGCCATGACCATCAGTGCGGACGACGGCAGAGACGCCGATAAAAAGAGCACCACCAGCAGGAAGGGGAAAGGGAGCGCCAACGAGGCCGTGGACCTGCGCACCTTGCTCATCCACTGCGCGCAGGCCGTGGCCGCCGGCAACCGCCCCAGCGCCACCGATCTACTGAGCAAGATCAGGGGGCGCTCCTCACCGAGGGGGGACGCCACGCAGAGGCTAGCGCACTGCTTCGCCAAGGGGCTGGAGGCTCGGCTCGCCGGCACGGGGAGCCAGGTTTGCGGGTCGCTCATGGAGAAGCGTGCCTCCACCGTGGAGCTCCTCAGGGCCTACCAGCTCTACCTGGCGGCCTGCTGCTTCACGGCTATGGCGTTCAAGTTCTCCAACTTAGCCATCTGCAAGGCCATCGTCGGGAGGAAGAAGGTGCACATCGTGGATTACGGCGAGCACTACGGGTTCCAGTGGCCGACGTTGCTTGGCTATTGGGCTAACCGGGAGGGTGGACCGCCCGAGGTGAGGATCACCGCCATTGACCTCCCTCAGCCCGGGTTTCGCCCGGCTGCTCGGATTCAGGAGACCGGCCGCCGGCTCACCAACTTCGCTCGCCGGCACGGCGTCCCGTTCAGGTTCCACAGCATCGCGGCGGCAAAGTGGGAGACGGTTTCCGTCGATGACCTGAACATGGAGCACGACGAGGTGCTCGTCGTCAATGGTCTGTTCCATTTCGGTAAGCTCATGGATGAGGGCGCCGACATAGATAGCTTGAGCCCTAGGGACATGGTCCTCGGCAACATCCGGAAGATGCGGCCGGACGTGTTCATCCTCTGCATCGAGAACAGCTCCTACAACGCGCCCTTCTTCGTGACACGGTTCAGGGAGGCGCTGTTCTTTTACTCTGCGTTGTTTGACATGATGGATGCGTTGGCGCCACGGGACAGCGACGAGCGCGTGTTGGTTGAGCAGGGCCTCTTTGGACAGTGCGCCTTGAACGCCATTGCTTGCGAGGGCTCGGATAGGGTGGAGCGCCCTGAGACGTATAGGCAATGGCAGGTGCGGAATGAGAGGGCTGGGTTGAGGCAGCTGCCATTGGACCCTTATATGGTTAAGGGCATCAGCAAGCAGGTTAAGGGCAAGTACCACAAGGACTTTGTGGTTGATGCGGATCACCAATGGCTCTTCCAAGGGTGGAAGGGGCGCATACTCTATGCCATGTCTGCATGGGTTGCCAATGATAATATCTCATTGCCATAATATATAATATCTTTGTAATATATGTGAGATGCTTGATTAGGAGGAGTTGTAATCTTTTTGGAGGCATAGGAAGAGTAATTAATATGTAGCCAACAACCAATTTTATGGATTACTTGTATGACTGTCCATGTGGTAAGGTATCTGTCCTAAGAAGTCTGGTCACGTGAAGCTGACAAAACAATTTTAATGATTAGTGGTGAGGTATATATCTGTACGTCCTGAGGATTTCACATCTGTTGTAACATCACGAGGATTTTGGCAGTTCCCTTGGGTCTGGAAAGTGGAAACTTGCGTGATTCAGCATGAAAGCTGCATCATACCGGTTCTACAAAGTACTCCTGCTGTCCCAAAAGAATAGTTTTAAAATAAATCTGCAAGTTTTTCTAAATTTACAGAAAATATGATCAACATTTATGTCTGCAAATATGTTTACAATTAAAAGAGATGACATGCCGGCGATTGAAAGAAACAAGAGGCCACCTCTAGCAGCTACAAACTAACCCAAAGATTGTCTCTAGACCTAGCTCCTTTGCGCCTACAAAACACCAAAAGGCACTCCTCCAAAATAGTCGTAACTACCAACCATACATCTAGGGAAAAAACATTGAAAATGCAGTCAGCATCCATGATGTTTAAAAATTTGCCAACCAACTAATATGGAAACAAATTTTGAACTTAACTTGTTGCTAAGAATTTGCACTTAACATTTTCAAAATTAAAATAAAAATCTGAAAAAAATGCTACCCCCACTCACCCCCACCCCTAACAAAGAGAAAAATGACTTTTCAGGCTGTGCCATGCTAATTTAGAAAGTTTCGACACATGGTGATCTTGCATCTTTTTCTCAATATATAGTTGACTCCTTTGATATAATAAATCCCAAAATATTTTTTTTTCTCGTCGTCAAGGTTTTTATAAGTTAGATGTAATCAAGTTCACTTGGATGCAATAGGAATGGTTATCAAGAAATTGTAGTCTATAAAGCACTAAGATTGGAAATTTGGAATGAGTTAAATGGCTATGTTACCATTCATGTGTGCTACGCTGCTACTCTCCCAAGAACGCAAAGACGCTTGTCAACAGAAATCGTGGAACCTTTGTGGGGTTCAGGAATCTCAGGCAGTAATGCTTGAGCACAAAAGTCGGTTGCCTGTATCTATAATATAGTTATCAGCTGGGTGAATAGGTTTTTTTTTTCCGCATCCGTACCTTGCCACGTAAATAGGGTATCTTCAAGAGGTATTTAATTCTTCGAATTGAATCCTGATTGTAATTTTTGGCTACACAAAGTTGCTTCCCATTTTATACAACCATTTGACATGTGTGTACCTACAAGTTGCTTCATATTTTCTACAACCATTTGACTGTGCGTACCTAGAATAGCACTGCGCTTATCATGCCTAGATGACCATGGATGTTTTTTCTAATTTTGGCCCATCCAAATATTTTATTTGTTATTTCTCCGTCGAATGAAAGTGTTTTTTTAGACATGTATGTGCCACACATTCATATCTACTAGTGATTCAAGGATCGCTTAAAAAGTTGTACAAATTATCATGAGAAATTTACAACCAAAATCGGATATCACAAAAGATATGGTGATCGCAAAACAAAGGATATGGCTTGCTGGGGCATCTCCAATCTCTACAACTAAAACATTCATAACTATTCCGTCCACAGGCTACACCAAAGTCGCTTCATGCGATCAGATCAGGAAGGCAACGTGCACTCGCTCCATGCGATCAGCTCAATCCCCATAACAGCCGCAGCAAATCAGGAAGGCAAAAATCAATTCCCTCCACGTGATCAGAACAGGAAGGCAACGTGCACTCGCTCCATGCGATCAGCTCAATTCCCATAACAACCACAGCAAATCAGGAAGGCACAAATCAATTCCCTCCATGCGATCAGATCAGGAAGGCAACGTGCACTCGCTCTATGCGATCAGCACAATCCCCATAACAGCTGCAGCAAATCAGGAAGCCAAAAATCAATTTCCTCCATGCGATCAGATCAGGAAGCCAACGTGCACTCGCTCCATGCGATCAGCTCAATCCCCCATAACAATCATGATCAATTACGCGATCACACCACCCCGCCAATTAGTACCACCTAAAAAACCTCAGAGTGTACATGCTTGCCCCCCGAGAATACGTTGATCGGTCTTGTCAAAAAGAAAATTCCGGACTGTAACACCTCGGGTGTTTAAATACTAAAAACAGGACATGCCATCATATGCATTGTAAGGCATTTGGTCATATTGCAAACTTTGATATGCATTCACTAAAACAAGTTTACATTTATGTGGTATGTGTTGAATTGTATTGTTTGAATCAAGTTCAAAATTTGGTTTGGATTTGAATTTTCAAGAAAACCCTGATTTTCTGTATTTAAATCCTACCCTGAAAACTCATTTCAAAATCTAAGCATATTTTGGGGTTGAGCCTAAAAGAAAAAGTGTAGAGCTTTTCAAGTTTTACAAAGTTTGTTTTTGGAGTTTTCAAAGTTGTTATGAAAAATTTGAAGTAATTCGAAAAGGCGTAATTCGTTAAATGTCCCCTATTTGAATTCAAAAGTTCATTTCAAAATGTAGACCGAATTAGGGGAGGGTTATAAAATCAAAGTTGTAGAACTTTTGATTTTGAACAACTTTTATTTTTGGAGATTTTTGAGTTGTTATACAAATTTGGGAATAATTTGGAATTTTAAACGAATGGCAATTCTGTAATTAAAGTGAACAGTGCTCGCCACTTAAGCTACATGGCCAGCGACCTTCTTCGACGTTCCTGGCGCGTCGTGGCCGTCTGTGGCGTCGCGCTGGTGCGGGAAAAGGCTCCGTTGTGGCTTCCTTTGGCTTCCTGGCTGTTCTTTAAAAGCGAGACGCTGTCGTCGTCATTTTTCTTCCTCTGTTTTCACCGCCGCCGCCATTGCCATAGCTCCGTTGAGCTTTTGCCATCGCCGTAGCGCCTTCCAATCCTTGGTAATGCTTGCCATAGCTCCGCTGGTTCCTTGCGCACTCAGCCAAACCATCCTTGACGCTTGCCTCCACCGAGAACCCGCTGTCCACGCCCTTCTTCCTCGCGGCCGGCAACCTCACCGTCGCAAGCGCATCTCCACGGCCAGCGTCCTCCAGTGAGCTGTTGTCCTTGATCAGTGTACCTACGGCTCCGTCTCGATGCCGTGGTGCTTAATCCATTGTTTCTTGGTCGTTTTGCCCACTGCAGTCGCCGGAACACCGTCATCGATGAGCTTTGCTCCGTCGTGATCACCGTGAACGTCGACCCGTGTCGTCGTTGCTTCTCCGGTCTCGTTCTTTGCTTCAACAAGTTCAGGGTATGCTACTGATGCTTCCTGAGCTATTTATTTGATTGCTACCAGTCTCCTATCGCCGGCGTCGTGTCGCTGAGCCGCCGCGTCCGCCATGGCTGGCGTTGAGCTAGTATAGGGCCGTAATTAGTGCAAGTAGGGACGTCAGTCGATGCGCCTAGTCATGGTGATTGTTTTGGTACCTTTGCCGTCGCTGTTGGACTCACCATCGGCGAGTTTCCATCGGTCAGCGCCGTCGTCGTCGCGGTCAAAGCTAGAGGTTGGGGATGACAGGTGGGACCCGAGTGTCAGCGACTGTGTAGTTCAAAATGAATTTTCTGTTTTTCAGATTTGAATAAATAGTGATGTAATTTGTTATTTTTTTGTAGATTTATTTATAGCTCCAAAAATTATGAAAATTTTTGTGTGACCTCTTTGTGATGTATATTATTTAAGAAAAATATGAAATGTTATTTTTCAGCACATTTTGAATGTGATGAAAATTGCTCAATTTATTAATAAATGGATTTCCATGTTTTTTCTAGGCTTATTTAATTGTCCAAAAATTATGAAATTTGTTTTGCCACTTACTTATCATGTGATGAATATTTACAAAAATTTTGAGATCAATTAGAATAAGTTGATTTATTTCATAATTTTGAATTAAATAATTAATTCATAAAAGCAAATAGTAATCTTTTATTGATTAGGTTTTGATTGAATTTTGAACTGAGTGATGACCTTGGGTCATTAGTTGGTAATGATCCTTGGCAATTGATTTAGGTGTTGTGAAAAGGTTTAGTTAGTTTGACTTGCAACTGTACCACGAAGGAAAGTTGTATTCGAATTGTTAATTTTTGCATCCATCATCGAACATCATGTTTTGTATTCCGCATCATGTTTTGTTACTACGAAGGCAAGCCCCGGATGCATTTAACCCTACCTTGTGTTTTACAAATTTTATCGCTTTTGCTTTTTATACTGTATTAAGTGATTAGGAGTCAAGTGGAAACCTAATTGGTGCATTACCAACCTTGCTTTTCCATATCTACCTTGATTACCTGTTTTATTCGTAAATGACTAGTTATGCTTAGTCATGCTTAGTCGGGTGATGTCGGGTACCGCGAGGAGGGGTACCCCAAGCAAGACCCAAAAAAGCAACTGCTTACACTTCGTAAAGATCGAAACCAGCTAAACGCTGCTGGCCTCGGCCGATTCTCCGACTCGCCCGAGGCTCCAAGGGCCTCGGCCGATTCTCCGACTCGCCCGAGGCCCATTGCCGCAGGCCTCGGCCGGTTCTCCGACTCGCCCGAGGCCCATTGCTAAGGGACTCTTCCTGCGACACATTGCCGAATCCCAGCGACTTGGGCTCGCACACGAGGGGGCTCGGCAATACAAACCCTCCTTCCAAGCGAAAAGGAAGCGCGGGGGTCGTTCAAAAAGCCGGAAGAACTCCTGACGGCCCTCTTGCTCCGCGCAAAGGCTAGGGAGCTCCTTCTGCAAAAAGACGCCGAGACCCCGCGACCTAGGCTCGCACCCGAGGGGGGCTCGGCGGTCAGACCCTCACACGCGAGGGGCGAACCAAAAGCCAGGGGACCTCTGACCGCTCTCTCGCTCCGCGCGAGAGACTCGGGGGCCCTCCTGCAACTTTGCCGAGACCCAGCAGCTCAGGCTCGCACACGAGTGGGCTCGGCAAACAGCCCCCCCCGTCCGAGCGAAAAGGACGGGCGGGGGACGGGCCAAAAAGACGGGAGGACCCCTGACCGCCCTCTCGCTCCGTGCGGAGGCTCGGGGGCTCTTCCTGCACCCGAGATAAAGACAAGCGACCCAAGCCCGTTACGGTCCAGGGGTTTGAAGGCTGGGCCCCCAGGGGTTTCGACAGCCGCCCCAGGGCAAAAGAGTCAGGGACGACTACGGGCAAGCCTGTATGAGCATGCCCTGTGTCGTGTCCGAGACCGGCAGGGAAGTCTCCGAATGGGATCCCACCGTAGGGAGGCACCGAGCCACCGAGGCCCAGCGAACGGCCTCGGCACCCACTAGAGAAACCCTCCGGTACTCTTGGAGCGCGTCTCCGGACCGCAAGCCGACCCCCAGCGAACGGGGTACGGGCCTCCACTCGGACTTACCCGATAGCAGCTCACCGGAAATGCCGTCGCTCGCGCCCACCGAGGGTAGCGTGGCATCTTCCACCCCTCCTTCCAAGCGAAAAGGAAGCGCGAGGGTCGAACAAAAAGTCAGGAGAATCCCTGACGGCCCTCTCGCTCCGCGCAGAGGCTAAGGGACTCTTCCTGCAACACTTTGCCGAGACCCAGCGGCTCAGACTCGCACACGAGGGGTCTCGGCAAAACAAACCCTCCTTCCGAGCGAAAAGGAAGCGCGAGGGTCGAATAAAAAGTCAGGGGAATCCCTGACGGCCCTCTTGCTCCGCACAGAGGCTAAGGGACTCTTCCTGCGACACTTTGCCGAGACCCAGCGACTCGGGCTCACACACGAGGGGGCTCGGCAATACAAACCCTCCTTCCGAGCGAAAAGGAAGCGCGAGGGTCGTACAAAAAGCCGGGTGAACCCCTGACGGCCCTCTCGCTCCAGGCGGAGGCTAAGGGGCTCTTCCCGCAGCATCGTCGAGGCCCTGCGATCCGAACTCGCACCCACGGGCCCGGCAAACACAATGTAACTCCCCACTCGAAAGAGAAAAAAGCCCCTGGAGAAATGAAATCACTCCTCCAGGGCCTCGGGGGCTACACCCGGCGGGTGCGCTCGCGCGCACCCACCGAAACCTCGAAGACAAAACACCATCCCGACAGGAACTACCAAGAGCCAATTCTCGTCAGAACCTCAGGGGGAGTGCCTCCACTCCCCCCAAGGCTCGGGGGCTACTGTCGGGTACCGCGAGGAGGGGTACCCCAAGCAAGACCCAAAAAAGCAACTGCTTACACTTCGTAAAGATCGAAACCAGCTAAACGCTGCTGGCCTCGGCCGATTCTCCGACTCGCCCGAGGCTCCAAGGGCCTCGGCCGATTCTCCGACTCGCCCGAGGCCCATTGCCGCAGGCCTCGGCCGGTTCTCCGATTCGCCCGAGGCCCCCTCGCTACGGGCCTCGGCCGATTCCCCGTCAAAGGCCTCGGCCGGGCCACCGACCCTCTGTCTCGCGCAAGGCGGGCTCGGCAGCACTCCGCCACCTCTTCCTTCTCCCGTCCCTCTGGCAAAACGTCGTGTCACGACGACTCAGCCAACTGCTGCCCCTGACAACAGCCGCACGCCCGGCACAGTACAGCGGAATGGCCGATGGGACAGGAGGCAGGACTGGGCAGGGGTTACCCGCCACTGTACCAACCACCGTGACGCCCATGCCTCACTATGCTGCCAACTCTTGCACCGAGGACAATGCAGCGTGGGAAGCCACATCTGGGCTACTGTAGCCTCGGGATCAGTACCCAAGGCCAATAACTCCCCCCAAGGACCTCGACAGTTTGCTTCACGGGCTCGGCAGCCTGAGGGTCCATGACCACCGAGCCCCCCGCGATGGCTCGGCCTCGGCATAGCTGCTGACCCCTACGACGTCGTTACACGGCAACCCGCACGTCGCCCGCCATGTCCTGCATCAAGCCGTACTGAAGCCCCACGACGCACAAGACCGAGTACGACCAGCATGTCACTTCCGCACGTCCCATCGAGGCGCTCAACCACTCCGACAAATCACACGACGGCGCAGCGCAGCGACGTGGCAGACCAGACGTCCGTCACGTCAGCACCCTGCCATCCACGACGGGACTGTGCGAGGATTACCGGCTACTGTGCTGCCTAAACTCCTGCACCAAGGACGGACACGACGTGGGGAGTCAGAACCGGATTCCTGTGACCTCGGGGCCAGCGAACCGACCGCTCCGCCCCGCTCGAGACCCCCGATGAGCCTCGGATTCCGCCTCGCCCGAGACTCCCGGTAGGGCCTCGGGCGAACTGGCCATGCTCCGCCTCGCCCGAGGCTGGGCTCGTCCCGCAATCTCGTCACCTCCGCCTCGACAGTCACTCTGGCAGGCTATCGCATCCAATTAATGCACCCAGCCGCCCTCACTACGAAGGCCACGATCGGCAGTATGCCACGACAGGACAACGGTCAGATCGCCTTTTTACCATCCCTTACTGACGATACAGGGCACCGTATCCTGTAGACGCATGTTCGGCACTGTTCCGCCCAAATCAACTATCGGCGATGGCCGCCCAGACCTCACATTGCCACCCGATAAAGGCCTCGGCACAGCAGGCCTCAGCACAGTGGGTCTCGGCCTCAGCGCGATAGGTCTCGACACAGCCTACTACAGCAGCCACCAGGCCTCGGCATTTCACCAAGTCAACAAAAGTACAAGAGCGCAGCGTGTCGTCAGCCCTGAAGACCATACCGACTAGACATCGACTGGAACTCCCACGACGCCATACTGCTTCAGGGAGCGGAATACGTCAGCAAATAGTAGTAGCCTTCTCATGTACCTCTCGCTTCCTCCTTGTAACTATAAAAGGAGGTAGCCAGGGCCATTTCTGGGGGGGGGGCAGGAGGACAAACACACCGATAGAATCACACACTTCCACGCTGCTTGGGAGCAACGTCCCAAGCAGTTCGCACCACCCTCGCCGAGACCTGGGGCTAGCTCCCTCTCTCACTCAGCTTGTAACCCCCTACCACGAGCACTCCGGTGCAAGGAATACAAGATCAATCTCTCAGACTGGACGTAGGGCCTCGATTGCCCGAACCAGTATAAACCTTGTGTCTCTTTGCATCACCATCCGGGATTAGGGACACGCAGTACAAATTCACTCGTTGGTTGAGGGACCCCCGGTTCCAAAACACCGACAGGTGATTACCTGTCACCTGCGAGTTTTAAATGGATCTTTGGTTACTTATGTTATCATGAAATATGAGAATGTGAAGTAATAAATCTAGACCGAGCGGACTTGGTGTGTGAGAGCCACAAGACATGGAGGTCTTGTGAGCGGCTTCTTTTCGCCTCTGTCGATTAAGGTCCGTCCGTTGTTGAACTGTGTGAGATGAGACTTTGTAGTACTAACTACATACTCCGGTAAGCCTTAACTCGGCTATTCTATTATGAGAATGGCTACTCGCGCACTGGAAGTGGAGAGATGGCGAGAGTAGCATGTACCCACGTGGCCATGGGCCGGATTGGTGGAGTACTGTATTTTCGGGTGGCGCAAACCCGTTCTTGTTTTAGAGGATCTGAGTGCAGGTTGATATATGTAGGTCGGGGACCTGCATATGTCGTGTGGTCTGGAATCCATAGCTGGGTTTAATCGGTTCGAATCGTCGTTGCTCCTCGGTTATGGAGACTCAACTCTCTGTTCATCATCGTAGTTAATAACTGGAACTTGAGTAAGGTTTGAGAAAGAGATTGATACGAAGTTCATGATCTCATTACGGATCATGGCAGATTCATATGTGGTACTTATAAAGTTTTACCTTTGAAGTAAAGAATTTTGTTAAAGAGCTTTTACGCAAAAGAACTTTGAATATTGCTAAAGCCATACCTTGAATCCCTGAGCCTGCATTCCTGAGTCTTCTCAGTTTTATTTCGGTTAAGTCTTGTTGAGTACTTTTGTACTCAGGGTTCGTTGACCCTTGTTGCAGGTGAGCCTCATGAGCAGGTCTGTTTTGGACCTTGCTGCATGACTGTTGTTCAGGTCGATGACGATAAGTGATTGTGTGATCCTTGGGCAGGATGTTTATTTTATGTGTTATGTTTATGTTAATTATGCCACTCCACTACTATTATGGTTTGTAATAATTATCGAACTTAGTTTGTAAGGTTTGAAACAACTGGCTTGTAAACTAAGTTATCGTAACACTTCCACTATTTTACTCTGATGTATATATTTGAATAAATGTTGTAATACTGTAATGACTCTGTAATATGATCATGCTCGGAAATCGTGGATGATTCGGGGTTCCCCGAGGACACCCGACAGTCTTCTTAAGTTACCAGGAACATATGCATAGTCGTCAGAGGTCGTTGGACAGTGACAGGTGCATGTGGGTCCTATAATTTAGGAGGTTCTGCCACATGGACGCTCGCCCCCCAGGATATACGGTGCAAGTGCATGCCCACATGCAAAAATCCGGATTGGTCTTGGCTAAAAGAAAAATTCCGGATCAGTCTTAGCCTGTCCACATGCAATCCGGATCGGACCACCTAAAAAGAGAGACGATCATTGTGTACGCGATCGCCACGTCCACATAGGTAACTATCTTCTACTTATCTATCTACACCTAAAAAATCCCTACAGCTATCGTCTGCGTCGCCCCGCCCCACAGCAAAAAAAAACCAACCTCCCCGTTTCCAAACCAAAACAATCAAATACGGCAAAAAAAAAATGTTTCCAAAAAAACAAATACAAGGAAAAAAAATCAAACTCTTCCACATCCCCGTTTCCAAAAAAATACGGCAAAAAAGAGTTTGCCAAAAAAAAGATACAGCAGAAAAAAAAAACCGTTTCAGAAACGAACTCTTCCACGTCGAAAATCATATCTCTACAACGCACAGGTTCCCTTATGGAGACTGTTGAAGAAAAGCTGAGAAATCTAATAAAATGCTGCAATCACATAAAGAAATAACACTCACAGACTAATATGTATGATTAAGCTTAAAATTACTGTGATATTATTTTATTCCAGTTGCAACGCACGGGCATGATTCTAGTAGTTCTAAAAAAATAATGGGTAAATTAATGAGTTTTTCAAATGGCTAAAAAAGTTGAGAGCATATTTGTTGGGTTCCTCCAACCATTTCTAAAATTTGACACCTAAAAATAGAAGGCAATTTTGCATCAGGAAGCTTCTAGACTATTTTCTAATCACCTCAACCACTTTTATATCTTCTTTCTCTCTTGTATATTTGCATTGGAAACCCTATCCTTACTCTGTATTCTTACCCATGTCCTTCCACCTTTATACTGACCGATTGATATATGCGTGCCTATATTTTTGCACAATTGGATCAATTTTCCTAAGTGAAGAAAGATTAGGAGTTCACATAAGGAGGTGTTGCAGAGTGATTCTTTAGAAAAACTTATAAAAAAACAAAACTGGCCACGCCTAGTGGCTGTGTTGACAATGCCAACATAACTATAGTATTATAAAAATATTCATTATCGTCATGTTCGCTTGATCGTAAACGATCGTAAATTTTCAGTCAGAACAGTATTTTTCTCTCACACCAAACCAGCCAGCAGTAATAATCCATGATCGTATACGATTGTTTCAGCCCCAGCCGAACAGGCTGTATATTCGCATGAGAACAAGATCTCCCAAATCTTGGGTGGGTTTGCTGGAGAGGGGAGGGGAGTTGGTGCACCTGTTGCTCTTCAATTCGGTCAGTGCCATGTTGCCTAACTATTAGCAGAGTACTCATTATAATTATATAGTCTGTCCCTTTTAAATTATAAGTAGTTAAAGTGTATTACTTTTGCTACGGACCTATATATATTATATCTAGATGTACAATAAAAATAATTGTAGAAAACTTAAAATAACTTACAGTTTAGAAGAGAGAGAATGTGTGCACTAGGCATTACTGTACTCCTACTTATCTGTGGTGGTTCAATAAAGTGTATAATAATAATAATAATAATCTGTCGTGCTAGAGATAGGCTATCTTTTATATATCGATCGCGGGAGTGAGCCCCTACCAACCCTGGTATGACTGCAGGTTCGGGTTGGCTACCTCTGAATTTTGAAAGAGTATAAGCTGGACCACGGCCCACGCCACACTCACCTCGATCGACGGACGTGGAGGGTCCAACAGTCCACTCCGGTCTCCGGCTAGGCGCACCGCCTCCGTCCGCCCTTCCGAGGCCACAAGGCAGGGCAGCTGCCAGGAAAACTTTGCTTTTGTTGGCTGAATACTTGAAATGCTGGCCGGCACGGAGGATAGGATCATCACCTGTGACGTGTGCAGGCAGGGGTCCAGCAGGCCCATGCGCCGCCTCCGATTCTCCGAACCAGGACTTGCCTGGAAACTCCGGCCGGCGAACCAGGACTTGCCGAGTACCCCACCCCCACCCCCACCGCCCACCGCCGATGATGAAATAAGGTCATTGAAAGTGGGGACTTTGACTTGCATTCGGAGCTGACCATTCTCAGCCTCACTCACATACAGCTGCACCGTACGTGGTGTGGTACTCCCACCGCCGTATACCTCTTCCTCATCAACCATGGCCGCCGGGCCACTGCCACCGGAGGAGCTGGACCTCGACTTTCTCCTCCATCCCGACCCGCCCTCCCCCTCCGTCTTCCTCGACCTCCCGCCCACGCCTCCGCCCAGCTACTTGGACGACGACGACATGGTGCTCCCCTACATCTCGCACTTGCTCATGGAGGAGGAGGACGCCCACGCCGACAGCTTCTTCTACCAATACCCCGACCACCCCGCGCTGCTCCACGCCCAGCAGCCCTTCGCCGACATCCTAGCCGACGCTGCTGCTGCATCCTGCACCAGCGCCACCACCTCCCCATCGTCCTTGTCCTCCATCGACACCACTGATGGTCAGGGGCAGGGCACCTCTGACTCTGACCACTCGCCCACGCTCCGCCGCTCCCCAGCCACTGCCAACGGGAGTGATGCTGCAGACATGGCCACCTCCGCCTTCCTCAAGGGCATGCAGGAGGCCACCAAGTTCTTGCCATTGCCAACCAACAACACTACTCTGCTCCTCCACGACGCCAGGGGCCGCAAGAACAGGCATGCTGCAACCCGGGACGACGACGACGACTTCGACCCGGAGCCGGAGTCGCGCAGGGCCACCAAGCTCATGCTGCCGGCCGACACAACAGACGAAGCCGACGCCCGCCGGATGTTCGACGAACTGATGATCCACGAGCGCGACGACATCTGCATGAAGGGCGTGCAGCAGCAGGGCGTGTCCGCCTCCTCGGACGACGACAATCCCACGCGGCGGCGGCGGCGGAGGCGCAGCAGCGCTACATCTACTGGCACTACTCGCAGTGGCAGCAGCGACGGCCCGGTAGACCTGCACGCGCTGCTGCTCCTGTGCGCGCAGGCCGTGGCCACGGACGCGCGGCCGCGGACGACCTCCTGGCGCACATCCGGCAGCACTCGTCGCCCACAGGCGACGCCACGCAGAGGCTGGCGCACTGCTTCTCGCCGAGGGCCTGGAGGCGCGCCTGGCCGGCACGGGCAGCCGCCTCTACCGCTCGCTCATGCTCCGCCGCACCTCCGTCGCCAACTTCCTCACATACCGCCTCTACATGGCTGCTTGCTGCTGCAAGAAGGTGGCGTTCGCCTTCTCCAACAGGACCATCCACGAAGCAGTTGCCGTCGCGGTCACCGGCGGCGCCAGGCGCCGCCTGCACATCATCGACTATGGCCTCGGCTACGGGTTCCACTGACCAGGCCTGCTGCGCGGCCTCGCCGCGATGGAGGGCAGACCGCCGGAGCTACTCGGGATCACCGGCATTGACCTGCCGCAGCGTGGCTTCTGCCCGGCGCACCAGATCGAGGACACCGGGCGCCGCCTCAACGACTGCGCACGCCAGCTCGGCGTGCCGTTCGAGTTCCGAGGGATCGTGGCGAAGCGAGAGGACGTGTCTCCCGAGGACCTGGACCTCGATCCAGCTGCCGAGGTGCTCGTCGTGATCAGCCTCTGCCATTTCAGGCTGCTGACGGACGAGATCGAGATCAGCGCCGCCGCCGCCGTGCCTGGGCGCCGCCGTCCCAGCCCCAGGGACCAGGTGCTCGACAACATCCGCAGGATGCGGCCCGACGTGTTCATCCACGGCGTCGTCAGTGGCGGCTACGGCACGACCTAGTTCCCGACGCGGTTCAGGGAGGCGCTGTTCCACTACTGGGCGCAGTTCGACCTGCTGGACGTTCTCTATGGCCTCTCCACATGGGTTGCATGCTGAATGCTGATCGATGAACGATGATGCATGCATGCTACTACCTCAACATCTTAATTAATTAGCTTAATTCTCTTGGTTCTCAGCCTAGCTAGTAGCTACTCCTATTTTCTGTCTAACATAATGGATCTGGGAAATGGTTAAGCCTATGAGTGAAATTCTCCAGCTATAGCTACAAGTATGTAGGGATGCAGCAGGATTGTCCGTCTTGGCATGTAAAATTAAATCAGTAAAGTAAGTGATCTATCGACCATGTTTTCGACTCTTATGAGTTTCTCAGGTTCAGTTGTTGCTTTTGTGCTTTTAAATTTGTGGCATCAAATTGTTTGGCACGTGCATTGTATTTCTAGATAGAGTAAACTTATGCGTGATTAAGATGTCTCCAGCTTGTCCGGAGTGAAAGAGGGCAACATTCGCTCTTCCAATTCGGTTTTTAGCTGTATCAAAAGTTTCATTTAGTTAATTCTTGCATTCAGGTACGAGGGTGCAATTAAAATATTTTTCACAACTTGAAGATGGGGTTCTTAGGCCCCGTTTGGCAACTCGAAACGTTTCGGATTCTTGCGAGAATCAGTCGAATCACAGCCAAACGGGTTAAAGGACAAACATTTCACTCGAGAATCGCTAGAAACGTTTCTCGTTTTTGTGCCTAGCAAGGAGAAACGCCTATTTGCTGGTTTCATGTGATTCTGATTCTTGCCCCCTTTCTGTATTAGCAACAATATTTTTTTAGTTAGTTCTTTTTAAGTGAAATAAACTAAAATAGGTTGTATTTAAGGTGTTCTTCACCCACAAAAAGTTCTAAATTTTTTTGAAGAATATTTGTATTTATATGATTTTTTATAAATAAAAAAATATATTTTTTGAATCAGAATCCAGCCTACCAACCAAACAACTTCACAAGGTGATTTCGATTAAGGACCACAAACGTTTTTTTAGAGAATCTAGATCTAAAACGTTTCTACGAGAATCTGGATCCCTGCCAAATGGGGCCTTAAGCTCTTGTAGATCTCAATTGTTGTAACTGTCCGTTTTGGACTTTCCCTTTAATAAAAGTTTCAGGTGGGGAAAATCCTCTCCCCCGTTGTTCTGTAAAAAAAAAACCTTGAATATGGAAGATCTCCTGGAAATTTTCAACAACTTCAGACTTGCTCATGATACGATGATGAATTCTCAAAGTTATGTGCACAGTATACTGGCAACTAAAGTTTGCAATGGTCCCAAAGTTCATGACCGTGTAACTTAAGAAATGTTTCCTCCGATCATGTGATGATACGTGTCAAGGAAGAAGTTTGCAATGATCACTGTTCACCTGGTATTAAAGCTGACTGAAGCTGTTTTTGTTGTGAGACAAAAATACTGTAGATTCTAGCTGATAAGCCGGCTGATAAGTTCAAGCGAACAGGCCTGGTGTAGGAACATAAGCAGAAACAAAACTCGAAAGATTTAAGCCAAACGGTTGCACAAGCGCTGCACAATCGAAGCTGGATACGCCAGATCACAGGTGGCCTATCGGTACGGCAATCGCTGAGTACCTAGCGGTGTGGAATGCGGTTCAGAACAAAGCGCTGAATGACGAACCGGGCCGACTCGTCTGGCGGTGGGCATCGGATGGAAAGTTTTCAGTCCGTTTGGCCTACGACGCACTACAGTGCGTCTCTACCAATGCCGGGGGCAGAACTGATCTGGGAAGCATGGGCGTCGCTACGGCTGAAGCTGTTCCTATGGAAAGAGAGGAACGCAAGGTGCTTCCGTGGAGCTGTCATTCAACTGCCGGAGCTGCTCGCTTTGATCAAGCATCAGGCAGAGAGCTATGGGTTCAGGCCGGCGCGGTTGTTTGCTTCAACGAGTAATTAGCTAGCAAGACTTCAGCTAGGGAGGGCCAAAGATATGTTGAATATCACTAGAGCCCAACCTTTTGTAATCAAACTTCTATTCTCTTAATAAAAAAACGCGCAAGTCTTCTGCATGATCGAGAGAAAAAAAACCTCCAAAGATTTGAATCAGACACAACAAAACTCCAAACAAGTGGCATTACTAGAATTAAACTAATGATACGATTCTTTTGTAATGACACTTGGACATCCTTTTGAATTAAACTTAGACATAAAAGGACTATATCTTAGTCTAAACTTGATCACTAACTCAAATTGATGCGGAATTAGCTAATTATGTACTGACCAGAGCATGTAGGTGTCACCTATGCCTCTACAGATGTAGTAGGGTCGATGTAGATGAAGTAGATGTGCTAATCTTCACCGATTTTAGAGTTAGGACTTTCTCTTGATGTACATGTGCGGCCTCCTGGAATTTGGAACCGAGCTACCAACCCCTTGCAACGTCCAATAAACCGGTTAGATTGGTTTAGGTGTCAGGGAATAAGCCTAATCTCGTAATCATCTTTGGTCTTATTTATATACACTTTTGTGAGGCCAAGACCAACTCTAGATAACCCTTGTGGTTACCGTCGATCACAGTAAATGATCTAACAATATAATTTAACACAGACAGGTAGAGCTTAGCTTAGCTTAGCTTAAGTCGTTGTGCCAAGTTGATCTCGGTTAGACGATATCACGTCAACCTATCTCAGCGTGGCGATTAAATCGAAAGGAAACTAATAAATAAATCATCTTGTCACATGGCTGATGCTCTCTGCACCAAAAAAAAAAAAATGTTATACTGGTGAAATTAATTGTTGCTTAGCTTTTTCCTTCAAAAAGATTTGAAAAATAATCTCATGATTTTAGCATGAACATCTTGTGAAGTTACCTCCTGAACTGTCTGCATCACGCTCACGCGATCATGCATTTATCATCAATATACAATTTCAGAAGCAATACCTTGTTACGAAACAGATCAAAGGGGACAGACAAAAGGGAACAAGAAGATGGTGGCCTTGTGAAGATGTGTTGCTGCATTACGAAACGAACAACAAAGTTTCGTTCAGAAATGAAACAAGAAGACCAGTAGCCTACATGACAGCAACAAGACACCATAATTGGCTACTTAATCATCGATTCAAGCTCCACGAGGAGGTGATGAGGTCAATCGCTCGTCATTCCATCCAATTCCACCCACCCACCACCCCCTGCTTCTGCTTCTTTTTAAACAAGAAGAATCCGCGAGCAATACCGCCCGCCATTGCAGGTAGCTTGTAGGCAGGCAGCGCATGCGCATGACAGCACCCCGTGTCTTCCCAGGCTTCACGCAACAAGACACCATAATTGGCTACTGAATTGCAGTAAGCTTGTAGGCAGCGCATGGCACCCCGTGTCTTCCCAGGCTTCACGCCGGCGTCCCGCGTCGACGCCGACGCGGCCTCCTCCTCCTCCTACCTCTCCCGCATTTCTCTTCTCATGGAGGAGGAAGAGGAGGAGGACGACCTCGCCGACCACCCCGCGCTCCTCCACGCCCAGCAGCCCTTCGCCCAGATCCTCTCCGGCGCCCCCTTCTTGCCGGACCAAGGCCCCGTCTTTCCAGGCGGCTCGCCCGAAGACAAGGAGTACGGAACGGACATGTTCACCGCTGCATTCTTCAAGGGCGTGGAGGAGGCCAGAAAGTTCCTGCCCGCCTACACCGCTGCCACGCTGCTGAGCAAGGACACAAGCGGTGGCGGCAAGGACCGCAGGGACAGGCACACCGTCGGCGGCAACGAGGAGCTGGAGGCCGATGCCGGCAGGACCAGCAAGCTGGCGAAGGCCGAGTCGGAGGAAGCCGGCGCACGCGAGGTGTTCGACGAAATGATGCTCAGGGGATTCGATGCCTGTTCCAAGGAGATGGAGGACCTGGCCATTTCCGTTGAGAATGTGCCTGCCAAGGACGATGACAAGAAGAAGGCGAGGAAGAGGAGCAGGGCACGGGACAAGCGTCGGCGGCCAGGGTGGTTGACCTGCACACCTTGCTCATCCACTGCGCCAAGGCGGTCATGGATGACCGCCGGAGCGCAGACGAGCTGATCAGTCAGATCAATGAGCACGCCTCGCCTACCGGGGACGCCATGCAGCGGCTTGCCTACTGTTTCGCGCAGGGGCTGGAAGGCAGCGTCTGGCTGGCACTGGGAGCCAGGTGTACAGGTCGCTCGCCATGAACCGGACCTTCGCTCTTGGAGTTCCTCAAGGCCTATCAGCTCTTCATGTCAACCTGCTGCTTCAAGAAGGTGGCCTTCATGTTTGCCAACAAGACCATCTTTGACGCTGCAGTTGGAAGGAGCAAGCTGCACATCGTGGATTATGGCCTCCATTCCGGATTCCAGTGGCCGGAGCTGCTGCGCTTGCTTGGGGACTAGGGACGGTGGGCCACCGCAGGTCAGGGTCACCAGCATTGACCTCCCACAGCCTGGATTCCGCCCAGCGAACCACATGGCAGAGATGGGTTATCGCCTTACCAACTGTGCCCGTGAAGCTCTGTGTGCCACTGAGTTTCCGTGCTGTGCTGGCGCAGTGGCACACCGTTTGCATCGATGATCTGAATGTGGAACCTGACGAGGTCCTCGTCGTCAACGATCTGTTCAATTTCAGGACCTTGATGGACTGAGAGCATCATATCAGACAGCCCCAGCCCTAGGGATGTTGTCCTCAGCAACATCAGAAAGATGAAGCCTGATATCTTCATCCAAGCCGTCGTCAATGGTTCTTACGGCACCACCTTCTTGTCACGGTTTCGGGAAGCCCTCTTTTACCACTCTGCGCTGTTTGATATGCTTGATGCGACCATGCCCAGGGAGAGTCAACTGCGCTTGGTGCTTGAGCGGGATATCTTTGGCTGGGTTGCCTTGAATGCCATAGCATGTGAGGGAGAGGACCGTGTGGAACGTGGTGAAACATATAAGCAGTGGCAGGTCAGAAACCAGCGGGCTGGCCTAAGGCAACTGCCCTTGAATGGAGAGACTGTTAAGATGGTGAGGGACATGGTCAAGAACCAATACCACAAGGATTTTGTCATTGAGGAGGGTCAGCAATGGTTGTTGCAGGGGTGGAAGGGCCGCATCCTCTTTGCCCACTCAATGTGGGCGGCAGATGGTGCTAGCTCCGATTGTTAGTTTTACACAATGAAACAATACAGATATATTGATATAATGCCAGATATAATTATGGCTAGTGTTATGATGTGGTGATGTATATATGATCCAGTGGATTTGACTTGGTGACATGTTTCTGTATGACTTCAGGTAGGCAGCAACTGCATTTACTCTCATTGTGACATCTTTCCTGTGGTCTGATTCATTCGTACATGCAGGTGAGGAAGAAAGGTAGTGAGGCCACTGAGGTCAAGGACTAGTGAAAAATAAATGAACAGAAGACTAGTGAAAAATACATGAGGCCACTGAGGCCTCATTTATATTTATATTGGACACATGATGACAATGTTATTGTAACTATCGGCTCAGGCCAAGGAAGTTAGTACAATAATCACTAGGCTTGTTGCTACTGAATGTCGTTGCCTGATAAGTATCTGCTTAAATGACATGCTTTGTTAAACAATCTTTTGTAGGTCAATCAGGTTCCAGGTACATGATTGTGGATGATGGGCTAATGTTTCATTTGTAGAGTTAGATCTGCTTGCACTTATCTGCCTCTAGAGTATTTTTTTTTCTCGAAAAAGCCTCTAGAGTAATTATCTGCCATGTAAAGTAGCGAATTTGCTTTGCATATCTTTCATTCTTGTACCTATGCTGATGGTTTCTTTTTGGCCCATGAGTCCTGAAACTATTCTGATTCCTGAATAAAGTAGATCCCAGTTAAACCTTTGTCCGTTTGGGTGATGCTTATTACTTGCATCTATTTATTCCTCCATGTTTCAGGTCATAGATTTATAGTTCTGGAGTACTATGCCTATGCCTATGTTCATATAAAGGAAGCAGCCTGAATAAGGTGCACTCGTAGATTGTAATCTATACTGTTTGCAAAATAAACCACACGCCCACACCACAGAATTGCAATCTTATGTTTGAGAGCTGGAGCCATAACTTTTAAATCTTCTTGTACTTCAAGTTATTATATTAAATTTTTTACAGAAATATTTCTTAGGACATTACATATCATTCACAACAATCTTCATGTTACTCCCTCTGTTCCAAAATGTAAGTCATTTTAGTTTTGTCCTAAGTCAAAGTTCTCTAACTATCCTTGGACAGGGTTACTACAAGTTCAGTTCAGCGCAAAAGCCTTGTCTGACATGAGCACGGTGACCATCATTGGGGATGGCTGTGATAAAAAAAATTCTTGTCTGATTGGTGGCTGCATGGATAAACAATTTCGTGAAGCTCTTGTCTACCGAAAATGGGTGGAAGATATCAAAGGATCTCTGTGGTTCTGATTGTTGAATATATTCATTTATGGGATCTGTTAGAAGATTGAACCTGCAGCATGTAGTGCAAGATCAATATATTTGGAAGTCGTCTGTTTCGGGATCCTACACTGCAAATTAGCATATAGGACCTGTTTCCTTTGAACTCAGGCAGCTTAGCTTGGCTCTCCATCCACTCCCAGGTGTTGGATTTTATGAGCCTAGGGTGGAGATTACTGCCTGGCAGGCCTTGAAGCAAACAGGCCTGTGTCTTTTTGTGGGTATGCTCAGATTTGCACTATGGAAACACATTTCCGTTATTAGTATCTGTTATCAGCAACATCATCAAGGGAAATGAATTTCCGGTATAAGAAACATCGGCAAGATGAAACCTGACATGTTCATCCAAGCCATCGTCAATGGTTATTATGGAACCACCTTCTTGTTGTTAGATTTAGAGTTCTTAGTATATTCATCGGATCGGGATACTTAGCACAGTAATAGAGCATTCGGATTTCACAGAGAGATTGAGAGATGGGTGATAGGTGGCAAACCGTCAAATGCCGTAGTTGTTGAAGCTCCGGCCGGGGTTTCGTTGACGGACGCCATCTGCGCGCCGGCAGCGACGGTCGGTGGAGAGGGAGTCGGCGCTGTGGCGTCCTCGGCGGCGGCGTGAGCGTCGGGTGGCGTTGCCGGCGTCGGTGGTACTTCCCGTCGCTGGCAGCGCCCCTACTTTCGATCGGGTCTAGGGTTTAGGATGTCGGTGGGGTGACTGGCGGCGCGGTGAACCTCATGTCGCGAGCCCCGGCCCCCACCTTCCTTTATAGCGTTGTGCGACGGGGGCCCACCAACCATGTAGGGTTGGGCGCCCCCGATCAGGGCGCGAGGACAAGGCCCAGTTAGGCCGTTGGGCCTAACTGGTGGGAGATCAATACTAACATTCTCCTCCTTCATCTCTCATCTATTCTTCGTTCTTTAATTTCATACTCAAAACTTTCAATTCATATTTTTCTTGCTTCCATCCTATTTCATCATAGATTAGTGCATAGAACTGTCCCATCGTCACAGCAATTAGTGCCGTTAGACTAACAGCCACAATACAATTCTCCGTTTTGAAATGTAAACTTTCTTTGGGCCCTTCGTATGTTCGGGTATCATAGGCTTTCCCTTAAACCCATGCCGGCTACGTGTTCTCTGAACACGTTGGGTGGTAAGCCCTTTGTGAGCGGATCCGCGAGCATTTTCTCTGTACTTATATGCTCAAGATTTATTATATGATCCCGAACTTTATCTTTCACAACATAGTACTTTATGTCAATGTGTTTGGCAGCACCACTTGACCTATTGTTGTGAGCGTACTGTACCGCTGGATTGTTATCACAATACAATCGCAGTGGTTCATTTATATCATCAATCACTTTCAATCCAGGTATGAATTTCTTCAGCCAGTTCACCTGCCCCGTTGCCTCATAGCATGCTACAAACTCGGCATACATTGTCGAGGATGTAGTTACGGTTTGTTTGGAGCTTTTCCACGATATAGCCCCTCCTGCGAGAGTAAATACATATCCTGACGTGGATTTTCTTTCGTCTCCTGCATAATCAGAATCTAAATACCCCTCTATCTGCAGGGAATCAGATCTTCTATACGTAAGCATGAGGCCTTTCGTACCCAGCAAATAACGCAGGACTTTCTTCACTAATTTCCAATGTTCAATTCCTGGATTCTTTTGATATCTGCCAAGTAACCCGATAACAAAAGCTAAGTCAGGGCATGTACACACTTGAGCATATTGTAAACTTCCAACAGCTGAAGCATACGGTACCGCTTTCATTCGGTCAATTTCATATTGGTTCTTGGGACACTGATGCTCCCCAAATCTATCGCCCTTGACTATAGGAGCATGTGAAGGACTGCACGCATGCATACTAAATTTCTTCAGGACCTTTTCTATGTATGCCTTTTGCGATAATCCTAGAACCCCTTTTCTCCTGTCTCGGTGAATCTCTATTCCCAAAACGAACGAGGCCTCACCGAGATCTTTCATATCAAAGTTCGAGGACAAGAATTTCTTCGTTTCCATTAGTAGATTGATATCACTGCTAGCAAGCAAGATATCATCCACATACAAAATTAGGAATATGTACTTTCCATTCCTGAACCTTGCATAAACGCAATTGTCCTCAACATTTTCTTCAAACCCAAAACCTTTTATCGTTCTATCAAACTTCAAATACCACTGTCTTGAAGCTTGTTTCAATCCGTAGATTGATTTCTTCAGGCGGCATCCCATATTTTCCTTTCCTTTTACGACAAAACCTTTCGGTTGTGCCATATAAACATTTTCTTCCAAATCCCCATTTGGGAAAGCCGTCTTTACATCCATTTGATGTAACTCCAAGTCATAGTGGGCTACAAGTGCCATTATAATTCTGAAGGAATCTTTACATGAGACTGGAGAAAACGTCTCATTGTAATCAATCCCTTCTCTTTGCGTGAAGCCTTTCGCCACGAGTCGCGCTTTAAATCTTTCTATATTCCCTTGGGAGTCATATTTCGTTTTGTAGACCCATTTACAGCCTACTGTTTTGGCTCCTTTAGGAATATTTTCTAAGTCCCAAACTTTATTGGTACTCATTGATTTCAATTCATCTTCCATGGCCTTAAGCCACTTTGATGAGTGGTCGCTTCTCATGGCTTCTTCAAATGAGGTGGGATCGTCCCCCATCTGACATTCTTCAGTTTCATAAACTTCATAGTCATCAGTAATAGCTGATCTTCTTATTCTTTGAGACCTTCTAGGTGCCTCCGGCACTTGTTCCACATTGGGCTGCTGTTGTTCTTCCTCATGTGCAATATTTGGTTCTATAGTTTCCTCAAGGATAGGTTCCTCAAGGACAGGTTCCTCATGTTCATTCATTGTCGCCACAGGAGAACTTGCAACAGGTGTTGGCACTACAGTGTCCTGCACTGTCGGTGCAACAGCAGCAGGTAGCGTGAAGAATGGTTCTTCAACCATCGGAGTGGGTACATGTACCCGCTTCTCCTGTAGGCTGATTTCTCATGCTACCACGCTCCCCCTGATCATGTTATCCTCTAAGAACACAGCGTGTCTTGTTTCTACAATCTTCGTATGTCTGTCAGGACAATAGAAGCGATATCCTTTCGATCTTTCTGGATAGCCAATAAAATGGCAGCTGACTGTCTTGGAGTCTAACTTTCCTATGTTCGGGCTAAACACTTTTGCCTCAGCTGGACAGCCCCACACACGCAAATGGTTAAGTGAGGGTTCCCTTCCTGTCCATAATTCATACGGTGTTTTAGGCACCGATTTACTTGGTACTCGATTAAGTATGTGAATGGCGGTTTTCAGTGCCTCCATCCATAAACTAATCGGTAATGTAGAGTAACTCATCATGCTTCTTACCATATCCATTAAGGTACGGTTACGTCTTTCAGCCACTCCATTCTGCTGAGGCTCCCCCGGTGTGGAGTACTGAGCAACTATGCCATTTTCCTATAGGAATTTTACAAAAGGTCCAGAAATTTGGCCATATGGGGTATGTCGCCCATAGTACTCTCCACCTCGGTCTGATCGTACTATCTTGATTTTCTTGTTGTGCTGATTTTCAACTTCAGCTTTAAATATTTTGAATTTATCCAATGCTTCCGATCTTTCTTTAATTGGATAAATATTGCCATAACGAGAGTGATCGTCTGTGAATGTTATAAACGAGTCATAACCATCCACACTTTTCACAGGAAAAGGACCACATATATCTGTGTGGATTATTTCTAAAATTCCTGTGCTTCGTTTGGCATCTTTCTTAATTTTCTTGACATACTTTCCTTTAATGCAATCAATACATTGTTCTAAATCTAAAAATTCTAAGCGCGGAAGAATTGATTCCTTAACCAATCGTTCCATTCTCCCCCTCGAAATATGGCCCAAGCGACAATGCCATAATTTCGAAGAGACAATATCAATTCTCTTCCGCTTCTTAGTTACATCCGTAGATGGGGAATCATTCATATTCTCATCACATACATTGTTCGCAATCTCAGCAAGAGATAATAAATAAAGCTTGTCTTGTCGGAAGGCAAGACCAACACATTTATTATTAACCAGTATCTTACACTTGCCATCACCAAAATGGCAATCAATTCCATCATCATCAAGTTTCGAAACACTTATCAAATTTCTACGCAAAGAGGGAACATAAAGTACTTCTTTAAGTCTAAGTACAAAACCATTATTCAATTCTAAAGAAAAATCTCCAATGGCTTCAACATTGGCTTGCAGTCCATTTGCAACTTTAATCGTTCTTTCTCCTCTTTGCAAGGTTCTCGTCCCACTTAACCCCTGTAAAGAATTTGCAACATGAGTAGTTGCTCCTGAATCAACCCACCAAGTGGATTTATCATAACATAAATACAGAGATTCAGCTACAAATGTAATAAATTCATCACCTTTCTTTAGCAGAGATTTCAGGAAGTCTGGACAATCCCTCTTATAGTGTCCCTTCTTGAAGCAGTGCTTGCACTGATCTTTTTCTGCTCCACCATACTGCTGATTCTCAGAATCCTGGGGTTTCTTTCCCTGTGAACTGGAGGAAGAGGACTTATCCCACTTAGGTTTCCCTTGTGGTTTAGAATTCTTGCCATTAAAGTTCTTTCTTTTGTTGTCCTTCACAAAATGAGCAGATTCACTTTGTGAGGACTTTATCCTCTCCTCTTCTTGAGCACACATTGAGATGAGTCTTTCTATGCCCCATCTTTCAGGCTGCATATTGTAGTTCACAATGAATATGTCATATTCTTTTGGCAAAGAAGCAAAAATAAAATGAATTAGGAAATCCTCCTCCTTCAAATTCATTTCTTTTAGCTTAGATGCCGTAGTGTTCATCTTCAAAATGTGCTCTCTTATGCTACCACCAGTGAATTTCTCATTCACAAGCTTCTTAATCAGTGAACTTGCTGTGGCCTTGGTAGACCCAGTAAACTGACTCTTGATTTTCTCAAGATATTCTTTGGCAGTAGCACATTCAGGGATTGAGCCCCTTATCTGATCTTCTATGGTGGCTTTGGCTACCAACAGGCACTTGCGGTTGGAGAGAGTCCATTGCCTATGTTCAAGGTCATATTTCATTCTTATTTCAGCATGATCACGCTTCCGAGAAGCGAAATCTGCGTCAGATTAATTGTCACCTCTCACCGGGTCCTCTGGCTCAGTAGGACACGGTGAGGTGATGGCAAAATCGACCTCTCACAACGCAAGTTCCAATTCATACTTCTCCCGCCACACACGGTGATTGGTTCCGTTGAGTGTCGGGATGTTGGCAATGTTCACAATGCATTTGCCTCCTGAAATCATACCAGAGTAAGTAAGAAACATTTATACATAAAATTTCATGCTTTAACTCAACGTTGGTCAAATTAAAACTTATAATTCATCCATGCAAAACATTTTACATCACCGTTGGGCAGAAGTAAAATTAATGCACGATTTCTCATGGATCAAAAGTTATAATATTGTTATTAACAACGTTGGTCAGAAAATAACAATATCATAATTGCATCAAAATTATCAGAAATTCATTTCTCTTAAAATTAAATTATCCCGTTGGTTCAAATTTAATCAAAGAGAACAATAATTATCATGCACAGCGGAAACATTAATGATCTTTTCATGTTATTATTTTCCAGAAGCACTAAAAAATTCATTGTTTTCTGGGCAAAATATCGTTGGATAATATTTGCACAGAAAATTGTGTCAAAATCATTCAAATTCATCAAAATATGCATTTAAAATTGTTTCTGGAAAATAATAAGAAAAAAATTTCTTGTTCTTCTTTCATTTTTCAGCCCAGCGCGGCCCAAGACGCGCTGAACCGGCTCGGCCCGGCTTGCCTCGCGCGCACAGGCCGCAACCTGGGCCTGGGCCGGCAAAGCGCCGTGCGCGCTCGCTCCCGCCTGGGCCGGCGAGTTGGCCCAGCGAATCGCGGCCGTCCGTCTCGATCCGACGGCCGAGCGACCGTTTCGCGCGGATCAAAACGTCGCCGCGGCCGACGCCCTGGAAACCCTAGGCATTCGGCTCTTCCCCTCTCTCTCTCCTCGCTGCTTTTCTCTTCTCAGCCGCAGCGGAGACGGCCACCGTCGAGCAGCCGCGAGCGAGGAAAAGCAGAGCGGTCTTTGGCGCCGTCGCTGGCCCCCTCACCGGCGCGCGTGCTCCCCAACGGGTGAGCACGCCGCCGTCGAGCGGCCTAGCCGCGGCGCTTTCTTGGCCGAGCCCGGCGAGCCGTTTCTTGGCCGAGCCCGCGTCCTCGGCTCGGTTTCTCCTCCAGCGCCGGCGAAAGGGCTGGCGCGCTTCTTCTTCTTCTTCCGCGCCGGTGGAGGTTTATCCCCGACGAACCCTAACCCTAATTTTTTTTTGAGTTTGTTCTTTTTGGTTTTATCCGAATGGGGAAAACTAGGGTTAGGTTTAGAGTTTTGTTCTTGCCGATTCGTTTTCCTTTTCGTTCATCCGAATGGAAAATGGGATTAGGGTTAGGGTTTGACCCTTCTTCTTTCTTCTTCCCCTTTTCCCCTCTTTCGGATTAGAGTTCTAGGGTTCTTGAATCCGACCCTCCCTTTTCCCCTTCTTCAATCCCTTGTTCAGTTTTGATTTTGGGAATTAGGGTTAGGTCTTAGGGTTTGGTTTTCGACTTTCTTTCCTGATCCGCATCTGATTTCTTGACGAACCGTGGCTCCGATACCATTGTTAGATTTAGAGTTCTTAGTATATTCATCGGATCGGGATACTTAGCACAGTAATAGAGCATTCGGATTTCACAGAGAGATTGAGAGATGGGTGATAGGTGGCAAACTGTCAAATGCCGTAGTTGTTGAAGCTTCGGCCGGGGTTTCATTGACGGACGCCATCTGCGCGCCGGCAGCGACGGTCGGTGGAGAGGGAGTCGGCGCTGTGGCGTCCTCGGCGGCGGCGTGAGCATCGGGTGGCGTTGCCGGCGTCGGTGGTACTTCCCGTCGCTGGCAGCGCCCCTACTTTCGATCGGGTCTAGGGTTTAGGATGTCGGTGGGGTGACTGGCAGCGCGGTGAACCTCATGTCGCGAGCCCTGGCCCCCACCTTTCTTTATAGCGCTGTGCGACGGGGGCCCACCAACCATGTAGGGTTGGGCGCCCCCGATCAGAGCGCGAGGACAAGGCCCAGTTAAGCCGTTGGGCCTAACTGGTGGGAGATCAATACTAACACTTGTCACTGTTCTGAGAAACCCTCGTTTACCACTCTGCACTGTTTGACATGCTTGATGCGACCATGCCATGGGAGAGGCAACTGCGCGTGGTGCTCAATTGGGATATGTTTGGCTGGGTTGCCTTGAATGCCATTGCCTGTCATCGGAGGGGAAGAACAGGGGTGAGCCGTGAGCGTGGTGAGGACGGCAACTCTGTTGCCCCACCAGTGCCCAGCCCATCCTTCGCTGCCCCATCAAGGCCCAGACCAACAGAACTTTTAGGAGCCCAGAGAGTCCACACTCGGCCTCCTCAACCTCAAAGGCCGCTAGCGTGGGGGAGAGCACCGAAGGGGCTTGGGAGAAGCAACGACTGATGGGCTTCTGCAGTTAAGGCTTTCCAAGCCATTAATAGCCGCTGCCTCCTCGTCGCTTTGGCAACCAACTTCCAAGCTTAGGGGCTCCCGCATGGCATGGGACGCTGTGATCGGTTCAGAGCCGCTTCGAGAGACATGCCGCATGCAGACGGGCCCACAGGATCCTGAGCAGGCATGCGCCTCGAGCCACCGCCGCCGGACACTGTACCCCTCCACCCGCCGGACCGGAATCTGAAGGCTGCCACGAAGAACCACCCTCACCGCTGCTGTGGCCATGGGGAGGAGCTGAGGAGGGGGATAACAATGTGTGCGGCCGTCAGGGATGGGCACGACGGTGGCCTGAACGTCAATAGGATACCCCAGGATCACTATTACAGAAGTTAACTGTAGGGGCGGCTCCAGAGTCTCTGCAAGGGCGGCTACGCCAGCCACCCTTCTTAGGGTGTTCCTACAGAGGATGCCTCTGTAGGGGCGGTTTTCTGACCGCCCCTGCAGTGCCCTCTGTAGGGGCGGTTGGTATTTTCAGCCGTCCCTATAGTGACCTTTGTAGGGGTGGCTGGTAATAACAGCCGCCCCTGTAGTGGACTTCTGTAAGGGCGGCTGTATCACCAGCCGCCCCTGCTGTGTGTATTTGTAAGGGCAGTTCAATCAAGAACCATCCCTACAGTGGATTTTCCAGTAAAAAAAATAATTTAAATTCAAATCTGACCACATATATATATTTAATTCAAATTCATATACATGAAGTAGTATCAAAAGCCATTACATGTCCCTCCAACATACTGCAAATAAACATACTTGCTACTTGAACTAAGAAGATAAGAAGCAACATGCATGTAACTAATAATCTTCTAGAAGGGAAGGAAACCAACTTCAAGACAATGCTTTCTATGAATAGTCTGCACATATTTCTCAGTTCACAGATGACAAGTCATTATACCTACATAAAGAAAATACATACAAGTGGTTAGATTATGATCTCTATTATCATTATTTCATTCACTCAACTTGTAAAATTACAAGTTCAGTTCAGCTGACAAAGATAAATAGTAACAGAAGCACTTGGCACTGAACTGTAAACTCATGAAGATGGAGACCTCTATTTTAGACAGGGTGATGGTAACTAATAAATAATATAGAAGTATGCAAGAAACTGTCCTTGGCCTATCTAGCACTACAGTAATAAATGCTGGTTATATGCTTATATGATCCCTGCTTACAAGGGGAAGCTTGGAAGAACATAAGCAATAAAATGACAACAGAGTTTTGACAGTTAACTTGGGATGCTTCCAGTGAGTTCTATATAAGTTCAGTGAAATTAATGATACAGTTATCTGACTTAGCAGTATATATCCTACTCCTATGCATTACTAAAATGACAAATAGTAAGAAGGTTAGGAAGACACGAGGTTCTGCAGATGATTTTCGTACCACTGTGATGCGACGTTAACGATGAGAAGAAGCTTCCCCTTGTAGGTGCTGAGGTCAACATCTTTGCCGCTCGCATCCTGCACACTAGCAGCAAGCAAAAAGCCATCATTAGACTCCCTTTGCAAATTCACCATTTTAGTGCAAGTATTCCATGATGTCAATGTAACTGAAGGTACTGAGACTTTATATCAGTTAAATTTTGGCATAAGCACAAGTCATACACATCATCCCAACTAGGACAGAAAATTATCAAACTGCAGAAAGAAAGAAACTAGACTAAGTCTCTGGAACTGTACAAACCTAAAATACTGTTCTCAAAAGAGGCCTGTTAGCAGCATGTTCTCACCCAATGTCATGACACCACCTGTAGATCGTATGATAATTAAATATCTCTGTGCTCACCAAAATTTTAACTTTCAATAAAGCAGTAATATGTGAAATAGAAACTCACAAATTTATCATAACAATGTCTAAAACTGCAAGAGCAAACAGAGCACTCTGCTTTTCGAAAGCTGTACACAGAGCAGGAAAACTTACATGACTAGGTGGAATGTGTTTTCCACTCAGGGGTTCAGCAAGACAGTGCCAAAACTGTAAACCACACTCTCAAGACTTACTGTGCCTGCAGAACAGACAACGGTTAGAAAAAATAGAGAGCCACACTCTTTGCTTTGAAAGTGAACTAAGCCTACTTACACATGAATATTTCTGTCAACTCAGATGGAGATGTTAAGTCACTACAAAATTTAGGAGTACAAGCTAATAAGAACTTGAACATTTGTACTAATCCATGCTAAGGCTAAACTTGTACATGGAAGTAACTTATGCATCTAGCCATTAAAAAATTCCATGTAATGTACTGGTTAGCCTCCCCCAACTCCTATTCAGTAAGTACACGAATACGATCTTTGTCAACTTTACTGTCAATAAGTCCTAAGAGTTTGCATCTGGCTTTTACTGTCAAAGGTATAAACTAACCTTTTGGTCAGTTCTCACTGTCAGTTGTGCACTGGATTTTACTGGCTGGGATCGTAGTTGTACCAGTCTCCAGATTGAAGTATTATTTTTCTAATCAAAAGCAGTAGTTGTATGGTGAAACTAACCAAAAGAAAAGAAAAAAAATAGTCCTAGCTAACATTGCTGCATGAAGTGACATGCCATTTTTTCTAGTATTTTAACACTACAAATTTTGACTCAAATAGAGATGTTAAGTCACAACAAATTCAGTACAAAATTTGACTCATACCTACTTTCATGAGCAAGGAAAAAATTCAAAATACCTACAATTTGCAATAGATAGTTCCCTTCAACTATCACTATTTTGTACCTGCCAAAGTCATGGTAATTAGCAATCAGCAAGCATCACATCCATACCCATACTTAAGCATTTAAGGAAAGACAGTATTAATCAAGTCTTACTCTACCCATACTTAAGCATTTAAGGAAAGACAATATTAATCAAGTCTTACTCTTACACATGGAAAAAGATAGTACTAATCGATTCCGAAATTAACTGACAAGACATTCAATTGCTAATTAGTAAACCTACTTCTACTTGAACTAAGAAGCTAAGAGACATTGGTAAAATACACAAAATTTCTCTGGTACACACGGGTAAATTCACAATAGAACATATGAACACCATGAACGAGCAGGAGAGCAGATCTGCACAAATTAAAGCAGCTCCAAATCCTAATTAATCTTATCTAAAGCGTAGAGAGAGGAAACAGCAGAGCTACACTCAACATTGACAGCTGCCCCTTCGCCACAGCATCATCCTATCATTTGTTGGTTTCTCCTACGGTGGCAACAAGAAGGTCCACCAAAATCAGCTTGACCTAAATCTGTGGATGCACAACTGAGATAAGAATAGGAGGCAGGGTACCTACATATTGGGGTTGGGGCGAACCACACACGGATGAGGGAGAGCGTGACGATGCAGCAGAGCTACTCCTTATGGCCTCGTGGGCGGCATCCATGATCCACCTCCCCGTTGCGCACCTGGTCGACGAGCGCCTGCAGCGTTGCTACCTCTGATGGTTACTCGGCTTCCGTGACTGGGGACGCCTCCAAGGACGAGGGAGGGGCCCGTCGGTCCTTGCTAGATCTGGAAGAGGAAGGCGGTGCCGGTTAGCTCTTGGTGGAGGGAGGAGGCGGAAGAGGAGACGATAGAGAGGGGTGGCAGCGGCCGAGGAAGGACAGCAGCACTGGACGAGCACGAGTTGAGAGGTGTCGGCGACGGAGGGGGCGCGCTCCTAGTTGATGAGAGAAGATGGAGGGGACGGGGTGGGGAGACGACGGTGAGATCCTAAAGTTTCGACGCCGGTGAGGAGCGGATGACCGGCGGCGGCGGCGACGGCTAACCCTAGCACAGGAGAGGAGAGGGAAGGAGAGGAAGGAGCGTGGGCGAGTCGAGGGGGAGGGGACGATGGACGTGAGTCCTACGATTAAGCGGATTTCATCTTTTTTTGGCGTCCGAGATGAAAGACTAAAGACGTGCAAATAATAAATAATACAGTATAAAATTTTATAATTATTTTTTATAGATATATTTGAATATACAATAATTAAAACAACTACAATAGTTTAAATTTGCAAAATTGAACCTTTAAAAATGGGGGAAAATTTTAAATTTTAAAAAATTAAAACCAAAACTACTAAAATAATTTTGAGATACCAAATGATCTCAAATGAAAATTTGATAAACATCAAAGTTGTAGAGGTCATGAAGATCAACAACTTTTATTTTGGTCATCTTGGCATTTGACAAAATTTGAACCTTTCAAATTTGAAATTTTAAAAAATGACAAGTTCGAACCAAAATTTAAGACCCAAAATAATTTCAACATAAAAAGAGATGAATACCAAAGTTGTTCAACCCATTAATATCTATAACTTTTATTTTAGTCATCTTGTCATTTGACAAAATTTGAACATTTCAAATTGGAAATTTTAAAAAACGACAAGTTCGAACCAAAATTTGAGACCCAAATTGATTTCAACATAAAAAGAGATGAATACCAAAGTTGTTCAACTCATGAATATCTACAACTTTTATTTCGATCATTTCTTCATTTGACAAATTCTTAGCACACATTGTTCACTAATCTTACGCATGTCTCATATAGTCTATAAAAACTTACGAGAGATATGTCACATTTGTGAACAATGTCGTTACCACTTTGTCATATGAAGAAATGACCAATACAAAAGTTATAGATCTTGATGAGTTATTCAACTTTGGTATTTATAACTTTTTTAGCTAAAATCATTTGGGGAACCAAAATCTTGTCTGAAGTTGTATTTTTTTGAAATT
The DNA here is from genome assembly GCF_019320115.1 of Miscanthus floridulus. Lineage (NCBI taxonomy): Eukaryota > Viridiplantae > Streptophyta > Magnoliopsida > Poales > Poaceae > Miscanthus > Miscanthus floridulus. Next base: position 122,878,168 of record NC_089588.1, read on the forward strand.
CAAAATTTAAATTGCTCAAACTTTTCATATGTATATATTGACAAAACCAACAAAATAAATTGATAGAGAATGATTTTAGAAACTTTTAGGAAAAAAATCATCAGATTTGGATTTAGTATGAGAAAGAAAAACTAGTTACAAAGTTGACCCGCAGATTAAAAAAAGAAATCACACTGTTTACTATGATCATGTAAGGATCATCTAGAACAGTGTGATTTCTCTTTTTAATCTATGGGTAAACTTTGTAAATAGTTGTTCTCCCTCATACTAACTCCAAATGTGATGGTTTTTTTCCTAAAAATTTCTAAAATTATGCTTCAGCATTTAAGTTTGATCAAACTTGGATGTGATAATGTTTTACACATTTTAAAATTTGAAATTTGAAATTTAACAAGTTCAAACCAAATTTTCAAACCCTAAATGATTTCATATGTAAAAGTGACGAATACAAAAGTTGTTCAACTCATCAAGATCTACAACTTTTATTTTGGTTATCTTGTCATTTGACTAAATTTGAACCTTTTAACTTTTGAAATTTGAAAAAAGACAAGTGGGCACTGTAGGGGCGGCTGGTGATTGAGCCGCCCCTACAGATCAGCCCCAACTGTAGGGGCGGCTCAGGTTACCAGCCGTCCCTACAGTGCCATCTGTAGGGGCGGCTAGGCTGCTGGGGCCCGAGGATGTTATGAACGACGTATAGAAATATGAAGTAAAGAATCAAGCCATAGAGGAGACACACGATTTAACGTGGAAAACCCCTCCGATGTGAAGGGGGAAAACCACGGGCACCAGCCAGCAACAATCTCACTATCTCAAGAGTTTTAGGTTACACGCCTATGGCGGCTTACAAGAGAATCAAGTCTCCACGAAACCCTAGCAAGGGTGTATATACCGTACCGTACCGCGGGGGTTCCGCCCCCCGCACCCCCCGAGCACAGGGGCGAGACCTGATGTAACAAAGATAGCTCAAACTTTGTTATCTTGTCAGAAGCCCGACCTATATCCTGGAGTGAATTTAGAACAACTCCAACAAAATCCACCTTGAGACAAATTCATCTTGTATCATAAATCAACCCTTCATCCTGAACATAACAAAGATAGAAAACCACTGGTGCCAACAATTGTCTCTTGGACTATCCAATTAAACCAACTAAGCTTGAGCACAGCTCAAACTTAGCAACAGGAACAGACTTTGTCATCATATCAGTAGGATTATCATAAGTACTAATCTTGCATACCTTCAGCTTACTTTCTTCAATCACATCACGCACAAAAATGATACTTGATATCTATGTCCCAAGCCTCCGGCGACGGGCCTCCGCTTCGCTCCGTCAGAAGCCCGGCCTATATCCTGGAGTGAATTTGGAACAACTCCAATAGAGGATGCCCACTGTAGGGGCGCCCCCAACCCCAGCCGCTCCTACAGTCAAAATGCCCCCGTTCCTGGTGGATTCGCTTCACCGGAGGGTCCTCCACGACCGCAGACGGAGGCTCAGCAACCCAAAGCTCTCTAGAACGTGGAATTGAGCTCAAGTCCGAACAGCACGCTGAGCACCGAAAGGTGGACAAATCAGTCAACTCAAGAGTCAAGAGTGTCCGAGTGCACTTGATCAAGCCAGGCAAGAGAGCTCAAGAACTGTTCAACAGTTGAAGTCTCCCATATGTGAGCAGGAATGCCACGGAGCTCGACGTCGAGCAAATACGGCAAGGTTCGCCCAACAGCACTAGCCAATCTGCTCCAGCGTTTGCACAGCAGGCTGAAATCCGGCGAGCGAAGAGGCTGCTGCAGACCGACCAGGCGAGCCACTGAACCGGTGTCCGGGAGAAAGAGCAGGTAGCTTGACGAAGAAGTGCGATGCAGGACTAAGGATGCCGCCTCGACCTCCAACTGGGTAGCTAAAACCGCCGCGACTGCATTAGCTGACGCCAGAGGCGCAAGGCTGATGACCGTGACGACCACCGCCCGCGTGAGGTCCTCCTCCGCACGAGCCACCTGATCACTCCAGCTGATGATGCAAGGAGGAGGGGGCTTCTCAGGAACTAGGTCTTGCATGGGCGCCAGAGTTGAGTCGGTTTCCGGCACGGGGGCAGCAGCTGGGGGAGAGCCCGAATGCCCAGGGTCCGCACGCTGATGGTGACGCGGTCGCCGGCGCCGACGCAGCCGGCCAGTCCTGCCGTCCGCTGCACCCACAGGATCATGTGCCGATGACGACGTGTTGCCCCGACCCGACGCCACAGCCGCCGCACCACACACCGAGCCCGCCGGGGAAGACCGTTGCGAGGGCGGGTGTGTGTGTGTGTGTTAGGACCGACGGTGGCCGCCTAGCCTAGATCGCCACCGGCGAGCTCGAGAACTCCGAGATGGAAACACAACGCACGCGAGAGTTGGAGACAATTGCTTTACCGCACGACTGCGCAGCTTTTGTTGCCGTTTTTCATTTAATATATGCGAATGCATTACACGGGCTTGGAGCCCTTCGTCCCCGCCACGACGCCGGCACTGCACGGTGCGTGGTGCGTCCTCATTTTTCGGATCGCCTGTGCGACATGCACGGCGCACGACGTCGTGGCGAGAACTCGTCAAACCAGCGTGCGGTCACAACGTGTCCTATGCACATCTCTAGTCCACCTGCGATATCTACGCACTATAACCAAACGTGCAACTACCTAAGATGCAGATACATCGACAGGATTACATTATGACCGTTCGAACAAATCACCCCCTTAATCCTGTCGTACATTGACGATCCCCAGCCTCTGTCTAAGCTCGACGAATCTAATGCGGCCCAAAGCTTTGGTCAGAATGTCAGCCAGTTGATCATCAGTTCCAACATGATCAACATCCATAACGCCATCACTGATGCACTCACGTATGTAGTGGTACCGAGTGTCAATATGCTTGCTTCTCTCGTGACGATTCTTGCTAAGCTCAATGGCAGACATGTTGTCGACAAGCAATCTGAACTTCTGAACCTCCTTGCCTGTTAAGTCTGCTACCAGCTTGCTAAGCCAAACACCCTGACAAGCCCCTGAAGCTGCCGCAATGTACTCAGCTTCACACGTGGACAGGGACACTCCTTTCTGTTTTTGCGAAGTCCAGGTCACCAAATTAGAACCCAGGAAGAAAGCAACTCCAGTAGTACTCTTGCGATGCACAAGATCACCCCCATAGTCACTGTCAGTGTATCCCAACAGCCCCATGTCTGAATAGTTTCCTCCAACAAATTTGCAGCCATAGTTAACAGTTCCTGAAATGTATCTGATAATACGTTTAACTGCTGCCCAGTGTTCATTGTTTGGGGCCTCCATAAATCGACTTGCAAGACCCACAGCATAGGCTATGTCAGGTCTGGTATTCACTAGATACCTCAAGCTTCCAATCACACTTCTGTACCTTGTAGCATCCTGCCGTTTCTTTATCTCCTTCTACAAGCTTGACACGCTGTTCCATGGGAGTATCTACTGGATTGCACCCCTTCAACCCACACTGCTCCACTATCTTGGATGTGTAAGCACTCTGGCAGATAGTAATAACTCCAGGCTCTTGCTTGACTTCCATCCCCAAGTAGTAGCTTTAACAGCCCAAGATCACTCATATTAAACAACTTCATCATTTGTTGTTTAAACTCCACAATCTTGCCGCTGTCAGGTCCACAGATGATCAGGTCATCTACATATACCCCCACCAACAGAAAAGTATTACCTGCACTCTTTCTGTATACAGCATGTTCAACTTCACTTCTCTTGAATCCCAACTTTTTCAGTTCAGAATCAAGTCTCATGTTCCAGGCTCTTGGAGCCTGCTTAAGGCCATACAATGCCTTTTTTAGTTTCAGTACCCTGCCAGCCTTCTTTGGATCACTGAAACCAGGTGGTTGTTGGACATAGACCTCCTCTAGCAAGTCCCCATTGAGAAATGCTGATTTTACATCCATGTGATGTACTTCCCACTGGCCCTGAGCTGCAAGTGCCAACATCAACCTCACTGTTTCCAGCCTAGCAACAGGTTCAAACACCTCATCAAAGCCCACCCCCTGTGTCTGAGCATAGCCTTTTGCCACGAGTCTAGCTTTATGCTTTATAATCTTGCCTAATGGCCACCGAGTTCACGATCTTGGAGTTGACTTACAGCCGGCCCGGCTCGTTACCACGAGTCACAGGTCCACCAGAGCTACAACATATAAGGCCTTGGGCCTTCCCAACCCAAAAGACTAGCCTTATATGTTGTGCTCCCCCACCATCGCTACACGATATGGGACTAAACCCCAACAATCTCCCCCTTAGTCATACATCGGGGTGCCCCCGCCATATGTGTGACGTTCGAGATTTTTTTATTGGGTTTAACTTTTTTGACCATGGGCTCTGATACCTATGTTGTGCTCCTCCACCATCGCTACATGATGTGGGACTAAACCCCAACAATCTCTCCCTTAGTCACACATCGGGGTGTCCCCGCCATATGTGTGACGTTCGAGATTTTTTTATTGGGTTTAGCTTTTTTGACCATGGGCTCTGATATCAATTGTTGGAACCGGTGGTGACCACCGAGTTCTCGATCTGTTGGAGCTGGCTTGCAACCGGCCTAGTTCGTTACCACAAGCCTGCGCTCCCACAGGTCCCACGTCCACCGAAGCTACAATATATAAGGCCTTGGGCCTTCCCAACCCAAAAGACTAGCCTTATATGTTGTGCTCCCCCACCATCGCTACACGATGTGGGACTAAACCCCAACAGGGGTAGTGCCAACAGGCTCTTGGGCCGAGGAGATCCACCGCCAGATGGGCAAGCGCGCCGGCTGGAAGGCTCAACAACCACACACCATCCCAGGACACACGTAGGATCGGTGCCCCACGGAGCGGCAGCGGAAGCACCTCGTCTGTAGACGACACCGAGCAACAGTATGCGAAGCAGAGAAGCAGTTAAAGCACTTGCCCGCAAGATCGGCAGGGAGCCGACGGCGAGGGTGAGCCACACGCTGGCGACCCCTACCAGCTCCGAACCTTTGCCACCCCTCTGGGTCAGGACAGGAAGCCCTATGGGGCTTGACGAAGCGCTGACGCCCAGCAGCGGGGCGATATGCCGCACCACTGCCAACCTGGGAAGTCGCAGCACGCGCCGGCACAGCCGCCGGGCCAGGAGGCGTCTGGCCAGCCACGCCACTTGTAGCCGAGCACGCCGCGCCGCCGACTGGAGAAGAAGCCAGAGGAGCCGGCCCCGCGGACGAGAGGAGGACCTCGAGGAAGGAGGGAGGCGCACCGCCGGCGTCCGAAGCGGCCGGGCTAGAGTCGCCCCAGCGCTCCTGCTTGGAACGACCGCACGTGCGGGAAGGGGAGGGTGCCACCGGAGAGAACAAGGACACCGACGTCTTGGGGAGAGAACGGGAGATGGTGGCCGCCAGGCTCGGAATGAACACCGGCGTGGGGCTAGAGGTAGGCGAGACGTCGGGAGGGGAGGGGGCAGGTGAGAGCGGGGGGAAGAGAGCCATCGCTTCTTCCCTCTGGCTAAATGATAGCGAGACCCCACGTGATGGTTTCTATTTTGTCAGTTAGTCCTCAAACTTTCCTGATTATAAAAAAAATAGATTCCATTTAAACTTGAGTCCATTTGGGAGATGCTTATTTCTTGCATTGAATCTCTGTTCATTCCTCCATGTTTCAGGCCATATATCCTCAGTTTCAAGTATTATGTCTATCTCTACGTGCAAACAAAGGAATCAGCCTGAATAAGGTGTACTCATTTAGACTGTATTCTATACTTGTTTGCAAATAAACCACACCACTGAAAATGTAATCTCATGGTTGAGAACCAGAGCCATAGCTTTTTGTCCAATAGTATAATATTTATCTTGTGTATAACAAGTTACTTTATACATTCTCACAGAAATAGTTCTTAGGATGTTTACATATCATATACATCCATCTCATATTTGGTCCACCTAAATACTTCATTTTAGTCTGTAAAATATATGTAAATACGTTTTGCATTGCACAACTGAGACTTCTTGCTTTTCTATTTTTAAAAGTTAAAAGAAAAAAAATGATATATATGTTTGCTCCTTGCAATATTGGGATAACATCTCGATTGTCCAAATAGCATTGGAATTGTGGCTAGTTACTGTCTTGATTGTCCAGGCGGCATTGGAATCATCAAACTTGTCCTCTTGACCACAGTTTCTTGAAATTATTTAGCACTACCATAGACATTGACAAGGTCTGCTCCCATTCCACACCTCCACTGATCACCATGGCCACCACCCCAGAGGAATTCTTTGCTGCGGGTCTCATGGAGATGGAGCCTTCACCACCTTCCCCATCTGTCAACCTTCCCCTGATGCCTGATGGTGGAGGTCAAGGCCCACTCTCCGGTGATGATCTGGTGCTTTCCTACATCTCAGGCTTGTTCATGGAGGAAGACATTGATCACAAGCTGTTGGGCCAATACTCTGATCACCCTGCACTACACCAGGCACAGCAGCCCTTTGCTCAATTGCTCTCCTCCCCTTTCTTCAATGCAAATAGTGATAATACTTTCAACTGCGGCAACATGGAGGGGGCTAAGAATTCATTGCAGGGTTGTAGTGGTGATCAATGCACACTCAGCCCATCCTTCTCCAAGGGTGTGGATGAGGAGGAGCAGTTCTCAAAGGGATTGGAAGAGGCTCATAGGTTCTTGCCTGGAGACAATAGCTTTGGAAAGGGTGAGCAGGTGATTCAAATCTTCAAGGAAACTAGCATCCCTAGAGGGCTCAGAAAGAGGTATAACCGAGATGAGCATATGGAAGAGGAGGCAGGCAGGACCAGGAAACCTATGATAACAAGGGAGGAGCTAGAAGAGATTGGCATCAGTGAGATGTTTGATGAAATGATACTGCATGGTTACGAGCTATGTATCAGGGACAAAGAGAAGCTGCGCATCGCCATGACCAATGAGAAGAAAAACAAGACTAAGGGCAGGAACAAGGCAGCAACAGATGTAGTGGACCTATGTACATTGTTGTTCCGTTGTGCGCAGGCGGTAGCTAGGAACGATCACATGGTCGCGGACTCGCGGTTGATCTGCTCAAGCAGATTAAGCAGCATGCTTTAGCAACATGGGACGCCACACAGAGGCTAGCTCAATGTTTTGCCAAGGGGCTGGAAGCACGGCTAGTGGGCACTGGGATGCAGCTTTGGAAGTTGCTCATGGCAGAACGCCCCCTAGTCATGGATTTTCTCAGGGCCTACAGCCTATTCACTACGGGAGAAGCAAAATTTGCCGAGTGCCGGAGGCTTTGCCGAGTGTATTTTATCGGGCACTCGGCAAAGACGGTATTTGCCGAGTGCCAAATAAAATACACTCGGCAAAAAAAAAAAAAACACTCGACAAAATTCGTCTTTGCCGAGTGCCTTTTTTCTGGCCCTCGGCAAATATGTATCTTGCCGAGTGTTTTTTTTTCGGCACACGGCAAAATGCGTCTTTGCCGAGTGTCTTTTTTCTGACACTCGGCAAAGATGGAGTTTGCCGAGTGCCTTTGATTTGGCACTCGGCAAAGAGGCATTTTGCCGTGTGCATTTTTTTGGTCCTCGGCAAATCAGTTTTTCGAATCAATTTTTGAGGCCCTAAATGAATTCAAATGAAAAACTTTTCAACTACAAAGTTGTATAACTTTTCAAGATCTACAAAGTTTATTTTGGCTATTTCTTCATTTGACAAAGGGACAATAACGTTGTTCATAAAATCTACATCTCTCATATCTCTCATATTAGTTTCATGAAAGTAGAAGAGAGATATATAAGATTTGTGAACAATGTTAGTACCACTATGTCCAATAAACTTTGTAGATCTTGAGAAGTTATGAAATTTTGTAGTTGGCAATATTTTGATTTGAAATCATCTTGTCATGCAAAAACGACGTTTGAATTTGAAAATTTTAAAATTTGAATTTTTCAAAAGACCTTGGATGGAAAAACTTCCTAAATGAAAATTGTAGATCTCCAAAAGTTATGAAACTATGTAGTTGACAACTTTTTGATTTGAAATCATCTTATCATGCAAAACTACGTTTGAATCTCTCAAATTTGAAATTCGAATTTTTCAAACGACCTCGGATGGAAAAACTTACTAAACGAAAATTGTAGATCTCGAAAAGTTATGAAACTTTGTAGTTGACCACTTTTTGATTTGAATTCATTTAGGGCCTCAAATAAGCAATTTACTCTCAGTTTGCCGAGTGTCTTTTTTCTGACACTCGGCAAAGATGGAGTTTGCCGAGTGCCTTTGTTTTGGCACTCGGCAAAGAGGCATTTTGCCGTGTGCATTTTTTTTTGGCCCTCGGCAAATCAGTTTTTTGAATTAATTTTTGAGGCCCTAAATGAATTCAAATGAAAAACTTTTCAACTACAAAGTTGTATAACTTCTCAAGATCTATACAGTTTATTTTGGTCATTTCTTCATTTGACAAAGCGACAATAACGTTGTTCATAAAATCTATATCTCATATTAGTTTCATCAAAGTAGAAGAGAGATATATAAGATTTGTGAACAATGTTACTTTGAGGGAGGAGAGTATCTACTTTGATGGTCTGAGCCCCAGGGATACCATCCTCAATAACATCAGAAAGATGCGGCTAGTTGTCTTCACCCAGGGTGTTGTGAATTGTTCATATGGCACCTCCTTCTTGATGCGGTTTCGTGAGGCTTTGTTCTATTACAGTGCACTGTTTGATATGCTTGATGCAACCATCCCGAGGGATAGTAAACTACGGCCAGTGCTGGAGCAGAACATGCTGGGTCACTCTGTGCTGAATCTTGTCTCCTGCGAGGGTACAGATGTGGTGAACCGCCCTGAGAAGTATAGACGGTGGTAGGTGAGAAATCAGCGGGCAGGCCTCAGGCCGCTACCACTGAAACCAAACATAGTTGAGGTACTCAAGGACAAAGTGATGAAGGACCATCACAAGGACTTTTTCATCAGTGAGGATGGCCAATGGTTGCTGCAAGGTTGGATGGGGCGCATCTTCTATGCCCACTCTACATGGGTTGCGGAATACACCATTTCTGAATGAAGCTTTAGTTTTCTGCTACTGAATGGTACCTTTGTCGGCCCCCTTTGCGGCTTTGCCGATGTGTACTATTTGTTTGGCTGTATACTCATTCAGGGACACTACATGTGGCTGCTGAAAATGTCAGAGGAGCAGAATGCGTCTTCCTCCCTTAGGCAGGACATCTTGTTCTGTAAATTACATGTTAGAGTGTTCAGTTTTTGCCTTGAACTCTGAAGAAATAAATTATCAGCTCTTGGATGCCACTACTGCTCTTCTGTGGCTGTCCGAGAAGTTGTTGTGCTCATAAAATTTATTCTTCACAGAAGTCAATTAAATTTAGTGGGTGGGTGCTTGTTGAGTTCAATGAGGTAAAGAAGTTTTGTCAAGGTCAACCAGTTTTTCACAGCATCAGATTTGCGTTTATGCTAATATGGTAGCAACTCTGTGCACTGATTCGTTTCTTGAAGATGTTCATGTTTTATGTACTTGCATATTTCTCTGTCTCTTCAACCAGCACATAGAAGATCCTTGCTTTTAGAATCTGCAGTTTCTGAAATTGTATAATATGCACTCAAAGGAAGAATTTAAACTTTGCTGGTCCAAGAAAATTGTACTGTTGGGGGTCCATAGCTATGGATCTACTTCTTTTTTTATTTTTTTTTATTCACGATTGTCCTGGATTTGCAACTCCTTGTCCATTGTGTTGTGTGTTGTGTTGATATGTTCACTGCAGGTTTACGTCCCTACTGGTGGGTGCAGGAAAGAAACAGAGGACTCTGAACATGTTTGCTGCCACAATATACAGGTAGGCTACTTACTACTTGCTACAAGAGATAAGCATTGGCAATTCCCAGAAGTGAACAATTCAAAGTATAACCATTTCCATGGTCCCTTGTAAGAAAAGAAGAGACAGGATCCTCGGATCTGTCGTCGAATAGTTTTATTTTTCTACTTGATCATTGGCATTGATGCCTTTGACGGAGCAGGGTCTTAACTGAAGCAGAAGCAGGGGACTGTCATCAGCTTTCTCAAAGACCATTTCTTTGTCATGTGTGCAGCAGGCAATCTCGAGGATTCCGTCAGCCAGCAAGGAGTGAGCTTGTCACCTCTTGGCATAGATCCGATGGTGGCGGAGAACGAGTCCAAGGTGATTCAAGATGAGACAGGATCCTCGGATCTGTCGTCGAATAATTTTATTTTTCTACTTGATCACTGTCATGGATGCCTTTGATGGAGCAGGGTCTTAACTGAAGCAGCCAAGCAGGGGACTGTCATCATCTTCTTTCTCAAAGACCCCTTTCTTTGTCATGTGTGCAGCAGGCAATCTCGAGGATTCCGTCGTCAGCGAGCAAGGAGTGAGCTTGTCACCTCTTGCTCTTGGCATAGATTGGATGGTGGCGGAGAACGAGTCCAAGGTGATTCCAAGATGATACCTTCACTTGGCAGTTGTCAGCGGCACCACTACCATCTCCTCGTCAACTAAAGCGGCAACCTTGGAGGAGCTGGTGGGCCTCGTCGAGCCCTCGCCGCAGTCCCCGTCGCTCTTCCTCCACCTTCCCCCAACGCCCCACCATGACAACGGCGTCCCCTCCTCAGAGCAGCAGTAGCAGCAGGAAGACGTGGCCCTGGAACACATCTCGGCTCTGCTCATGGAGGAGGAAGAGGACATGCATGGCATGTTCTTGCGCAACGACGACCCCGCGCTCCTCCACGCTCAGCAGTCCTTGGCTCAAATCATTGCCTCTTCTTCATCTTTCACCATCAATGGCGCATCCGATCTCTGCAAGGACGGCAACAATGCCACGGTCTCCGACATGTGCGCCACCGCCACAGGAGCAGAGCCCTGCAGCGTCATGGACTTGCTGAACATGGCGTTCGTCAAGGGCAGGGAGGAAGGCTGCAAATTCTTGACCAAAGACAACAAGAGACTGGTGATGAAGGATACTACTAGGAACGGCCGCCTGGAGGCGGACGCGGAGACGACGGGCAGAGCATGCAAGCTGATGGCGACGATGGCCCGGCCGGAAGAGGAGGCCCAGGAGGTGCAGGAGCTGATCGGCAGGATGATGCTCGACGACTGCGAGGTTCCCACGGAAGAGATGGAGCGCCTGCGCGCGGCTATGGCGGACGAGGCGGCCATGAGCAACAGCAGGGTGGCACGGTGGCGGCGGCAGCAGCAGGTGGACATGCGCACGCTGCTGGTGAGCTGCGCGCAGGCGGTGGATGAGCGGCACGGAGAGCGCGAGCTGCTGGAGCAGGCGAAGCAGAATGCGTCGCCGACGGGGGACGCCACGCAGCGCCTGGCGCACTGCTTCGTGGAGGCCCTGGAGGCGCGCCTCGCCGGCACGGGGAGCGTGCTGCACAGGTCGCTCGCGGCGCTGGACACGACGACCTTGCTGCAGGGCACGGAGTTCCTGAGGGCGTACCGGTTGTTCAACGCCACGTGCTGCTTCCCGAGGGTGGGCTTCGCGTTCGCTAACATGACCATCTGCCGCACCGCGGCGGGGAGCAACCGGCTGAACGTCGTGGACTACGGCCTCCACCTGGGTCTCCAGTGGCCGGGGTTGCTGCGGCGGCTGGCGGCCATAGACGGCGGCCCGACGAAGGTGACGATCACCTGCATCGACCTCCCGCTGCCGGGTTCCGGCCGGCCAGACACATCGAGGAGACGGGGCACATGCTGAGCGACTGCGCCCGCGGGCTGGGCGTGCCGTTCAAGTTCCTCGCGGTGGCGGCGAGGTGGGACGCCGTCCGCGTGGACCCCGACCCCGGCGCAGTGGTGGTGGTGAACAGCCTGTTCAAGCTGGAGACGCTGGCCGACGACAGCTTGGTGGTGGACAGGGCGAGCCCCCGGAACAGCGTCCTGGCCCGCCGTGTTCACGCACGGCGTCGTCAACGGGCTGGGCGGCAACTCGTTCCTGACGCGGTTCCGGGAGGCGCTCTTCTACTTCTCGGCGGCGTTCGACATGCTGGACGCCACGCTGCCCCGGAACAGCGAGCAGCGGATGGTGCTGGAGCGAGACTTCCTGCGCGCCTGCGTCGTCAACGTGGTCGCCTGCGAGGGCCGCGACCGGCGGTGGTCGGCGCGGTGAGGGAGATGGTGAAGAAGCAGTGCTACCACAGGGAGTTCGTGATCGACGAGAACGTCTGATGGCTGCTGCAGGGGTGGAAGGGCCGCATCCTCTACGGTCACTCCACCTGGGTTGCAACATCTACATAAAATACATGCAACTTTCAAATAAACACACTTGCAACATATATTTAAAAAAACAGATAAAACATTTAGAATAGACGTTTGCAACATAAGTGTACCACAATTGCAACATATGCAACAACCCGATCTACTTTTGCAACATCGACATAAAACACTTGCAACAACATCGACATAAAACACTTGCAACGTACCTCTGAAATAACTGAGACATCCTAGTGGGCAGTGACCACCATGTCAGGCGAGCCTCGATGCAGCCAAGCAGGAGGCAAGGGGCGAATGAGGGCTGGGATGAGGTCATGGAGGAGAGCAGCGGTACAACAGTAGTGTCTGGATGAAGTCCTTTACCCGCCCTGCCCGTTGAAACGGCGCGTCCCGGATCCTGGATCGAGCGCAGGCGTTGGCGCGATGGCGTCCCACATCGGAAGCGCCGGCGGGGCACCCAGCAGCGCGCGTGGGTCTAGGGCCGGGGTTGGGCTTCCTGAGGAGGCGGTACGTGCGCGGGTCCACCTCGGGGGCGCCCATCGGGAGCACCACGGAGATTGACGCCAGGCTACGGCGGCAGTTGAAGGCCTCCTGCATGGAGCGTGGGACCAGAAGGCAGTCGACGCCGTGGATGATGCCGTCCACGCGCACCACCGCATCGGGGCTCATGACGGCATGAGAAACACTGGCCAGCTCCAGCGGCTCGCCAGCGAGCGTGGGGTGCGAGCGAGCTGCCGGGGGTCCGGGCCTCGACAGATTGGGGCGGAGACGCCATCGGCAAGCGATGGTTCGACTACTGGACTTGGGGAGAGTGGGATTCGACTGGATCTGGCAGAAGAGCCGACTTGCGGAGTGGGATATTTTTTTTACCTAAGTACCTGCCGAGAGTATATAATACATTGACACCGTGAGGCCATGTCGTGTCTTAAGACTAACAGTTTTTCCTAATCAGGAATGCTATACAACACATGTGTGTTTCTTAGTTTGTCGGCACGTGGATTTTGTGTCCGTTGGATCGTCTCGCGCGTGTCTGCTGGACGTTGGATGTGGTCTGTTGTCTTTGCCTCTGATCTGGATGCCGGCGCTAGTTTTGATTTTTTTGAGTCACGTCCGCGTCCGTCCCCCACCTCCCCACCCCCACCCCATTTCCATTTCGTTTTGGCTTCTTCCAGGCGACGCGCCGCTCTCGTTGGGCGGCCGACCGGCGAGCTTTCCCTCCCACCATGCGTGGAGCACCGGTATTTGGATGCGAGCGGACGGTGGGATGCGCCGACTGCCGACTGCAGGGGATCTGAATCTGGCGCTGCTGGCCTCACGCCCTTCGATGCGCTCCTAGAGGAGGGGGGGGGGGGGGAGCAGTGGGAGGGGTTGGGCTGCTACTGCGGTGAGCCAACCCCGCCGCCGCCACAGCTCCTGCAGGCATCGCCGGTGGATGCGGACGAGACTATGGAGGACAAGGATTGCTGCATCTTCAGCCAGTGTTTCTTCTGGTACGTTCCGGACCGACCTCTGTGTTTGTTTGCTAAGTGACACTGGTCTCAGATTAACCTCTGTTTTTAGCACCCCAGACTACATCACGCCGGAGACGCCGCAGGTGGTCAACGAGTTCGACGAGGATGAGGTGGAGAGCTTGAGGTTTTTTCCCCTTTTTGAGTGTGGGTATTTGTCATTCCAGTGATAGTGTGATGAGTTGAGTTCAGCTCCATTTCACCTAAATGTTTGCCTGGTTTTGTTTTTGTGCAGGATAACGCCCCTTGCCCAAAATCTCTGGAGAAGTCAGCGAACCATTGAAGCAAGGTGTACAGAACGGTATGTGAGACTTCCACCCATCGAACTGATTACCAATTAATTGGAATGTTGAAACCGTTTCTGCCACAGTATCCAATGATCTAACTGTAATCAGTAACTATTTTAAACTGAATCAACTCATTGATCGACTGTTGCAGATTGTTGTCCCAAAGGTCTGGATGGAATCCATGTTTGTTCTGTTAGTCCTTGTTAATTAGGGTTTGGATCATGAGTGATTGTAGTAGATGGATCATGAGTGATTGTAGTAGTTAGTCTTTTTGAATGATGGATAAGTTTTTGGGTTTTTGTAGCTTATGAACTCTGTTCGATATTGTGGCATACTTCGAACATTTTCCATCTTCTATGTATTTGTATTTTAGTTAATTTTTGTTAGTGGAGGTTTGCTCAGGTGTGCCATTGTTATCATGGTCTTGCTTAACTGTAAATCTCAATTGATTTTTAGTTATTTTTTGGTTAAGATGCAGTAGGCAATTTGCTTTATGCCAAATTGAGCTTGGTTCCTACAGTTTCAATGTCTCTGATGATGTTTTTTTTGTGATCTATTTAATTTAATTGGTTTAACAGTAGCTATATTTTTCCTTATATACGAGTTATAGTCAGTGTCAATATTGTTTTGTCTTCTCTGTTTATCTGTATTAGCTCGTAGCTATCATGCTCAATTGTGATTGCTCTAGTTTACAGTAGAGTTCAACTGTACTTACAATTGTTGATTTAGTTTAATTCATAGTTATCTTTGATGTAATTTTGCTAAATTGTTTGCTTTTTTTTTTCTGAAATGATGAGGTCTAGCTGCATGTGTACTAGGAGGCAAAGTTGTAGTTTTATCTGCTGTAGCTGCATCTTTTGTAATTTTGTTTATGCAATATGGTGGTGTTGAACCATTTTCCTCCTCGATTTGTCTTTTTTCTACTAGTTGATCTAAATGGCTGCTGCTAAGACTGGATAAATACATAAACATCAACAAAGGACATTTGTATGCACCTTCTGTAAAATTGAAATTTGAATACATGGACTGCCTCTTTCAATGATCCTTTTTTGTGATAAAAAAATATTACATAACTTAATTTAAGCTTCCTACAGCTTGGTCCTTACATAATTTAATTGTCCATCTTAAAAATTATGCATCTGTCAGTTCTTGAAGTCCTTATGCACCTGAATAGGGACATATTGCCTCAGTTGGTCTCATGGGATGTTAGATGAGCATTAATCAGGTTCTGTAGCTAGCTCTGTCTCTCTCCACCTCTCTGAAATTGCCACTTCTTTATGCAGAGAGGTTGCAAAAGGTCTACTGAAGTACCAACCAGATGTAATTATCAGTGTACACCCTTTAATGCAACATGTGCCCCTCCGAATTCTAAGATCCAAAGGTCTCTTGGATAAGATCCCATTCACAACTGTTATCACGGATCTCAGCACCTGTCACCCAACATGGTATGCTGGCCTCAGTGTTCCACATAACTCAAATGCTTCTTTGTAGTTTCCTATCAAAATGTGAGACATACACTCTTACAATGAAATAGTTATCCTACTGTTGCCCTTTAGGTTCCATAAGCTTGTCACTAGATGTTACTGTCCATCAACTGAGGTGGAAAAGAGAGCACTAAAAGCTGGTCTGAAGCCCTCACAGATTAAAGTCTATGGCCTCCCTGTTCGACCCTCTTTTGTCAAACCTATTCGACCGAAGGTACAAAATTTCTTCAGCTAATTGCAGTGTATCATTGTCCTACTGATTTTATGAATCTTTTCCGTCTTCCAGAACTTACTGATTGTAGTATCTATTGTTAACCTTTTTAATAGGATGAACTGCAAAGAGAGTTAGGCATGGATGAAGATCTGCCTGATGTTTTATTTATGGGTGGGGGTGAAGGGATGGGTCCTATTGAGGCCACTGCTAAAGCGCTTGGTGATTCTCTGTATGATGAAAATGTTATGAACGACGTATAGGAATATGAAGTAAAGAATCAAGCCACAGAGGAGACACACGATTTAACGTGGAAAACCCCTCCGATGTGAAGGGGAAAAACCACGGGCACCAGCCAGCAACAATCTCACTATCTCAAGAGTTTTGGGTTACACGCCTATGGCGGCTTACAAGAGAATCAAGTCTCCACGAAACCCTAGCAAGGGTGTATATACCGTACCGTACCGCGGGGGGCTCCGCCCCCCGCACCCCCCGAGCACAGGGGCGAGACCTGATGGGCCAGCTTCAGACTCCGCTACGCTCCGGCCCAAGCCTCCGCCGACGGGCCTCCGCTTCGCTCCGTCAGAAGCCTGGCCTATATTCTGGAGTGAATTTGGAACAACTCCAACAAACTCCACCTTGAGACAAATTCATCTTGTATCATAAATCAACCCTTCATCCTGAACATAACAAAGATAGAAAACCACTGGTGCCAACAATAGTCTCTTGGACTATCCAATTAAACCAACTAAGCTTGAGCACAGCTCAAACTTAGCAACAGGAACAGGCTTTGTCATCATATCAGCAGGATTATCATGAGTACTAATCTTGCATACCTTCAGCTTACCTTCTTCAATCACATCACGCACAAAATGATACTTGATATCTATGTGCTTAGTTCTCTCATGGAACATCTGATCTTTAGTGAGGTAAATTGCACTTTGACTGTCACAGTACAAACTTATGCAAGATTCAACTCCACAAAGCTCAGCGTACAAACCTTTCAGCCAAATTAATTCTTTGCACGCTTCACAAATAGCCATATATTCTGCTTCAGTAGTAGACAAAGCAACAACTGACTGTAAAGTAGCCCTCCAACTCACAGCACAACTGCCAACAGTAAACACATAACCTGTAAGTGATCTTCGCCTGTCCAGATCAGCAGCATAATCAGAATCCACATAGCCAATAAGACCCTTATCAGTTCTTCCAAACTTTAAACAGGAATCTGCTGTGCCTCTGAGGTACCTAAAAATCCACTGAACTGCCCTCCAATGTTCTTTGCCAGGATTAGACATATATCTACTAACAAGACTCATAGCATATGACAAATCTGGACGAGAGCAAACCATGGCATACATCAAAGACCCCACAGCACTAGAATAAGGAACCCTTGACATGTATTCAATCTCTGCATCTGTACTAGGACACTGAGCAGCTGACAACTTAAAGTGAGGTGCAATAGGGGTACTAACAGCCTTAGCATTTTGCATGTTGAAACGCTGAAGAACTTTCTTGATATAATTTTGTTGACTAAGAAATAGCAAACCAGATTTTCTGTCTCTACTAATTTCCATACCAAGAATTTTCTTAGCACTACCAAGATCTTTCATATCAAAACCACTACTCAATAGCTTCTTTAACTTAGTGATTTCAATCTTACTTTTGGCAGCAATCAGCATATCATCAACATATAACAGCAAATATATAGGTGATCCATTAACATGCTTGATGTAAACACAGCTATCATACTTAGATCTTTTAAAACTGTGTGCTAACATAAATGAATCAAACCTCTTGTTCCACTGACGAGGGGACTGTTTCAAACCATACAAGGATCTCTTCAACTTGCACACATATTTTTCCTTGCCAGGCACTATGAACCCTTCTGGTTGGTCCATGTATATGTCCTCCTCAAGCTCTCCATGCAAAAACGCAGTCTTCACATCTAACTGCTCAAGCTCAAGATCATGTGAAGCAACAATACTAAGGAAAGTACGAATTGAACTATGTTTTACCACTGGAGAGAACACATCATTGTAGTCAACACCCGGAATTTGACTGTAGCCTTTAGCAACTAACCTTGCCTTATACTTTGGAGGCTCGCTTGGAGATAAACCCTCCTTTCTCTTGAAGATCCATTTGCAGCTGATGGTCTTCTTATTCTTAGGCAAAGGTATAATCTCCCATGTACTGTTCTTCTCAAGAGACTGCATCTCCTCATGCATAGCAGAAATCCAATTCTCAGTATCACCACAACGAATAGCTTCTTTATAGGTTGCTGGCTCATGAACATTCTCCACCTGTTCAGCACAACTCAAAGCATAGTAAGACAAATTACACTCTTCAATAAGACGCTTAGGAGGTGCAATTGTCCTTTTTGACTTGCGTTGAGCAATAGGTAAATCCTCCTCTAACTGCAAAATAGGAGGAGTTTGCTGAACATCATCATGAGCATCATCCTCAGCAACATCATTATCATGGTCACCATGCTCATCAATAGGCTCCACCTGCACACCTGTATCATCATCAACATGCTCCACCTGCATGCGCATACGCTGCAGCTCTTTTTCTAGAACATGATCTGAGGGCAAACTGTCAGTAAACATCACAGATTCATTGAAAACAACACTCCTGCTCATAAAAGTCTTTCCTGTTTCAGGATTCCACAATTTATAGCCTTTGACTCCCGAACTATAACCAAGGAAAAGACACTTAACAGCTCTAGGCTCTAATTTTCCATTATCAACATGAGCATAAGCAGTGCATCCAAAAACTTTCAACTGTGAATAATCAGCAGGCGTACCAGACCATACCTCAATGGGAGTTCTTTTATTTAGTGGAATAGAAGGCGACCTGTTTATCAAGTAACAGGCAGTATTAGCAGCTTCAGCCCAAAAATGCTTGCTCATCCTGGCATTAGACAGCATGCAACGGGCCTTAGATATGATGGTTCTGTTCATGCGTTCGGCCACACCATTCTGTTGTGGAGTATGGGGTATGGTGTGATGCCTAACAATGCCTTCCGATCTGCAATAATCATTAAATTCACGCGAACAAAATTCTCCACCATTATCAGTACGAAGCAATTTTACCTTCCTTTCAGTTTGCCTTTCTATCATTACTTTCCAGTCCTTAAAAGCAGCAAAAGTATCATCTTTCTGTTTCAGAAAATAAGGCCAAATCCTTCTAGAGTAATCATCAATAATTGTAAGCATGTAACGAGCACCACCAAGTGAGGACTTACGGGAAGGACCCCATAAATCAGCATGAACATAATCAAGAGTACCTTTAGTGGTGTGAACAGAAGTGTTGAAATGTACCCTTTTATGCTTCCCGAAAATATAATGCTCACAAAACTTTATTTTACTCGAAGTGCAGCCATCCAACAGGTTTCTCCTCATCAATTCTGCCATACCATGGTGACTCATATGTCCCAAACGCATATGCCAAAGGTTAGTTTTACTAGGTTCATCATTAGTAACAGCAGCAACAGCGGAATCAGAACCAGGTAAAGTACACCCTCTAAGGACATATAACTTTACAGAATTAAGATCACCTTTCAAGCAAACAAGAGAACCTTTTGATACCTTCAGAACGCCATCTGAACCGGAATATTTGTAACCTTCTGCATCAAGCGTGCTCAATGAGATAAGATTTCTGGACATCCCTGGTATATACCTGACATTTTTCAGCGTGCGTGTCATGCCATCATCAGTCTTGATCTGAACTGATCCAATCCCCACAATGTCACACGGGTTATCATCTCCCATCCGCACAACATCCCCTTTCTGCACAGGCTTATACGAGCTAAACCAATTTCTGTTAGTGCAAATATGAAATGAACATGCGGAATCGAGAATCCATTCATCATGACCAGCAACACAACCAGCAAATACTACCAGACAATCTCCAGAATCATCATCAGACACAGCAGCAGCAACAGAGACCTTACCAGCCGACTTTTGTTTCCTCTTCTCCTTATTCTGTACTTTTCTGCAATCCTCAACATTATGATTTGTCAGCTTGCAATAAACATAGAATTTTTTATTACCATGTGGCTTGGACTTTGAACGGCCTCTCCTTTCGTAGTTCTTTCTACCATCATTGCCATCATTGGAGGATCTGTTTTCAGTTCTGCCTCTCACATGCAAAGCATCGCCCTTGGAGGACGATGTCCCGTCATTCTGCACCATGCCTCTCATCTTTTCCCTAGACTGGAGAGCCTCATAAACTTCCTTTAGGGTTAGTTCATCACGGCTCAAAAGTATGGTGTCACGAAAATTTGCATACGAATTTGGCAAAGAACATAGCAGTAAAAGACCTAAGTCCTCATCATCATACTTCACCTCCATCGACACTAGGTCGGCGACGATCTTCTTGAATTCAGCGATGTGGCTCATCACTGAATCCTCCTCCTTCATCTTCAGGGTGAACAGCTTCATCTTCATCTGCATCTTACTGGTTAGATCCTTGGACATACAGATCGATTCCAGTTTCAGCCATAGTTCTGCAGCAGTTTTCTCTTTCAGACACTCCTGCAAAATATCATTATGAAGATGCAACTGAATTAGGGCGAGCGCCTTCTGATCCTTGCGGATCTCTTCTGGAGTCCACTCGGCCTTCCTCTTTCCGAAACTATCCAGCGCCTCATCATAGTCATGAGTCTGCGCCAGAATCCCCCGCATCTTGACTTGCCATAGCGAGAACCGCGTGTCGTAGTTCAGCAGCGGAAGATCGAACTTCATCGACGTCGTCATGAACCCTAACAGCAACCAAAGCTCTGGTACCACTTGTTATGAACGACGTATAGGAATATGAAGTAAAGAATCAAGCCACAGAGGAGACACACGATTTAACGTGGAAAACCCCTCCGATGTGAAGGGGAAAAACCACGGGCACCAGCCAGCAACAATCTCACTATCTCAAGAGTTTTGGGTTACACGCCTATGGCGGCTTACAAGAGAATCAAGTCTCCACGAAACCCTAGCAAGGGTGTATATACCGTACCGTACCGCGGGGGGCTCCGCCCCCCGCACCCCCCGAGCACAGGGGCGAGACCTGATGGGCCAGCTTCAGACTCCGCTACGCTCCGGCCCAAGCCTCCGCCGACGGGCCTCCGCTTCGCTCCGTCAGAAGCCTGGCCTATATTCTGGAGTGAATTTGGAACAACTCCAACAGAAAAAACCTAGGGGAACCCACTGGTCAAATACTTGTAATTTGTGGGCGTAATAAGAAGCTGGCCAATCGATTGCAGTCGATAAATTGGAAAGTTCCTGGAAGCTGATTTGTAATATCCAATAAGTTTAACATTACAACTGCCTTACCAGTTCCTTGATGTTGCTTTTTCCTCAGCAAAAGAATTTTTCTTCAACCCTTTCAACTACATAGATAGCTTAAATGAACTTAAGCCAAGGTACATTGTTTCTTGGCTAGTAGCAGTTGTGTATTTTTGAACTTCGAATACATGAGACTAAATACTGCAGCAATAACATCGTATGGATATCTTAAAAAAGAAGTCTCTAACTAAAAGCGGCTCTTATATTTCACACCTCTTGCACATACAGATTTCTTCATA
The DNA here is from genome assembly GCF_019320115.1 of Miscanthus floridulus. Lineage (NCBI taxonomy): Eukaryota > Viridiplantae > Streptophyta > Magnoliopsida > Poales > Poaceae > Miscanthus > Miscanthus floridulus. The sequence goes on from NC_089588.1 coordinate 122,899,455, forward strand.
AATCCTTGTTTTTTTTAAAAAAATAATAGGTGAAAGGCTTTGTTACAAAGATGGAAGAATGTATGGGTGCTTGTGATTGTATCATTACAAAGGTATGCTTTATATTAGCCTCTCATGTTCAAATCATGCAGCTTGTTTTCGAATATGTGATACATGTACATAATTTGTGGTGATGTTGTGATACATGATTTCTGTTGAACTTCAGGCAGGACCTGGTACAATTGCAGAGGCGATGATCCATGGCTTACCAATTATTCTAAATGGTTTTATTGCTGGATAGGTATTTTTCTTTAGCAACTCATTATAGAGACTGTTTTATTCCATTATTAGTTCTCATGGTGCTGCATCTTGCTCTCCTCAAATATGATCTGTCCGAAGAACATTGAAATTACCCCTGGATTATTGACTCATTGACCATTTCTTTGTTAAATATCTAGGAGACGCGGTCAGTAAAAGCCACACAAATAGAAGATTGTTGTACTGTCATAGATTTATATACTATATACCATGAGCTCAAGCTTAGCTCTAAATCATGGCTAGGTTTGTTTAGATGTTTATGTATCCAAAATTTACTTGTCTATGTAAGATTATCATCTATGTAAGCCACACATTGTATCTGTTGTAGCTCCTTGATATAGCACTTGGTATACCACTGAACTATGTGATCCTAATTTTCTACTACATAGTTGTTGAAGTGCTCTGCAAACAAATTAAACATTTAGTTACATAATTGCAATCAACAATAATGTAAATTGCAAGTATCGGACACCGCAATTGTAGTTCTGAGCATATGCAATATGGTGGTGTTGAACCATTTTCCTCCTCGATTTGTCTTTTTTCTACTAGTTGATCTAAATGGCTGTTGCTAAGACAGGATTTGGTTGGACATTAAGCCTTAACGTATTCTTGAAATGAGTATTTTGTGGCGCCATGATCCCAACTTGTTTGAACATGCATTGGTTGTCTTGCTTATTGCATTGCAGGGGGGAAATGATATATGAATATGATGGATCAGACTTTTTCCATTGATATCCAGTTCTCAAGAGTTTCTGTACTTGATAGTTCCTTCTTTCAGCTACCAGTTTGAACTGAAAAAATAGTATTGTTTTTTGCTACTTTCCCTATTCATAAGAAACATAAATAAGTGTCAGAATTTTAGATGCCAAACATCACTAACTTTGTGGTTTCACTCCAGTCAATGGGTAGTTTCACTAAGATGTCAGTCTACAATTATCCATTACTCACAAACACCTACTAAGGTGTTTGTAAACCCTAAACTGCAGCATTTGTTGTAATACAACTGCATAACGTTTTGAGTCATTTGTTCATCAAGAAGTGTAAATCTGGAGGATGATATGGATCTAGTTCAGTGCCAGTTTTGCTGTTGTGTGCATTGCTAAGTAGAAAACTTCTTAAGAATTTTCTTTTGTTCTGGTCTTATGATGATCCCTGCCTACCCTGTATGTGCTTGACAAATCATATTTTCCTAATATATACTCTGTGCATTTGCAGATGCTTGGCATTTGGCGCCCATCAGGGAAGAAGCTGGCAGATATGATGAATCAGGTTCTGTCAGTCCGAAGGAAGTTTGATCAATGTGAAGTCTCACTTGTTGAGCCAAACCAAGTCAGCTATGTCGTAAAATTAGCAACAGATTCACTAACTGTTCAGATTGCCAAAGCTCTTGCTGCCAATGTTAGCAAGGAGAAAAGAGAGAGCTGCGCCATCTGCTTGGAAGACACTGACATTACCAAAATCCATGTGGTTGAAGGTTGCACACATCGCTTCTGCTTCTCGTGCATGAAGGATCATGTGAAAGTTAAGCTGCTCAATGGAACTCTCCCTGCTTGCCCACAAGAGGGATGCACCACAAAGCTATGTGTGGAGGGCTCAAGGGTATTTCTTTCGCCGCGGCTGTTAGAGATCATGGTGCAACGCATGAGGGAAGGACAGATCCCTCCAAGCCAAAAGATTTACTGCCCGTATCCCAAGTGTTCAGCCTTGATGTCCTTGGGGGAAGTGATCCATCCGATGCAAGAGTCGTCCTCAAGGTACACAGCTGCTGATGCTGCCACATTGAGGAAGTGTGTGAAATGCAGAGGCTCCTTTTGCTTGAGCTGTAAAGTCCCATGGCATGATGGGATGAGTTGCTATGAGTACAAGATGAGGTACCCCCACGCTCGCCCAGAAGATGCAAAGTTACAGAACCTGGCAAGGCAGAGGCTGTGGCGGCAATGTGTGAAATGCAAGCACATGATCGAACTTGCGGAGGGCTGCTACCACATGATCTGCGTGTAAGGCCCCATTCTCTTTATTATTCCATAAATTGCACAATGCAAGCATCCTAAAAATCTGCACTTATTATGTTTGCCAGTGCTAAGAAAAACTTCTGTTGTACGTGTGTTGCTGCTTCTTGCATTGCAGATGCGGCTATGAGTTCTGCTACACGTGTGGGAAAGAGTGGAAGAATAAGAAAGCAAGCTGCTTCTGCCCGCTGTGGGATGAACGCAACATCATCAGAGAGGAAGACGATGATGACTACGAAGAAGACGATGATGGTCTTTACTACTAGAAGGCTGTTACAATTCCTTTCCTTTATTTATGTTATTGCAGCTACATACTAGCCTGCCTTGGAAGAGTTTTAGTATCCCTATATATATCCCTAGTATATTGGTTTTAGTATTAATGTTAGCAGCTTAAGTATATTGGAACCTACTAATTAAGATGCAATGGGGGGGGGGGGGGGGGGGGGGGGGGGGGGGGGGGGGGACAAGCAGAGTTTGTTTGTCGCATTTTGGACCAGCCGTGCCTTACCATTAGTGGGTCTCGCTCCACTGAATGTTGTGGGTGGTGGCATGCATAGGCATAAGAGTGGTTGTATGTAGTAGTGGCATTGAAGTGGGCCAATATGGTAGTTCTTGCGTTGCGTAGATGTAAACATCCTATTGAAACTGTACTGGTCTGTGTGGGTCTTTTTTGTCTGATGAAATTTATGTGCTAGCTTCTCCTGAAATACATGATTTTTTTTTCCTTTTGTAATTTGTGTGTTTTTTAGGCATCCAACAGCCATGTGCTAACTTCTCCTAAAACACATGGTTTTTTATCTATTGGAATTCATGTGTTTTTTAGGCAGCCAACGACCATGTGTTAACTTTGGCTGAAACACACGGTTGTACGGTAGATAGACTCTTTCCTAATACATAAGGTACTTATTAGTCTTATGGATATAAGGATAGACTTGAGGTGGGCTACGGTGAAGATTGAGACATCAACACCTCAAATAGGTCCCAAACAAATATTAAAGACATGCAAGAAAATAAAAAACATCATATGGACGTAAAGAAACAAGACTCAGAAAACACTGGATATGTGCATGGGAGATTTCACCAGTGCACCCAAGTCCGAGGCAAGATGGAAGTGTGCACTTGCATACTTTCGGTGCTAGCACCGGAGTGATACATTAAAGATTAAGTAGAAAGAATTTGCACAAGCATGGTGGAGAACTAAAAAGCATAAGAGATTAGGTGTGCAATAGTGAGGTCCAATATATTGTACACAACGCGCCAGAGGAGCTCTTCAGTGATGCACCGGAGAGAGGTGCAACAATAAGGCCCTAGTCTATCATCTCCAGTGATGCACCGGAGAATAGGGGTGCAACAATAAGTTCCTAGTCTATCGTACATAATAAACTAGATTTGTTATGTGGTGCACTTGAGAAATCAACAGAGATTAAAACTTTCAATGATCGGGCACCGGACTTTTCCGATGTGGTGCACCTGAGAAACCACGGGCCAAGCCTCCGCACCCTGACTACTCTTGTTGCCTCTTGTTTGTTATATACACTTTTGGCATCTTTACCCATGATTTTGATTCACGTACCTCACGAGGAAGAAACCATGATTTTTTTTCTTCTAACAAGTCCTTTCTCTTGTACTGCGATAGGTTAGGTATTCCAATACTTAGTCGCATACATATACATATATACCAGAAAGATCAGGTCCTACCCTGAACTCCTAAGGAGAATAGTGTTTTGTTTTTAAAAAAAAGTGAAATCAAGAGTTCTTGTGAACAGTTTTTTTTTCTCGAAGCCATGCATCACATCCTTCATTTTTCTTTCACATTTCCAAAGAAAATTACATATATAATCCACACCTCAAGCTGACATACATACATCCATACATAGAAATATATTTTGCAGGTAATGGTCTGAATAACATCATGCATGTTGTTTTCAAACTCTGCTCGTTCTCTGCATTTCTGATCGTTGATACTTTATTACTTTATGTCAGCCCCTGTAAAGCTTACTTAAATATGTTGGGCGTCGCAAAGAAGTATCTTCTTCCTTTAATTTGTCATATTTCAACAGGTAACAGAAATGTTTTTTTTTTGACAGAGGAAAACCCTGCTTTTAAAAAGCATTGTGACAGGTACACAAAGTAGCTGGGGATACCAGCGCACAAGAAAGGCACAAAGCCAAACAAAACAAACGCTGCCATGCAGCAACCAACAGAACTGAAGCCAGCTAACAGAAACCTGAAACATCTAGGACTCCAGCCTATCAGACGACTAAACCTGCAACTAGAGCATCAGACACGGCAGACAGAGACAGAAATGGCGTTTCTTTCAATGGTCCTATTTACAAATGTCATCTTTGTGTGCTGTGTGGAGTGTAGCTATATATAGTTTCTTCAACCATTACATTACATCCGAGGAACATTGGAAATATTGCCGACTATTGTCTCCATTATCCAAGCAGCATTGGAGTTATAGGTAGACAACTAGACATGTTGTCCTGAATCATTTGGAACTAGCTTGGACACACATTTTATAGGAGACAGTTCCATACACGTTGGCATGGTTTGTCATCTTCGTTACGACTTGTTAAGCAATGCAAGACCTACTGCACCACATCGTGCCATTACCATTAATGACATGGCAACAACCTCACCACTAGAGGAATTCTTCGTGAAGGATTCCATGGAGGAGCAGTCACCACTGTCCCCATCCCTTGACGTTTTTCCCCCAAAGCAAGAAGGTGGACGAAGTGAGGGCTGCCACCATCATGTCCCTAGTGATATGATGGTCCCTTACATCTCACGCATGCTCATGGAGGACGAGGACGACACCGACGATAAGCTCCTCTCTGATCACCCTGCGCTTCTCCAGGTGGAGCAGCCCTTTGCTCAAATCCTCTCCTCCCCTTCCCTTGGTGCCATCAATGGCGACACAAATGATCTGTTGCAAGATGGTGGTGGTGATGAAAGGACACCCAACTACTCATCCTTATCCAGGTGTACATATGCAGTAGTGGGGGAGTTCTTGAAGGGCATGGATGAGGCAAACATGCTGTTGCCCGGAGATAATGGCTTCATAAGTGATGAGCAGCAGGTGAATCAAATGGTCAGACGGGAAAGTAGCCATCGTCAAAGTGGGTCAAAGAAGAGGAATAATAGAGATGATAATTTAGAAGACGAGGTGACAACAAGGAGCGGCAAAGCCATGATGATGATCAAGGAGCCCGAGGATATTTGTGCCCATGAGACGATGTTAGAGGATATGATGTCAAATGGACACGAGACATACATTAGAGACTTGGAGAAGCTACGCATCGACATGGCGAACGAGGCGCAGAAGAACAGCAGCAAGGGCGGTAAAAAGGCGGTGAGTAATAATGTGGTGGACGTAAGCTCCTTGTTGATCTTTTGTGCACAGGCAGTGGCGGCGAATGACCACGCGAGAGCACGCGGCTTACTAAAGCAGATCAAGCAACATGCATCAGAAACAGGGGATGTCACACAGCGGCTAGCTCAATGCTTTGCTAGGGGGTTGGAAGCACGGCTATTGGGCATGGGGAGCCAGCTCTGGCAATTGCAATTGGCAGAGCGCCTCTCAATTGATGAATACCTCAAGGCGCACAACCTCTACATGGCAGCCTGCAGCTTCAACAAGGTGGTGGTCTGTTTTTCGACAATGACCATCATGCAGGCCATGGAGGGTAAGACAAGACTGCACATTGTAGACTACGGTATGCGTTTCGGGTTCCATTGGGCACACTTGCTTCGCTTGCTAGCGAGTAGGGAAGGTGACCCACCAGAGGTGAGGATCACCGCCATAGTCCGCTCACGTCTCCGGCCATGTCCAGCTGAGCTGATTGAGGACACAGGGTGCCGGCTCATCAAATGTGCCCATGAGTTTGGCCTGCCATTCAGTTTCCATGTCATAAGGAAAAAGTGGGAGGAAGTTTGCATCGAGGACTTGGACAAACATCCGGATGAGGTGCTCGTAGTGAATGACCACTTCAATTTCAGCACCTTGATGGACGAGAGCATATTCTTTGATAATCCAAACCCCAGGGATATCGTTCTCCATAACATTAAGAAGATGAGGCCACATATCTTCATCCAGAGCATTCTGAACAATTCCTATGGTTACTCCTACTTGTCGCGGTTTAAGGAGGTGTTGTCCTACTACACGGCAATGTTTGATATGTTCGACGCAACCATGCCGCGGGAGAGTAAGTCACGAGTGGTGCTTGAGCAGGGCCTGTTTGGAAGAGCTGCACTAAATGTCATTGCTTGCGAGGGTATTGACCTGTTGGAACGCCCTGAGAAGTATAGACAATGGCAGGTGAGAAACCAACGGGCAGGGCTGAGGCAGCTGCCATTGGAACCAACAATTGTTAGTACGCTCAAGGAAGAGGTCAGGATGTGCCATCACAAGGACCTTTTGATCTGTGAAGACGGCCAGTGGCTACTGCAAGGGTGGATGGGGCGCATCCTCTTTGCCCTGTCCACATGGGTAGCAGAGGAGTCCTCTTCTGAATGAACATTTTGTTTTTAATTTCACTACCGAATGGTACCAGAGTTATGTGTCGTTATACTATGGACCATATATTTATCTGTAGGTGATCTTGTGTTTTCCAAGTGACACAATAGCCATGGTTGGTATCTTTGGCCATGGTATTGATCAGTTTTCGCAATATGTACCTCAGGAGGAAGATGCATTGTTTAGTTATGCAGTGTCTCCTATTTAAGTCATTACATGTCTTATCAGTGCCAAGTTGATCATGTACATGTTAGTATATTCAGCTTCCATCATAAACTCTATCTAGAAAAGAAAGAAAATGATCAAAACTATATGGCTAGCTTCTTCCAATCAAGTGGTGTGTGTTGGCGCAAAACATTACCACACACCAAACACTAGAATGTGGGAAATGAAAAGGATGAACTCGTGGCTCTGCCCACAGAAACCAGACCACCTGGTTTCAAAGGACAATGAACATGATTCATCAGCCATTAAGGGCTATATTTATTATTCCAGCCAAAAGGACCTATGTGTCTTGCCACACTAGGGTGATACCTTTTAAGGTCTAGGCATATTTTCACCTATAATGTCTCCACTCTCCACCATATAGGTATTTCCAGCGATTACCTTCACAACCTTGTATGTGCCTTCCAAACTTGGAAAATACTAGGTAAGCTTGTTGTCTTTTAATCTAAGACAAGTTATCTAGCTTCCAAACTATATCTTCTACTTCAGGCGATTTTAGTCTGACCTTCTTGTTGTATGCTCTAGCAACCTTCCTTCTTGTTGTATGCTCCAGCAACCTTCCTGTTTTGTCCTTGTCAGACTTCTTTAATCGCTTTTTCGGTGACATCATGAACATTATCCATCAGTAAATTATAATAATCAATAGTGGGAAATCACTTTTCTTTGTCAATCTAGAAACATCTAGATTTACCTCAGCAAGTAAAACGACCTCTAGTTCATAAACAAGCTCAAAATGAATCACTTTTATATATAGTACCATGTCTAGATTTACGATGAGCCCATAAATGTTTAGATAAAATAACCCATTATTTTCTTCATAATACTTAATCAATATTTTATTACTACATCTGGCCAGAGCATAGTATGGAGATTAATTGAGAAAATTAATGTTATAAGATTCGATGAAGCCATGCGCCTCTTTAGAAATGAAAGATGCACCTTTAATCCTTTATCTATAGTTAAAGTTTGAGGAATATCGGTCTCGAGGGGAACCACCTCAATCCATTTGTGAAGTAATCAGTAGCAACCAACACAAAATGACATCCCTTCAATGGCGGAATACGTATTTGTCCAACAAAATCCAAGACCCAACACATGAATGTCGATGGTTTGGTACAAAATGTAAATTGCAGCAGACATCATCTGAATATTACCAAATTTCTAATATTTTCACAACCTTTGTAGTAATTATTAGAATGTGAATAGACTAGAATTTGTATAGTCAAGAGTCTCAGCAGTTGAAGAGTCATGTAGTTGAAAAGTCATGTAACTCCTTTCATAAACACTTGATCAATCAATGGAACAACAATGATTATTCGTCTATCATGGTATCAGCTAGGTGACCCTTCTCCAACCCGCCACCTCCTCTCCCGTCGCGCCTCCTCTCCATTGCGACGCCCCTTCTCTCTCCTTCCATCCATGTCTGACGATCATGCCTAGGTTGCTGCTGCTCTGGTCGCAGCCATTGTCGTTGCTCTTCTGCCTCCCCCTGCCCCGAGCCTTGCTTCGGCGCTCGCTACTATCGGCGTCAAAACCCACATCTCTTTTGCCCTAGAACTTGATCCACCCAACTACTCCATCTGGCATGAACTCTTTCTCACCCTCGTCGGCAAGTTCGGTGCACTATCTCACATCGATGGCATACTGGCTCTGGAAGATTCTGATGCTTTGTGGTTGGCGATTGACTGCTCCATCCACTCCCTGATCTACTCTTCGTCGTCACCTCATGTGATGCGCTTGTCTGCTTGATCATGGAGACTGGCGCCTCTGCTCACACCATCTGGACCAAGGCGGCCAACCTCTTTCTCGATAATAAGGTGTCTCGCGCCATGACTCTTGATACCAAATTTCGTGCCTTGTCCTAGGGGGATTTACCGGTGCTCAAGTTCATGAATGGCAATCATACTTTGCCAATAGACGCCACTTCATCCTAGGAGCCATTGATGCGAACCACAAATACCATCACTGATAGCCACTTTATCTTGATCAAAACCCAAGACTTTAAGTAACAAGTCTTCGGATGGATGTTGGCATGGTGATAGGACATGCCAATAGCTAGAAAAACAATTAACTACGAATCTGCACAAGATAATCCAAAATTTAAGTTTTGAAGAGGGCCATGAAACTGAACAATGTGTAAGACTTGAAGGGTGGTTTTATTGACTGGACCTTTGAAAAAGGAAACTGAAGATTACTTTAATTTTTTTTTCTCGAATACGCAAAAGATTTGTGTATCATTGTATTAAGAAGAAGAGTTTAAACCTACAGACAACACGCTTCTATCGGGCACCGAAGGAGGTTGACCTTAAACAACTGTAGGTGGACCATCCTAGCAAAAGACCTCTAGTTTCGATATTACATGAATAGAAAACAACCAAAACAAGACGCAGTGGTGTGACCTAGGAGGTGGCCTTGCGTTTTGGCGGCTGCCTGGACGAGCCCTTTCTACCGCCTGGGAAGAGCGCGTCTAAAGCTTCGACGTTGGACGAAGTCAGGTTGCCGTCCCAAAATCTTGTCAATGAAAATTACAAAGCCTCTCGGTATGAGCGAGAGAAAAAAAAGATGAGGAAATAGAGACGACACGATGTATATAGCTATATAAACTTTGTACACATGGATACAATTAGGATGCATAGAGAGAGGTCAAATACAATCAAACAAAAGAAACAAAAATATTTGCAAAGGATAAAAAAGTATTCCCCTCTCTCTCTCCTTCCTTTTGATTCATTCATGTGCTCTCTAGTCCATGCAATGTTGGATTCACCGAGAGCCTGGATGTCATGCCAAAATACCTACCTCTAATAACACGTCAGGTCACCACATAGATGTTGCCTCAGCCTCTTACAGTATTTACCAGTTAAGTTCTAGTGTCGTCTAGCCACCTACACCGGCCGTACCCCAGAGCTGAGGATGCAGGTGTTGATGCGTCATGGAAGCCACGCCACCCTCCCCCTATGTCTTTCTTGACCTGCCTCCGAGACGCTTGCGGCATGCTCATGGAGAAGGACTCATCAGCTCATCAAGACAATGACCTTGTGCTCCCCTACATTTCGCGCATGCTCATGGAGGAGGAGGACATCGCCGACAAATTATTCTACCAGCAGTATACTTGGCCATTTGGCCCGAGCACTATGGGCCGGCCCAAGCACGGCACTGAGAAGCACGGCCTAGGCATGGCCCGGCTCGACTCGCTTCGTGCCCGTGCCTGGCATGGCCCGGTCGTAGTGCCGTGCCTGGGCCACCATGTCGGCCCGCAGTGCAGGCCCAGGCACGGCACAAATAATGGGCCGGCACGACATGGCCCGTTTATTCTCCACCGTTGATGGGCAGCAGATGAACCAGAGCCGTTGGATACCAGTATATAAGCATCCCTCCCTCCACTAAACCCTAACTTCCTCCTCTCTCTCTCCCCCCACTCATTTCCTCAGCAGCGCCGACGCGAAGACAGGAGGGGCGGGAGGTGCGCGTAGTCGCGGGGCCATGCCCCGAGGGCCACAGGGCGGCCGGCGGCGGCGCATCTGCGCGCGGCGCTCGACCAGTGGTGACGGAGGAGTGCACAGGCCGGCAGCGACAGAGGAGCACGCGGCCCCGGCGAGGGCGAGCTCAGGCGGCGGTGCGGCCCCACGCCAGCAGGCGAGCTCAGGCGACGGCGGGCGGATCCGGCGGCCATGGCCCAGATTTGGCCCCCTCCTCCCGGATCCGGCCTTCTCTGCGGCATCGAGTGTGGCGGCGGCGCGGCCCCGGCGAGGGCGAGCTCAGGTGGCGGCGCGGCATCACGCCGGCGGGCGAGCACAGGAGGTGGCGCAGCCCCACGAGGGCGAGCGCTGGCGACGACGCGGCCCCACGCCAGGGGGGCGAGCACAGGAGGTGGCGCGGCCCCGCGAGGACGAGCGCTGGCGGCGACGCGGCCCCACGCCGGCGGGCGAGCACAGGCGGCGGCGCGGGCACGCCAGGCTACCGTGCTCGACAGCACGGCACGGCACGGTTCACCGCCCATAGGGCCGTGCCTGGGCCAAGGTCTCGGCACGGCGGCACTATTGGACACGGCACGGTTAAGCCACCATGCCGTATAGTGCCGTGCCTAGCCGTGCCGTGCGGCCCGGTTGGCCATGTATAACCAGCAGTACGACATCGACGACCCTGTGCTCCTCGAGGCCCAGCAGCCCTTCATGGAGATCATCTCCAGTGCCGTCCCGTCACGCCCCTGCAACTCTGTCGAGCTCTCCGGCAAGCCGCCGCCAGACACCTCGGTGGTGGCACCCTACATTGGCACCGAGAGCATGGTAGAGACCAACAGCTTGCTGCCAGCCGAGAGCAGCTGCATGGACGCGGTGAGCATGGCATTCTTCAGAGGCATGGAGGAGGCGAACAAACTCTTACCGTCCATCGTCGTCCCTAGAGATAGGGACAGCGAGACGGTCGTCGATGACAGCAGCCGGAAGAAGAGGCACGAGTCCATGGCCTCTGGCTGCTTCCTCCCCGTGCAACTGCACTTCTCCAACAAGACCATCTACACGGCCGTCGCTGGGAGGAAGATGCTGCACATCGTCGATTGTGGTCTAGGCCACGGGATCCAATGGCCGGACTTGCTCCGGTGGCTCTCGCGCAGGGAGGGTGGGCCGCCGGAGGTGAGGCTCACCGGCATTGACAAGCCACAGCCCGGGTTCCTTCCAGCTTGGCGCGTCGAGGAAACAGGGCGCCGGCTCAGTGCCTGCGCACGCCAATTTGGCGTTCCATTCGAGTTCCGTGGCGTCGCTAATAAGCAGCCAGAGGCTATCCACGTCGAGGACCTGGACATTGATCCCGACGAGGTGCTCGTCGTCAACTCCATGTTCCACCTGGAGACGTTGATGGACGAAAGCATCGTGGTGGAGAGGCCGAACCCCAGGGACGTGGTGCTCGGCACCATCGGGAAGATGAGGCCGTCCGTGTTCGTCCACGGCATAGTCAACGGGTCACACAGCAGCGCTTTCTTCATGGCACGGTTCCGCGATGCGCTGCAGCGCTACACAGCGCTCTTCGACATGATGGGCACCATCGCCCCAAGGGACGACGACAAGAGGCTGCTCGTGGAGCAGGACATGTTTGCGCGGTGCGCCACGAGCGTCATCGCGTGCGAGGGCTTGGAACGGGTGGAGCGCCCACACAACTACAAGTAATGGCAGGCGTGGAACCGGCGAGCAGGGCTCAGGCAGCTGCCATTGGACCCTGAGATTGTTGAGCCGCTCAAGGACAAGGTGAAGAAGGAATACCACAAGTGTTTCGTGATCAGCCAGGATCAACGGTGGCTTCTCCATGAATGGAAAGGACGTGTGCTCTTCGCCATCTCCACCTGGGCGGCAGATGATCCATGATAGTAGCTTAACTTGGCACGGGCTTCAATTCTCGTGGTACAGCTACTGCTTCCAAATAATAAATTGCCTCAGTTTTTAATTTTGAAGATATAAGAAGAGTCCTATAGTTAGCGTAATGACGATAGGGATCGTGCACCGTCAGTGTTGTGTACTTTTGTTCTAGACCATAGACACTAGTGTCACTGCAACAAAACTGGACTTTGCAATCCGGCCTTGTGTTCAACCAGCAGGATTCCCCTAATATGGACCCTCAGCTGGACTGAGCGACCAGCACAATTGCTCATATTTATACACCCAAAAATGAAAACCAAAAAGAGGAAGGGACACAGAAATTAAAACACATCAGCATGGATGCTAGTACTAAACTTCAATATGAACTATGTTGGACGCTAACCAAAAGAAGAAGAAAAAAAGGTCTTCACTTGCATATATAAGTGTTTATATTATCTGACTTGGAATTTCATCTTAGATTTTCACATTCAAGGGAATCCATAAAATCCTTCCATTTTATTTATAGCATCTTAGCATGGCAAACATAGCCTTAACAATAAGGTGAAAGTTCCTTGGGGTCGATACTTTGGCACCCAACGACCAGCAGCCTGTTCGTTTCGGCTGGATTGCTCGTATCTAGCTTATAATCCATGGCTTGAACAGTATTTTTCTCTCGCACCAAACCAGCCAGCAGTACTTTCAGTCATGTCTTATAAGCCAATCCACCTTAAACGAACAGGCCGCAGGACAAACAGGCCGCAGGACAAACGGGGCAAGCAACAAAATTGGACGGGGTCATCAAACGACCAAGTATTCAATTCTATCAACATGGTATGTACTACCAAAAGCACTGAAAGGGACACAAATCACAGATAACCCAAACAGGACAAAGTCAACAAAGAAGCATCAGTATGGTGGTACTGCCAAAGTAGCCAACAAACAAACAAGCACCACATACGAGGTCATGCATGTTGGAATCACCGACCACCTGACTCTAATGCCAAACTGCCAAAGTACTGAAAGGGACACAAATCACAGATAACCCACGAAATTACAACAGGACAAAACCAACAAACGGAAAAAAAAAGTTGGATGCGCTATGGGCTCATCGACCCAGCCATGCACCCCTGCGCTCGATCTGTGACCCGGTCAATGAGCCCATCGCGCATCCAATTTTTTTCCCAACAAACAAGCACCATGCATGTGTGTCTGGTGTTGGAACCACCGAGCACCTGACCGTAATAGTGTCAAACATGAGTGCGTCACTTCTTCCCCTTACGTGCATTACATTGTCACAGACACAAGAGCAAGGAAGATACATCTATCCCCCGGAGCTCTTATCATTGGAGAAGCAGCCCAGATGGACTTCACAGAGCCAGCGCCACCCTCCCCCTCCACCTACCTTGACCTGCCCCCGACACCCCGCGTCGACAATGCCAAGGATGATCTCTCCTATATCTCGCGCATGCTCATGGAGGGCGACGTTGTTGACAACTTGTACCACCAATACCCCTACCACAAGCTCCTCAGTGCCGAGCAGCCCTTTGCCCAGATCATCTCCACCAATGCCACCTCTGGTGCCCTCACACCATGGCCGTGCAGCTCTGTCCAACCCTCTCTACTGCAGCCGTTGGTTGCGACACCCGAGTACTACTCCTATTGTGACATGATAGACTCTGAAATGCTGCCTGGCGACAACGTGGACAGCACACATGTCCGTCAGGATGCATCCTCCTTGTTGATGAATGGCCGCATGGACGAAGAAGTGGTGGAACCCAATAGATTTTTGCCAACTAAGAGCTGCGGCGGCAGCAGCATGGACATGATCAGCATGGCGTTCTTCCAAGGCATGGAGGAGGCTACCAAGCTCTTACCCTCCAAAAACGACATCGAGACATTGGATCGTGATTGGGGCCGGAAGAAGAGGCTTCAAGACAAAGGTGATGTGGATGTTTGCATAGGCAGAAGCAGCAAGCAGAAGGTGGTGCAGTCGCAACCTGACTCAGAGGAGGAAGCCGAAGCATGCGAGATGCTGGACCGGTTGATGCTTAACGATGAAACCAGCCATGCCGGCATGCAGCAGGGAGCTACTTAGCTCCATGGAGCTGGAGAAGCCAGGGGCACGGGGAAGGCATGGTACTGGTGTAAGCCACACGGTGGACCTGCATGCCTTGCTCATCCCGTGAGCAGAAGCCGTGTCCACCAACGACCAGCAAGTTGCAGTCGACCTGCTGCAGCGGATCAGACATCACTCGTCACCGACAGGGGATGGGACGCAGCGGCTAGCTCACTGCTTCGCCCAGGGGCTGGAGGCGAGGTTGGTGGGCACGGGGAACCAGATGTACAAGTCGCTTCTAGCGAAGTGCGGAGCCGCTACCAGCACCCTCAAGGTCTACCAGATCTACATGGCCGCATGCTCCATTTTTTTTTTCCGGTGACCTCCCACTTGTCAAACAAGATCGCCTACAACGCCGTCGCAGGGAAGAAGCTGATGCATATTGTCCACTAAGGCTCACCGGCATTGATAATACGCTGCCTGGGTTCCATCCGGGCCAGATCATTGAGGAGACAGGGCGCCGCCTCAGTGACTGTGCTCGTCAGTTTAGGGTCCCATTCAAGTTCCGTGCCATCGCCTCAGAATTAGAGGCTATCTGTGCTCTGTGCTGAGGACCTGGACATTGATCCCGTTGAGGTGCTTGTTGTCATCTCCCATTTCTGTTTCAAAAACATGATGGATGAGAGTGTCATTGTCGACAGGCCAAACCCCAGAGACATGGTTCTAAAAAACATCACCAAGATGAGGCCAAAAGTGTTCATCCATGTCATCGTCAATGGATCATACAGGGGGGCTTTCTTTGTGTCAAGGTTCCGTGAGGCGCTCAACAATTTTGCTGCAGTGTTCGATGCGATGGACACCATTATGCTGCAAGAAAACCAGAACAGGCTGCTGGCTGAGCAGTGGTTAGCAACGTGCGCCATGAACATCGTCGCGTGTGAGGGTATGGACCGGGTGTCACGGCCTCACAACTACAAGCAGTGGCAGGTGAGGAGCGAACGAGCAGGGCTGAGGCAGCTGCCATTGGATCCGGACATGGTTCAGATGTGCAAAGACAAGGTGAAGAAGGAATACCGCAAATACATCGTGATCAATGAGGATCACGAGTGGCTCCTCACGGGATGGAAAGGGCGAGTGCTCGCTGCGTTCTCCACGTGGACGGCAGATGATGATAGATCTGGCTTGGTTGAATGATCAGTGAGCTCATTATTTTACAAATTTATAGCTGGGAAGCAAATTCAGAGATGACAAGTGGCAGAAAAACAATTTTGCTGCTTGTATCTATGAGTCATGGTGAAACTTCATTGGGTTTTGAGTGATCAGCAGTCTTATGGACATGACGTCAAAGCTACTATAGATTTTTTTTCAGCTCTTATGTGAATGCATGATATGATAAATCTGAATATGATAATAAACTGTACCAAATTATAGATTTAGCATGATGATCATGTTAAGCCATGCATCAAGATTTTTTTTGTGAGCAGTTTTGTTCCAGATCATAGATTGTATCTTTTTTAACTAAACTGTACAGTCCTCGTGTTAAACCAACAGGATTCCTAGAAGATGAATACTCAACTATACTGATAGTCCGGTCAACAAGTAGCTTAGTGGTTGATGCTCTGTTTTGGGGCATGTTTATATAGAAGGAAATCAGTTACCATTATATTAACCATCTTGAGCATAGAAATCTCAGAAATCCAATCATGTTCCTTGACACTATAGTCGACAGGAAGGCTTTCCCTTGAAACTACCACAGGCAGTTGTGCCTTGTTTGTGACAGTGGCCAGAACCTGAAAAGAAAGGAAATGGGGAATGGATAAACAAAAACACCAACGTGGACACCGAAAAATCAATATGAAAAACGAAAAGGCTTGACCAGTGATAGGTCCATTGGGATCTAAGAATGAATGTGCCAAAGCATCAAATCTACACAGCATATACCATAAAAAATATTGGACGGGGACAAGAACAGATATGACACCCCCAAGAAGAAACAAAGAAATAAGCACCATATACAAGGATATGGTGCCATGGTGGCCTGCAGTTCAGATGCAAGTGTTACAAGCTATAACCATGCATGATAGCAGGTCTACCTTGGCACGGGCTTCAATTCTCGTCAGGTGCCTCAGTGGTACAGCTACTGCTTCCAAAATAATAAATTTCCTCAGTTTTCAATTTTGAAGATATAAGAATCTTGCACTGTAAATTGTAATTGTAAAGTATTATAACTCTATGAATATGGGAATATAGCTGCGAAGCAATTTCAGAGAAAATTTCTTTGGTACGGTGACTGGTGGTGAGCCTTTCTTTACTATAATGTCATGACATGAAACATTTAAAAATAACACGCACCAAATTTTATACTCCATTCATTCCAAATTATAAGTCGATTTAGCTTTTTCTAGACACATAGTTTTTGCTATACACTTAGATATACACTATGTCTAAAACAATGCATCTAGAAAAGTCAAAATGTCTTATAATTTGGAACAGAGAGAGTATTTAGCATAATAACGGATAGAGATCGTGCACCGTCAGTGTTGTGCGTACTTGTACTTTTGTTCTAGACCAAAACAGTGTCACTGCAGCAAAACTAGACTTCGCAATCCGTCCTTGTGTTCAACCAACATTATTCCCCGCAGCGGCGGATCCACGAAATATTTTAGGGGGGACTGAACAACACTGTTGCTCGATCTTAAGTCTCAGCCCTCCTACACTATAGAACTTTGCCTAAAAATTTATAGGGGCTCTACAGTAATTTGCACTGCTTCAATTTGGGTAAGGGGGCTTGAGCCCCCCCCCCCCCCCGCCCCACTGCTGGATCCGCCCTTGATTCCCCGAATATGAACCCTCAACTGGACTGATAGACCAGCACAACGGCTCATATCCACCTGAAAAATGAAAACCAAAAAGGGGAAGGGATACATAAATTAAACACACCAGCATGGATGCTAGTACTCAACTTTTTTTTGAATGTCTAGCGGGGGAGGTATTCCCCACCTGAACTAGTAGTGCTAAATATCAATATGAACTATGCTGGATGCTACCAAAAGAAGAAAAGGGTTTTCACATGCATATAGGAGTATAAGTGTTTCTATTATCTGATTGGGGAGCTTCATCTTAGATTTTTTTCATTCATTGGCATTCATAAGATCCTTTCAAAGCATGGCATACCCTTAATATTAAGGTGAAAGTTTCTTTGGGTGATACTTAGGCACCCAATGACAAAGGACAAACGGAGCAAGCAACAAAAGTGGACGGGTTCATCAAACGACGAAATGGTAAGTCTATCAGTATGGTATGTACTACCAAAGTACTGAAAGGGACACAAATCACAGATAACCCAGGAAGTTACAACAGGACAAAGCCAACAAACAAGCACCTCATACAAGGTCATGCATGTTGGAACCACCGAGCACCTGACTCTAATGCCAAACATGAGTGCGTCACCTCTTCCCCTTACTTGTGTTATATTGCCACTAACACAAGAGCAAGGAAGATACATCTATCAGTAGCAATAGCCAGAAACACTTAACTGGCCATGGGGATTCCCCCAGAGCTGTTATCATCGGAGAACCAGACCCAGCAGGACTTCACAGAGCCAGCGCCACCCTCCCCCTCCACCTACCTTGACCTGCCCCCGACACCCCACGTCAACAATGCCACGGATGATCTCTCCTACATCTCGCACATGCTCATGGAGGACGACATTGTTGACAACTTGTACCACCAATCCCCCAACCACCCTATGTTCCTCAATGCCGAGCAGCCCTTTGCCCAGATCCTCTCTGCCAATGCCACCTCTGATGCCCTCACCACATGGTCACACAGCTTTGCCCAACCCTCTCCGTTACAGTCGTCGGGGGCAACACCCAAGTACTACTACTATTGTGACATGATAGCCTCCGAAATGCTACCCAGCTACAATGTGAGCAGCACACATGTATATCAGGAATTCAGGATGCATCCTCTGCCTTTTTTATGAACACCATGCATGAGGAAACTACGGTGGAACCCAACAGAGTGCTGTTACCAACTAAGAACAGCAGCATGGACATGATCAGCATGGCATTGGATCATGGTAGGGGCCGAAGAAGAGGCTTCAAGTCAACGATGACGTGGACAGGAGCAGCAAGCAGAATCCAACGACGTGCCCCAATCAGGAAGCCAACCTCCATGGCATGGAGGTCATGCTCGGTCTAGACCTGCGCCATAGTTAGCGCCACCGACGCGCCGTGACGCACGCCGTGGAGGGCAATCTCCTAAACGTGGGCCAGGATGTCTTGGAGACGAGCGTCAATGAGGGAACCCCGCGCATTGACGGCATCCGCGGCCGCGTTCGCTGCCAGTTGGAGGGACTCCAACTGCACCATCAGGGCTGACAGTCACAAGAACAAGAGACTATGGTGGCGTTCGGCTGGTACAGTTGGACACTGTAGCATGACTGATTTTGGATGATTGAATAGTATTCTGTGAGAGAGAATAAACTGAAACAGGCTGAAACAAGCTGGCACATGACCAGCCGAACGCAGTGTATCAAGATAAAGATAATGGAAATCAGAATGAGGCGTTCCTGGAATTTATCTTACCTGCCACCATGGCGTCGGACTCGGCCAGTCATGCTCGAACGGCGCTGGCCTCCTCCTCAGCCGCATGAAGGGCGGCCTGAGAGACCCCGAGGCGAATCTCCAGTTGGTCGTTCTCCCAAGTCGCCTTGGAATAATGTTCTAAGCCATCCTCCACTCATGAAGATAGCGTCGGGCGTCGTCGCCATTATAGGAGTCAGAAGAATCCAACGACGAGGCCGGCATAGAAGATGCGGCATCAGAAGGACCGCCGGCCCTGGGGAGACGACGAAGACTGTCATTCACAATGAACCTATAGGCGAGTTAGAACAGTTCATCATCATAAATGGGAAATGTCAACCTCACCTCATGCGTCGGAGACGCTGGTTCATCGGCATATTCCCCTCTGGAATCTCCTCCGCTGCTCGCTTGCCGCGGTTATCCTCGCCGGCCATGGATTTGATTGGATCTACAAGAAGGGAAAAATACCGCTTTAGGGTTTTGGAAGGCGGAGAAGTGCAAAGGGACAGTTGCGAGTGGAGATGTGTTTGAGGCCAAAACCATTGGCTGGAATTTAAAGCCATGAAGTGAAGAGGTGAACGCCATGGGAAGTGCGGTAGATAACCGCAATTAGTAGAAAGCGAATCGTCGCCTCACTAATGCCGAAGAGAATATGGCGTTGGGCGACTGAAGACAAAAAATCAAAGGGTTCTCTTAATGAAAGCCGTGCTTTTGGACTCAATTGGATTGAGATCAGAAGTCTGGGACCGACTGTTTTTAAATCGGCTCTTTAGCCGAAACAAGAGATACAACGAGACAGCAAGAAAGTATGGTTATCGTCAGTTTTACACAAGATACGTGTGTTAACCTACGGATTACAAGTTCAAAACATCTTGGATAATTTTCAATATTTCTAGCCAGACAACATCAGCTTCTGCAATCTTTTGCTCGTATTCTTCGGCTGTTCCAGGAGTGTTCTCAAGACTACTACGGATGGCTCTACTTCCTTTCACTTTGGCCAATAGTTCCTATTTCTTCTGTTTGATGGCATCAGGTATTTGGGCCAGAGTGGACTTGCGACGATCAATAGCAGCCTTCACGTTTTCTAGTTCCTTCTCAAGTTCAGCACGTCTGATTTCTAGTCGGGAAAGCTTTGGATAGGTCCTGAGGGAAGAATTTTTCAAATCATCAATCAGCCGCATCAACTCTTTAGCCTCTTGCCTATTAGAGTTATCCTTGGCCATCAAAGCTTCACGATTGGACAGGTTCCTCTGAGTCTTTTCACCTTTAGGGCTTGATCTTCAAAAGCAGACAAATATGACAAGACTCTGGAGAGAGCTAGAGATGGATCACCCTTGATGGACAAGAAGACTCTCTGCATTGAATCAGTATCTTGGACCAAATCTGCTATGTTTTTCTCAAATATTGGCAGTATATTTCTTAGCTGATTTCTAATCTCCTCCGGTAGAGCTTCGTTAGTGGCTGACGATCTGATTTCATCTTCATCAAAATATTTCTCAAGATTGAAAGAGTAGCTCCGGGCTGGAAGATTGAGTGCCTGTGTATAAGGGAAATCTCGATTAGGAGGTTTGAGTCGGTTCATCACAAAGTGGATAGCGAAGAGGATATAGTACCTTCTCTGTAGCAGCGTCTATCTGAAGAGGAGGGGCAACTGATGATGCACCAATAACATCTGATTGAATCGGCTCTAAGCTTCCAGCATTAGCATCTGCAATGACAAGGAAAATTTTTGGTTCATGATTATTGCAATAAAAAGAGACGTATGACTTCCTTACCATTAGATGTGTGCTGAATTAGGGAATTGGCAGTCTGAGTACCGACCATAGGATTATTCCCAATGTCAACCGGATCGTTGCCAATAAGTGAACTACCAGACTCTTGTTCTTGCATGGGTGTTTCATCAAAGAGTGTCTGGTATGATAAATAGCCAAATAAAGGGTGGAATAGCCAAATAAATGGTGGGAATAAAAGTGAATCAAGAAGTCAAGGAAGATACTCCAACAAGTATCAAAAGATGGAACTTACATTTTTGCTGTTGTGGAAGTGTTGGTTATTTCAACCGAGATCAGCTCCGTTCGTGGATCAGCCGATAGAGGTTCAGTTGGTGCTGAATCAGACGCCTAGGATAGTAGTCCCATGCCCAAAGTAGACTAGGATGCAATGCTCAATAGCTGTGAAAGAACGGGATTAGAAAGTTGAACACTAGTTCAAGGAAAAGACAAATTGATTACCTGACCAGCTGATGGTCTCGTTCTTTGGAGTCTCTTCCCTGTAGTAGTTTTCTGGGTCGCCCCTTGGACTACCTTACGCTTTGAAGATTGATATGTCATAATTATGGGGGCAGCAGGAGTTTTCATCAATTTCTTCAGTGAAGGTGCAGCCGATCCCATTCTCAAAATTGGGCACGGTGGCTGGTAATCTATAGGACGCCCTTTCCTATACAAGTTCGGAGGATCAAATTCAACATCCTGAAAGGTCGATTAGGACGGTTAACAGAGGAATTCGCCAAGCAGTTTTCTTGAAGAGAAATAGCAAATTACCTCTCCGTCAGAAGTAAATTTTCCATCCAGGGATATACACAAAGGATGGACCGATCCACCGAAAAGATGGGAGCGCCATTCTTGCCACCAAGAGTCGAAGGGAGTAGAAGAAAGGCTAACTCTAATCCAATCATGCAAACAGCTAATCCATCTTCACAAAGGATGGGAGATCTGATCCCAGTTGAAAAACTCTACCGGCTTCTAGCACTTCACTGATATCTTCCCGAGGCTTCAGTATGTCCTTAAATAATAGCTGAGGAGGCAATTGACCAAAACCAAACTGACGAGCCACAAAGGATGGGTTGTAAAACTCATATGTTGGAGGATTGCCTAGAATGAAAGAGCCTATGGCTATTTTGCCATAGCCATGATGAAACTAGGCAGGAAGAACATAGGGTTTGACGAAAGAATTGAAGATTGCAGCTGCCACATCGTCTGAACAACTCGACTCAAATCGAAACTTGAATAGGAAGGCTAGCTCATCATTCTCATCATCATTTGGTAGCCAAGTCAGAAAGTATACACCAAATCCTCTATAAGACTTTTTGAAGAGATGGCCAATATCGAAATCAATTGTTATGGCCGATGCAGCCTCACCATAACTCATGCACTGTCGAGTTCTTCCTTCTTTACCTCTATATTCTTTATCAAAATTGGAAAAAGGGAAACTCAGGCTTTTGAGATCAGGCCTCACAAACTTATGCATATACAAGTTAAGCCAGAGTTGTATTAGCCACCAGGTGCCATTGACAGTATGCACTAGTTCATTCTTCAGTATTTGAGCAGCTACCTGGTACATTAGATGATAAGCAGCTCCTAGCAGATATTTTCCAAGAGGGATATCCTTGCCTAATGCTAGGTGCTCCGCCATGAGTTTGTGATTGTAGGTTGGACCACAAGATGACCCGTAGAAAATAAATTTTTCCAACCACATGTTCAGAAAAGCCACGTATTCCCTTTCACTAACAGCTGATCCATCTTCAACGTGGCTCAGAATGTAATCGGCCCATCCTATGCAGTCTGCTATTTTGGCTAATTTCTTGGAGCCAGCACTCAAATACTCGTAAGGCTGCATTGATCCAATTATTCTAAGGCCGGTCAACATGTAAACATCGACTAGGGTGATGGTCATTGGGTCGTGATCAAAGATGAAAGCATTCCAGGCATTGGACCAGAAATAAGATGCAGCAATCAGAAGTGAGTCATTCCTCTCCATCCCAGACAATGAAAGGGTCAAGCATTGATTTAGATCATAAAGTTCCCAATCTGCACCCTTTTTCTCGGACATCCCGCAGAACCAATTTCTCCATCCCTTAGGCATCTTTGGCCAATTTCTAAAGAGAGTTTTGGTATTCCAAGAGGACAAATCACTGCAGAGTGTTTGAAGGGGATTTGGTTGGTTTCTTAGCGAATGAAATCGGATGGATCGTGATCACCCATAGGCCCAAGAAAATAGATATTGGGAGAAACAACTGATGGAATCAAGATTTCGTTCCTCATTTCCTAAGAAATCGGACGGAATGAGTTTTAGAAGAAAAGAAATACAAGGTAGCGGTCAATAAATGGAAGAATGGAGACTTGGAGACATACCTCAGGAACGTGGTTGATGGTCGCCATCACGGTAAAAAATTGGTCTAAATCTGGCAATGATTGCTTGGATGATTTCTTGTTGGGAGGTTTGCTAGGGTTTGGGGCCTTGGCTATGATGGCGTCGGCTGTTGAAGTTGGCTTGAGGAAGAATGAGAAAGCGAACAGGCCGAGTAGGTTACAAAAGATATTGTTAGGATGTTATATAAAACTCGGGCCAGAAAGTCAGGAGTCATGCGTATAGCTCGGGATAGTGCAGTTGTGGCATGGTAAACCAATGAACTGGAATTTTAGGATAAAATCATTTTATCCCAAAATTGGGGGACATGTGTTTACACCAGAATTTAGGAGAAGAGCGCAGGAACTCATGGGCTTCCAAGATTGTGCCAATCAAGGAGTCGATCGAGCAAAGATTGATATCTGCCAGGTCGAATGTGACACTGGGATCGATTCTGTCCGAATGACGTCAGCAGATAACGATGACGAAATATGATTGGCATCGAGAAGATACATATTATACACTACAAAAGGGGAAAGATTAGAGTCCAAGTTACTTAAAAATAGGAATGTTTTCTTCGTACCAAAGATTGTACTGAGTCGTACTCGAGTAGGATTCGTTTTTAGGCTCCGAGTATAAATACCAAACATCGGCTATTGTAAGGAACACAATCAATCCAATATACAAGTCATTTACTTTTTTGGCTCCGGCCACCCCTTAGGAGTAGGAGTAGGAGTAGAGTAGATCTCGACGAGTTCTTCAGCAAGTACGGCTGCATTGATCCGGTCGACCTCCACTGCTTGTTGTAAGTACCGTCATGGCTTATACCTCTGTTCATATGACTGCATCGATCCGGACAACCTCCACTGCGACTCTGGTATAAGTTAGTTATCGATTCTTGCCTAGTTCAAGTATGGCTGCATCGATCCGGTCGACCCCCACTGCATGAACTAGATCAAGGTCAAGTTACCGGCTCTACCTTAGAATGGCAGTCTCTGGTAGATTCATTAAGTTACCGATATTGCTTATTGCTTTCATTATTTATCTAAACTACAGCAATATCACTCTGCTCGATTGGGATTGATCTAGATCGGTCTTATATCTTGTTTAGCCCATCATTTGTTAATCTGAAACTGATCTAATCTATACATTAAACGATGAGTTACGTTTTATCGGCTGTTTTACATCAATTTTGATCGTGCATAGCGTGCGGTTAAAGCATGTTGCGTCTTGAGTAGATTTACTAGCTAGCGAAAACCGTTCCATGGCCTGTTATCACGGCCTGTGTGATTTTGCCTCACATCCCACTATTAGCACCGTGGCATGACTTTAACTGTGCACTATGCCTGAATCGGCTGTTTTAGCCGATATCGAGTGCTTTCACGAACAGTTCGCATCACGAGACCGTTGAAGTAAAGATAGGTTGAAAGATATGTTAGCCCCATGATATTATTATTATATTATGGCCTGCATGATTCTACCTCATGCCCCACTGATATTAGTAATGAGTTAGGGTCATCGAGTCTGTTGTTATTTCTACGGCCTACATGATTCTGCCTCATGCCCCGCTGGTTATAGCGATAGATGAGATCTAACATGTTCATTAGATTTATCTTTATTAAACGGTTAAATGGTGTTGAATTGTTTCTTTATATGAGAAGGGGTTCGGTTACTTGTAATCATTGGCTTAGCATAAACCAATCATTGTTGATATCTTAGTGCCATTAATTAATATTTATTCAAATAACGACATTTATCTTGAATGATAACCGATTCTTCTTATACAACCCAATGATTTTTAACTGATTTATTCTTACGAATATGATGGAATCGACTGTTTAGTCGATCTCATTTCATATCGGCTCTCAGAGCCGCACATTTAGGACTGTCTGGCAACACCAGCACGTTCCGCCCTTAATTACTGATAAACTTTCTCTCCTTGTCAATTACAAGGTTAAATGGACTGGCACGTCTCGGGAGGAGTGCGCAGGATCGACCATCCCTGCGCTGAAGCTAGGCGGATCTACAGCTCCATCGAGCAGACCCTTCCGGCTTGCTGCGTGTGTCCTCGGCACGGGATGAAAATTCTGTGTCGACAGAGTCTAACCTGCTGGAAGAATGGCTCATCTTTCTCCCGTAGCCCCTACGCCAACCCCGCGCCCCCGCTCCACTAACGAGACATGGAAGCTTCGCGAAGGGTCCTCCCCGACTGGCCACTACCCGGATGGGCGCTCTCCGGTGTCGGTGGAGGCCATTGGGGTCCTCTTTGTGCAACATGATGCTTGACGAAGCATCAATGTTCAGCAGGAGAGGGATTCGGGTGCGGCTCTGTTGGCGGTCCTTAACTCCTAAAATTAACCGCCAAACCCCAGATAAAATCTATTCATTTAAACACTAAAATTAGTAATATGGTTTAATTCTTACCAATTCCACGAGTTTTGGTGCTCTTCAGTTGTTCTGCAGGAATTACCAAAAATGAGCGTCAAATGATAATATATAGTACATACACAGCTTGATGGAAAATTGGGCAAGAAAACAAATTCAAATATTTGATGCTGCCAAATACTGTCAAATAAAATATTGGGAGGACACCACTGCAAAGAGGTTGTCGAGATGATCAAAATGGACATATTGTTCATATATTTTTGGAGCTAAGATAAAAAGGATAATTTCACAAATTAAAAAGAAGCAAACGTCGACACCAGCAGGATCAGGTGCATGGCCACCGTGCCAAGCAAATGCTGCATGAGGCAGCTGGGCCCCACAAGCCTCCCATGCAGCTAGCAGCAAGTTGATTGGGCCCTGTCCAAACTGCACGCAAGGAGCAGCAGCCAGCAGGACCTTGCACCCATATGACAGACGTCCATGCAATGCAAGCAGGCGCAGGAGCCCAGCGCACAAGGCAGCACATAACAACCGCATGGGAGACAGGTGGGCCCCAGGCCCAGCAGCTACCGGCTGGCCACACACAGCAGCAAATAGCATAGCAGCCCAGGACCAGCAGCGGGAGGTAGAGGAGGCGGTGCCCAGCAGTCCACCGACGCTTGAAGGCCACGTTTAGTTCGCCAGATTCCAGAATTTGGCACTATGAAAAAAAAAATTCCCCGTCACATCAAATTTGCGATACATGCATGGAGTATTAAATGTAGACGAAATAAAAAACTAATTACACAGTTTGATTGTACTTTGCGAGACGAACGTTTTGAGCCTAATTAGTCAATGTTTGGACAATTATTATCAAATACAAACGAAATTGCTACAGTGTTCACCGTCACATCGAACACTGTACAAACGCCGATTCGGCAGCGAACTAAACGCGGCCGAAGTCGGTTTTTATTCCACCGCCTATGAATATGCCATGGGATCCTAAGGAGCATCTCCACATGCTTAAGTTTCCTTTCACCTATAAATAAGGGACTCCTCTATAATTGTAAATACACACACCACAAGGAGCAACTCCTCTATACTGCAACGGCGAGAGCACTCCCATTTGAGGACGTCGCCGATGAAGCTCTAAAGCTCAAATCCACACCAATTCAGCTGCATTGGCCTCGCCAAGAGCGAGCTCCGAGCGCGGGTGAACCTGAAAACCGGAATTGGGACAGGGATCACCATGAAGGGTAGTTTGGGGAAACGAGATGGTTCCGCTTACCTCTAAGGCTTACTTTGGCAGCACGGGTGAATAAACCCAGGGAAAACAACCACGCGCGTTGATATTTTTGGACATTTGATTCCCGCCACAATCCCTAAAGAGGCAACGACGGTGGAAGGACCTGGGAGGGCCCTGAAGACCGTCAACCTCGATGAACCGCGCGCCCAAGTTCACCTCAGGCGTGTGGGTGCCGACCAGGAGCAGCGGTGGTATCTGGACTCTGGTGCCAGCAACCACATGACAGGCTCCAAGGAATCCTTCTCCGAGCTCGACGGCGATGTTACCGGTACGGTGAAGTTTGGTGACAGCTCAAGGGTGGCTATCAAGGGCGCGGCACCATCATCTTCAGATGTCAGAACGGGGAGCACCGCACGCTAACGGATGTATACTACATCCCGCAGCTGCATTCCAGCATCATCAGCATTGGTCAGTTGGATGAGCGCGGTAGCGTAGTACTGATCAAGGACGGCGTCCTTAGGATCAGGGACCAGGAGCAGCGACTTCTTGCCAAGGTGAAGAGGTCCCTGAACCGGTTGTACCTGCTTGACTTGAAGGTAGAGCAGCCGGTGTGCCTGGCGGCAAGGCACTCCGAGGAACCATGGATGTGGCATGCCCGGTTCGGACATCTCAGCTTTGACGCGCTTGGTCGGCTAGGAAAGATGGTTCGAGGGCTGCCCCACATCAAGCACGGAGGCGAGCTATGTGACAGCTACCTGGCCGGGAAGCAGAGGAGGTTACCTTTCCCAAAGGCGGCCAAGTATCGCATGGAGGAAGCTCTCGAGCTCGTTCACGGCGACCTCTACGGGCCGATCACGCCTGCTACATGCGGTGATCGGCGGTACTTCCTCCTGCTTGTGGACGATTGTAGTCGCTACATGTGGCTGCAACTCCTGATGAGCAAGGATGAAGCGGCGGCGGCGATCAAGAAGTTCAAGACACGCGCGGAGGCCGAGAGCGGCAAGAAGCTCTGCGTGCTGAGGACTGATCGTGGTGGTGAATTCACTTCGGTGGATTCGTTGCATATTACGTGGATCAGGATGTGGGGCAACACCACACCGCGTCGTACTCGCCACAACAGAATGGCATGGTGGAGAGGCGGAACCAAATGGTGGTCGGCATGGCCCGATCCATGATGAAGGCCAAAGGCATGCCAGCAAAGTTCTGGGGAGAGGCGGTGACCATGGCGGTGTTCATCCTCAACCGTGCTCCGACCAAGGCCCTGATGGGCAAGACG
The DNA here is from genome assembly GCF_019320115.1 of Miscanthus floridulus. NCBI lineage: Eukaryota > Viridiplantae > Streptophyta > Magnoliopsida > Poales > Poaceae > Miscanthus > Miscanthus floridulus. The sequence goes on from NC_089588.1 coordinate 122,927,503, forward strand.
CCGTTCGAAGCTTGGTATGGGTGCAAGCCGAACATGTCATTCCTCTGGACATTCGGTTGCATCGGCCACGTCAGGAAGACAAAGCCAAACCTCACCAAGCTAGAGGACAGGAGCACACCGATGGTGTTCCTGGGCTACGTGGAGGGTACCAAGGCATACCGGCTCTACGACCCACGTAAAGACAAAGTGCTTGTCTCGCGCGATGTCGTGTTCGACGAGAAGGCGGCTTGGGACTGGAGCAGTCCGAGCATGGGGGAAGCTGGCGGCTTCACCAACACCTTCATCGTCGAGCACTTGGTCATCCACGGTGGTGGAGACACTGGGGAAGAGGTGCCAAGCACTCCGGGAGGAGCGCCGAGCACTCCAGCGGTAGAGTCGAGCACTCCTGGGGCAGTGCCGAGCACTTCGGAAGGGATGCCGAGCACACTGGGAGGAGTGTCGTACACTTCTGGAGGGATGCCGAGCACGCTAAGAGTGGTGCCGGGAGGTTTTGCAGTGGTGGCGACCACTTCAGGACGGGTGCCGAGCACTCCCATGGCGGAGCCAAGACGTCTTGTAGTGGTGCCAACTACTCCAAGACTGAGGCTGGACACTCCTACAGTGTGGCCAAAAACTACAGGAGTTATGACAAGCTGTCCAGAAGCAGTGCCGAGCACTTTAGGTGCTATGCCAGGCACTCCAACAGAATAGAGAACTCCATCGACGCCGATTGAGTTCGCCTCACCTCCAAATGACATCACTGAGTTCGTGGACGCCTACCACGAAGGTGAGGAGGTGCGGTTCCACAGGCTGGATGACATCGTCGGTGGCACAGGTCCCTCAAGTCTAGCGGGCAAGCTGCTCAACGACGCAGAGCTGCTACTCGTTAGTGTAGAGGAACCACCCACGTTCGCGCTAGCTGAGCGCGATGGAAACTGGCGACGGGCGATGCTGGAGGAGATGAAGGCGATCGAGGAAAACGAGACTTGGCAGCTCATCGATCCACCTCCAGGATGCCGCCCGATCAGCCTGAAGTGGGTGTACAAGGTCAAAAGGGATGAGCTCGATGCCATTGTCAAGCACAAGGCATGCCTCGTCGCCAAAGACTTTGTTCAGCGCGAGGGCATAGACTTCGAGGAAGTCTTTGCACCAGTAGCGCGCATGGAGTCGGTTCGTTTGCTACTAGCCTTGGCAGCAACAAAAGACTGGCGCGTCTATCATTTGGACATTAAATCGGCCTTCCTCAACGGTGAGCTAGTGGAAACGGTCTTCGTCAGGCAACCTCTAGGGTTCACTGTCAAGGGAGAGGAGCATAGGGTGCTCTGACTGCGCAAGGCACTCTACGGGCTGCAGTAGGACCCCCGAGCATGGAATGCCAAGCTTGACGCCACGCTGGGCGAGCTTGGGTTTCGACGGTGCCCAACTGAGCACGCGCTCTACACGCAACGACGGGGGAAGGAAGAGCTCATGGTCGGCGTGTATGTGGATGACTTGATTGTCACCGGCACGCGCACAGAGGACATCAATAGCTTCAAGTGCGAGATGGCGGCTCGTTTTCGAATGAGTGATCTCGGCGCACTCTCCTACTACCTCGGCATCGAGGTGAGACAGGGGAAGGAGGAACTCACGCTCGGTCAGAGCACGTATGCCTCCAAGCTATTGGAGTGGAGCAGCATGGCTGAGTGCAAGCCATGCGTGACTCCAATGGAGGAGCGGCAGAAGCTGACGAAGGCCAGTACTGCGGCGAAGGTGGATGCAACATTCTACCGGAGCATCGGCGGCGGTCTGCGCTATCTAGTCCACACGAGGCCAGACATTGCGTTTGCCGTGGGCTACGTCAGTCGCTTCATGGAGGACCCCAGAGAGGATCACTGGGCTGCGGTGAAGCGGCAACTATGCTACGTCAAAGGGATGGTGGATCAAGGGATTATCTTTCCCAAAACTGGCGTGAGTAGGCTGCAGCTCACTGTGTTCAGCGATGCAGACTTGGCTGGGGACATCGACGGACGATGGAGCACCTCTTGCATGCTCGTCTTCCTCAGGTCGGCCCCAATTTCATGGCTGTTGCTAAAACAGAAGGTGATGGCGCTATCTATGTGCGAGGCAGAGTACATAGCGGCAGCCACAACGGCGTGCCAAGTTGTGTGGCTACGCCGGCTGCTGGGCGAGCTGACCGGCATGGAAGCTCACCCACCAGCACTGATGGTGGACAACCAGCCCGCCATCGCCCTCGTGAAGAATCCAGTTCTACACGACCGGAACAAACACATCGACGTAAAGTTCCACTTCCTCATGGACTATGTCGATGGAGGGCAGATCGTCATCGAGTTTGTCGAAACTGGTCAGCAACTCGTGGACATCCTCACCAAGCCGCTCGGACCACTTCGACTCATGGAGCTGAAGGAGATGATCGGCATGAAAGGGGTACAAGGATTAGCAATAGGATTAGAGGAAGATTGTTAGCTAATCTACTGTTACCTTGTGTGAACACAGCAAGGGAGGGCGGCGCCGAAAAGGCCCCCCTACTGTGATACTGTAGGCGCTGTAGGTGCAGGCGCCGCATGGCTCACCTGCAGAATTGTAGCCATGCAGTGGCCGGCGCAGAGTCAGCCCTGCCAGTGTTATCTAGTTACTGTTACAGCATGTGGGCTGTACTAGGACTAGATAGATAGAGTTGTATAAATAGACTACTACGGCAACTCAGTAAAGAGAGTTTAAATTTGCCATCTCATAGATAGGCCTTCGGCCAATGCTGGTGTCTTGTATTGTGCGTGCTTTCTCTGTTCTCCCTTCTTCTTCTAGCTCCAGACATAGTGTGTGGGATGGACAATGCCTACTCGTGGTTGGCACGGCTAGCGGGTGCTCGGCAACACTAGCGGGTGCTCGGCAAGACCGACGAGTGCTTCACTCGCCTAAGCCGGTGATCCTGTGGGCCAACACTCATCATCAATGAAAGCTAATAATTTCTCAGCTTTACCATTGCAAAGTGTGAAGTACCCTATATTATAAATTTTAAATTGCTCTCTCTCTCCCTCCTTCTCTCTCTCATGTTAAAACAATATTGCTATTTTTCTCAAATGCACTGAAACATGCTTTTAATCTCACATTCCAGACGTGAAGGAAGTTCATGGAATTGGACTATCACTGTCAAAGCTTGAGCGTGAAGACTTGGGTCGGAAGGTATCTTCAGCTATTTGGATTCTTTCTATTTCCTTATATTTTTAATCCCCAAATCAGATTTCAGTAGTGGATGTGATGAACAAGCATCATTGTTCCTATAAAATAATAAAAGGTGTGATCTTTGTGCATTTTCATCTGATTATAGGCATCTCATAGCAAAACATGTCTTAAAACTTAATAGTAAAAACAAATTAATCTGCAACAAGTCTAAGGTGCACTACTGTCTATTGTTTGTAATGCTTTTCAGTTATACTGTTAAGATTGATGTTACCTAAAGGAACTATTACTTTTTAGAGTATGAGCAACGTCTTCAATGCTAACAGCGGCTTACCATTGTAATCCTAAACATCTGATGAAACCTAGATGTGTATATCACTACTGGATTTAGGAGCTTTGCCGAGTGCCGCACTCAGCAAAGAGCTGTCGGCAAAGAACCCGTCGGCAAAGGTTTCTTTGCCGAGTGCCACATATCGAGCACTCGGTAAAGCCTTTGCCGAGTGTCACGTCAGCACTCGGCAAAAAAAAAATCCGACGTCAACTCTGACGGCCTCTTTGCCGAGTGCCACCTCAACGGCACTCGACAAAGAATTTTTTATTTTTTTTAAAAAAAATTCTTTGCCGAGTGTCATACTCTTGCACTCGGCAAAGAAATTTTTTCTTTTTAAAAAAAAATCTTTGCCGAGTGCCATGGCTCTGGCACTCGACAAAGCTAGGAAATTGGGTCTCTGCTTCCCAGCTTTGCCGAGTGCCATGGTCACGGCACTCGGCAAAGCCCTCTTTGCTGAGTGTGGCACTCGGCAAAGAGGGGAAAAATGCTATTTTTTTGGTTTTTTGCTTTCCATCAGCACAAACAAAGAAATCACATATATATCAGCACACAGCACAAGATATATCACATACACATCCATATTCTATCACATACACATCCATAACCCATCACATACACATCCACCATCCATAATACATCACATACAAATCCATTGTCCATAATCCATCACATACATTCGCATCATCCATGACAATATCCATCACAATATATATATGTCTCTAGTACTAGTCCAACATAAGGCTAAGTCTAACACAAGTCCATGCAACATGAAAAGAAACAAATAAACGGTACCTACTGCCAGCCTCCCCACCCGGAGTGTGAACTGCCACCTTGAGGAGAGCCAGTTGTCCACCCGGCCTATGGAGAAGGGCCACCTTGAGGAGTCAGGTTTGAACCCACCGACTGTTGCTGCACAAAAGAGAAGCGAATTCATGAGTATCTACAGGAGGGCCGCACAAGCTAAAGGAATAAACAACCATATATACTCACCGGAGTCCCTACAGGAGGAGGAGGAGCCACAACTGGAGCGAGCAGCGACTGAGGCATGATCACACCTGGCAAGGCCTGAAGGCTCGCCATGAAGCTGAACATGTCCTATAGCCTATGCGCCTCAGTCGCCCTCTGGGCTTGTACAGCCTCCATCTCCAGTCGATGGGCCTCCGCCTGGGCCGCCTGCTGGGCCTCCAACCTCCGCAAGTCGGCCTGCAACATTCCACCCGCAATGTTTAAACAATGCAAAGGCAAGGTAGATGTGTAAAAGCAATGAACGACGAATAAAATAGTACTAACCTGGAGTTCCGCCATCTGCTGTTGTGAGCTCTACTGCCAAGAGCGTATGGGGAGGGAGGAGCTCGTTCTCCTTGCTCGAATCTCGGCGAGGTTGGGAATAGAGGCGGAGTCGACTGTGCTATCCGCCATCCAGTACCGGCCGTGCTGCTTCCCTCCTCCCATCCTCATCAGGAGGTCTATGTCTAGGGGCTGGGTGGCCGGATCGAAGTCCTCCCCATGGCGCTCGTGGGCCGCTGAGGTGTACTTGCTAAGCTTGCTGTGGACGCTCGCGTTGGTGTACGCCTCGGGCCCGTTCGCCGGGTTGTTGGTGACTTCCGGGGCTATCGCCTTGCCCTTGTGTGCCAGGGCGTACACCATGAACTCGTTGCATTCCTGGCCTTGGTGCACCTGGGACTACGAGGAAAACACAAAGATGATTATAAGTAATGAGAATTGAGCGTTAGAATAAATAAATAAAGATAAAAACACAAAGAAGATTACCCATGTCTGGGCGTACGCGTTGAGGCTCCGGTTGCCTTGGTGGTGTGGCGCCCCACCCATCTACAGGCGGCAGTCCCGATGGATGTTGTGCTTCTTCGCCCACTCCTCCGAGAGCCACCTGTCCACAATGGCCTCCCAGCAGAGGCGGTGCCTGGCGCACCAATCAGGACATTGCTGCATGCCATTAAGTTATTGATATGTCAGAAGATGAAATGAAGCCTACCTATTCTTCATGGAAGGAGTCAGTATTAATGTTTCGTACTTACCGAGAGGTACTGCTCCTTGGTGAGCGTCCTGGTCCTAGCATCGGCCTTCCTCACCACCTGACCAAGGACGTCGGCGTTGTAGTTGATGATGCACTGGAGCCGCGTCTCGTGGTACAGGTCCAAGAGTCGGGACCTATAGACCTTGTCCTACACTCGCGCCACCCGGTCCTCAAACCCTTTGTCGCACCTAAAGAAGTCCTACATACAGACATCATGTATCGTTTCATTATTTCAAGAACGACCAATGAATGCATAGTATTGACCAATTTAGTGCGATGAAGACTCACCCAGAACTCGGCCTTGATCCGCGCCGCAACGGTGCTAAACTCGCTGTCCTCGGCGGCGTAGAAGTGGTCCCATGTCTAGGGCGGCAAAGTCACCGAGGCGTAGGTGACCATGCCAGAGTAGTGCTGCCAAATCAGAAGGCCCAGGGTGCCATTGATGTGCCGGCCCGTTCCGGACACAACTTCCTAGTTGCTGCAAGAGTCATTAAGAAGAATTGTTAGTCTCCAATTCGATTTTCAACATGTCATATGAAATAGTAGTGAAATAATACTTACTTGTCGCCACTGGGTCGAATCACCGGGTGCTGGTGAAGTGGGATCAGCCGCGCTAGGAGCTGCGAGGGCCCGCGCAAGTAGACTCCCGACGAGGTAGAGCCAGAGGCAGGGCAAGTGGAACCCCCTGCTGTCGCTATCGCCGCCTCCCCGTGGTCCGATGAGTCAGAGGAAGTGCCACCCCTCCTATGTGTAGGCCCACCACCTGGTCGTCCTCGTCCACCGACAGGGTGGCAGCCAGCTGCACCCTCGTCCTCGGACAGCCACGAGGGTGGCCGCTCCTCGTCCTCCTTGTCGACGGCTCCGACAAGGGGTCCTCCTCAGCGTGGGGTGGTGAGCCCTCCCTCATGTAGAGGGAGTTGACCCCCCGACGGGCCTGCCTTCTGCCCGGCATTTTGTCGAGTGCCTGCAATTTCAAAGAGTAAACCAATTAGCACAGTTAAATTACAAGTACTTATAAAGAGATGCAAAATGAACGAAACATAATTGTAATAATAATAATATAGTATTACATGAATTAGAAATATTCTTCACAATCGGCAGCGGCTGGATCATAGGTATCATCATCACTATCAATATTGTCGAGTAAATCGGGCTCATCTCCATCATTGTCATCATTGTCATCGCCTAACTGTAATCGCTCAAGCATTTGTAAGTCCTTAGCATTTTGCACCTCTTCTCCGTCGTCCTCATCTCCATCGTCCTAATCAATGTCATTGTCTACTTCCATGCCCATCAGCGAAAACATGTCTATGTGAAACCTCCCTTCTAGCCCCTCTAGTTGATAGAACTCCCATGTGTTTGGGTCAAAGTTGTAATCCTCATCATTTGGGACAGGCAGTTTACCGTGCGGTGATACCAACTGCACAAGGTACCAACCGATAAGATTGGGGTCTTTTTGGCATGCCCATGGGAGATAATAAACTTGCGTGGCCTGTTGAGCCACAATATAGACATCCTCTCCTTGATAGACAGAATCCTGTCAAATTTCGACTTGTCCAATCTCAGGGGCTATTCTCGTGACATTAGGATCGAACCAATGGCATTTGAATATGACTTGATTACGAGCTTTGCGACACTCAAAATTGAGCTCATATATTTCTTCTACTATGCCATAGTAGTCACGCTCATCGGTGCCAGGCATACGAACTCCAGTATTCGTGGTTTTCCGATTGGGCCGACTCCGCTCGTAGTTTCTTGTGTGAAAGCGATAGCCATTCACATCATAAACGGTGAATGACTTGACCTTGTAGGTGAAGCCTTTGGCGAGCCCTTTCAACTCAGCATCCATTTCCGCATCCTTGCTGGCCTGCAAGGTGAGGCCGGATAGATCGTTACATTACTCGCTCATAGGAGAAAAGTGGGATGTCAAAGATTGAACGAGGTAAATTGGACGGTACCTTCGTATCGAACCAGGATATGAAATTGGGCACACCATCTTTGAGAAGACTATCTTCTTCTTGAGGGGAAGGAGCCCTATTCCCTCTCCAGTATTTATTCAGAAATTCCCTGAAAAAACAAGAGATAAGGGGGTTCGATAGATGGAGGATAGTGACAAGGGCGTATGTAACAAGCTCATTGAGAACTTACTGCACATAAGGCTTCACTTCGTCAAGGTTCAACAACACATACAACATGATAGTGCGCCACTCATCATGCTGCAAGGTCTTGGTGCCCGATGCGCTTGCCTTTCTGAGTTGCCCTTTGAAAAGGCTAAGGTTCGATGAACTCTCATCCACGTTGTAACGAGGGGGACGATTGTGCACGCTGGGAAGGCCATCCTTATAGTATGCTGTTGTGAAGTTTGATACCTCCTCCAGAATGAATGCCTCTGCCACAGAAGCCTCAATTTTGGCTTTATTTCTACACTTTTTCCGAAGAATCTTTAGACATCTCTCAATTGTATAGCACCAACGGGCCTGCACGGCCCCCCCATTCATGCCTTGTACGGTAGGTGCAAAATCAGATGCTACATCGCCAGGAAGAAGCCGGGTGGGAAGATCTTCTCCAACTTGCAGAGCAACATAGGTGCCACTTTCTCTAAGTCATCAATCATGTCCCGAGATAACTCCTTGGCACAAAGCTGGCGGAAGAAATAGTTCAACTCTGCCAGCACGCACCACACATGCTTAGGGACGTATCCCCGGGTCATCGCAGGAAGGAGCTGCTCAATCCATATGTGGTAGTCATGACTCTTCATCCCTAAGACTCGCATAGTGGACAAGTTCACTCCCCTACTCAAATTCACTGCATGCCCATCAGGGAACATTAACGTCTTGATCCACTGCAGTACTTCCTTCCTTTGGTCCTTTTTCAAGACGAAATCGACCGGAGTCCTTCTCCATTTCTTGCCGGGCGTGGAAGGCTTCATCACTTGCTTTGGCCTATCGCACATCATTGCCAGGTCCAGTCTAGCCTTAACGTTGTCCTTTGACTTATCAGGAATGTCCATGAGTGTTGCAAAAAGTGCCTCGGTGATATTCTTTTCTGTGTGCATTACATCAATGTTGTGTGGAAGAAGAAGGTCATTGAAATAGGGGAGCCTAGTCAAGCCTGATTTATGAGTCCACTGGTGTTCCTCACCATATCCAATAAAACCACCTTTCTCTTTATCATCTTTGAGAGCCTCTATCTCAGCACAGACCTCGGCACCGATCATCATCTGAGGTGCAGGGTCAGTGACTTGAACCCCTTTCCTGAAGTTCTTGACGTCTCGTCTGAATGGATGGTCAAGAGGGAGGAATTGACGATGTTGGTCAAACAAAGAAAACTTGCCACCCCTCTTCAGCCAAGTGAACCTCACAGCTGTCTTGCATATTGGGCATGGGAACTTCCCGTGAACACACCACGTGTAGAATATGCCATACGCCAGGAAGTCATGTAGGGAGTAGTGGTACCACACATGCATTGTGAAGTTCTTCTTTGTAGCTCGGTCGTATGTCAGTACCCCCTTTTCCCAAGCAAGGATCAATTCATCAATGAGAGGCTCCATGAACAAACCCATCTTGTTCCCCGAGTGTCCAGGAATTATCAGTGACAAGAATACGTTCTTGGGTTGAAACATGACACTGGGGGGGGGGGGGAGATTGAGGGGGATCACGAACACGGGCCAACAAGTGTACGGGGCCGCCAGCAATCCATAGGGGCTGAACCCATCTATTGCTAGCGCTACACGTACATTCCGAGCCTCCTCAGCTTTACCATGATGTATGCCATCGAAATGGGTCCATGCATCGCCATCCGATGGGTGTACCATCGTGTCAGCATTGTATCTTTTGCCATGTTTGTGTCATGTCATCTGTTTCGTGGACTCCTCTATCATGTACAGCCGTTGGATCCTCAGTATGATAGGAAGGTACCGTAGGACCTTCACGGGGATACCAAGCTGTTCCTTCTTGCCATCACTAGTGTCGACCTCCAGATACGTAGAGGATTTGCACTTTGGACAGTGCGTTGCTTTCTCATGATCTTTCCTAAATAGGACGCAACCATTCAGACAAGTATGGATGTGCTCATACGGCATCTTAAGGGCACGAAGAAGTTTCTGTGACTCGTACAAGTTCTTTGGCAGAATGTGACCCTCTGGAAGCAGGGATCCAACAACTGCCAACATACCATCGAAGTTGTCTCGACTCATGCTACACTACGACTTGAACGCCATTAGGCGTCCAATGGCATCCAGTTGCGAAACCATTGTCTTTTCGTGAAGGGGCTTCTGTGTCGAAGACAGCATATCATAGTACACCTTTGCGGATTCCTCTGGCTCATCCTCTAACCCTTCACCGAACCGTGCCTCCTGAAAGTCATCCATCTAGTCTGCTACCCCGGCATCTCCATCAAAAGCCTCGAGGCGTGGTCTCACCACCTCCTCTCTAATACGATCGGCTTCACCATGGTGGATCCATCAGGTATAGTTTGGCATGAATCCATACTTGCAAAGATCTTCCCCCATGTTCTTCCTATTCTTTCTTACATGGTTGTCACATTTGCTGTAGGGATACGACATCCGACTCGACCCTCTAGCAGCCTCGCCAAATGAACGCTCCAAGAAAGCATTAGTCTTAGTCATCCATTCTGGGGTCATACTTGCATGGCCCGTGTACATCCAATCACGGTTCTCCATCCTCTGGCATATACATATGTAAGCTAGTAATATAACCAACAATTGCATCTGCACGGCGTTCATACCATCTAATAGGTGAGGATAGGTCCTAATCCCACCCGCGGATGCGTATATGAGGTCAGTTTCAATGCTCCGCTCCTATCCAAGACAAAATTTTGGTAGCACCTCCCTGCTGTTCTCCCGATACACGTCCTTCAAGGGAGAGTGTGTATCTGAAGAACAACAGGGAGGTGATGCCAAAAGTCTGTCTCGGACCGGAGCGAACCATGGAAACTAACCTCATCTACGCATCCGCGGGCTATCCAAAATACGTGGACAATCCGAAAGAGATACGGTCGCAGATATGCAAAGATCTGCATACCTCCGACCATATCTCTTTCGAACGGGAGACGTCTAACTGGGCTACGTGACCATATAAAACATGCATGCAAAGGAGGAGGGGGTTATACCTAGGGTGGCGGTGGAGTCAGGCTAGTGGGGTAGTGGCGTGTCGGTGCAGTGGCGAGGCGATGCGGTGCAGGCAGACCAGCAGCGCTGATGAAGATGATTGGGGTCGCCAAGTCCCTCCAACGGGTCCTTCTCCTACATAAAAAGGCAATAGGTTAGAATCCATTGAAAATTTCGGTAGCACCTCCCCTGCACGGGGAGGTTTCCAAAACTTGCAAGAAACGTAGGCGCGATGGCCAACAACCACATATATACCAAACATAGGCACGAAGGCCAACAAACATATATATACCAAGACGAGCCATGTACTTTAGTTCTCATTCCATGCAGATGAAAGTATCGAAGTAGTACAACAAGTACTACTACCACTACAACTACTACTAACACTAACACTACTACTACTAACACTACTACTATCACTACTTACTACTAACAATACTACTAACACTACTAACTACTAACTACTACTACTTACTAACTACTACTAACACTACTAAGTACTACTACTAACTACTACAGGTGTAGGGCATACCTTCGCGATGAGAATGGCAACAACAAGGGTCGGCGATGACGGCGGGGACGACCGCAGCGGCGTGAGGGTCGACGGGCCTAGGCCGGCACCTTCCTTCTCCTCTCCTTCTCCTTCTCCTCCTCTCTTCTCCCCTCCTCCTCTCTTCTCCCCTTCTCCTCTCTTCTCCCCTACCTCCTCCTCTCTTCTGCAGTGGCCGCCAAGGGGGGCGCGCAGGCAGGGGAGGTGGCCGCCAAGGGGACCAGCGCGGGCGGTGGAGGCCGGGCGGGGGCGGTGGAGGCCAGGCGGGGGCGGTGGCCACGACACGCCGCCTCCTCTCTTCTGCAGTGGCCGCCGGCGGGGGAGGTGGCCACCGAGGGGGGCGCGCAGGCGGGGGAGGTGGCCGCCGAGGGGGCCGGCGTGGGCGGTGGAGGCCGGGCGGGGGCGGTGGCCGCTGGCAGGGTGCACCACGGTGGTGCAGGGGCCCGCGCACGGGGAGGCGCGGTGGCCAGCGATGTGCGGAGGCGCGGGCCGGCGATGTGCGGCGGCGGCGGCTGAGGGAGAGAGAGGTGAGAGGGAGAGAGAAATGAGAGAAAGAGAGAGAGAGTGCGCGGCGGCCGGGCGCGGGTGAAATAAGGCGGCTTTGCCGAGTGCCAGATCGACAGCACTCGGCAAAGTCAATTTTCTTCGCCGAGTGTCGTGATCTGGCACTCGGCGAAGTTTTTAAAAAAATTCAGCAGCTCTTTGCTGAGTGCCAGATCACATGTGGAGATGTCCTGGTTTGTGAGCATCGTACGTGACAATGTGCTCGAAACTTTTTCAAATTTTTTCCACGGCATACGCATACGATACGGCGACAACTCGACAAGTTTCATGATTTTTGGAATTCATTCGCATTTTATACAATTAAAAAACCACTCCCATGCAAGTTGACGGCGTTGCCCCGTGAGCACGTTGATCGAAATTTAGAGACAGTTCTTGGATTTAGCCTAAATTTACACTAAGAAACAAGGATAACATTTTTTGAATGAATGTAATCCATTATTCAATGCACCTGCAGTTCAAACTTACATTTTCTGGAAAAATTCAACAAAACAAATAAACTATAGAAATATGCCAAAAGGCAATGAAAATGTCCCAAATTTAAACATGTTGTTTGTGGTAGTGTACTAAAGCTTCAAAAAAATTGGTGGCAAAAAACCAAAAAAAAAATATTTTGCCGAGTGCCAAGTTTTGGCACTCGGCAAAATAAATTCTTTGCCGAGTGCCAAACGGAGGGTACTCGGCAAAGAGGACGCCGCTGGATGCCGTTAAGCCCCTACCAATCTTTGCCGAGTGTCTACCTTTGCCGAGTGCAGGTCTTTGCCGAGTGCCAGGCACTCAGCAAAGGCCTCTTTGCCGAGTGCCATATTTTGCCGAGTGCGGCGCTCGGCAAAGCAGGTCTTTGCCGAGTGCCCGAAATTTGGCACTCGGCAAAGATTTTTGCACTCGGCAAATCATGTGTTTCCCGTAGTGTATGTTACAACCACTGCAATTCCCATCACATGTCAGTATGCCACATGTTATACACATGTTCTCATCATTTATGAAAGGTAATGATTTCTTGCCTTTGCCTTTGTAAAGTGTCTCTCTTGCTCGCTCCCTCTCTCCCTTATGTTAAAAGAATACTGCTATTTTTACAACCACTCACAATCTTGATTTTATTGCTGAACTAACATTTTGAAACATTTCTTCACAAGATTGAGCACATCTAGCGAGCCACGTCAAGCCAAGCAGGCCAATTGAGCAAGCCATCCGAGCTCACGTCGACCATGTCCCGAGCGGCTCCGCCGATCTCACATCGACCACGTCCCAAATGGCTACTCCGAGCTCCGACCACGTCGACCACGGACCAGGTCGACCACGTCCTGAGCAGCTCCACCGAGCTCACGTCGACCACGTCCCAAGCGGCTCCACCGAGCTCCGACCACGTCGACCATAGACCACGCCAACCACGTCCCGAGTGGCTCCACCTAACTCCGACCACGTTGACCACCAGACCACATCGCAATGATGATCGCCGCGAAGAACGGCGCTACGACAACCGCGACCACCGTCATGACGATAGGTCAGAAAGCTCGAGGACCGGACAACTTCATCACCGCCGACCAGATTTCTATCCAAAGATAAGTACACTTCTAATATTTATATTTAATATAATTTTTCATTACGACGTTTCTGCACAAACGTCCTCGTCATGATTATTCTTCAAATAATGTTTGTCCATGTATACCATCTTAAAGATAACATACAACTATACTTAACGCAAATCCCTGACTAGTCACGTTGACGCTCGATGTCTCCAGAAACGGCCCTGTCTACCGACTCTCTCTACACGTGTATGAGTGTCTGCCCTCTGCGTTACGGGTCGTAGGCAGCGGCTCCTTAGCGACGCCTTCCTACACGCACACGGGCTCCGCGCTCCACGCTACAGTGAAGCTAGCTAGGGCTGGAGGCTCAGCTACATACTAACTGGTCGGATGATTTATATTAAGTATAAACACAAACTTCACATTAACACCGATGTTTACAAAGCACCAACTACTTTATCACATCATGCTCATTTACAAGTGACTGCTGAGCGTCATACACTATTTCTTCACCGCTGATTTTTCTCCATAATTTATTATTTTATACATCATGTACTACCATTCTACATATTTATATTGCAGGAATTTTGAGCTATGCTCTAGGACTTCGTCGCACGCTTCTCGACCTACGCTCGGGGACTGCCTCGATCACTCTCCGACTACAGCTCAGGGACTTTGTCGCTCGCTTCTCGACCTACGCACGGGGACTGCCTCGATCACTCTTCGATCATAGCTCGGGGACTTCGTCGCTCACTCCTCGACCTGTGCTCGGGGACTGCCTCGACCACTCTTCAACCACGGCTCGGGGACTTTGCGTCTCGACTACATGCGACTGGCAACTCGCATACAGTTGGGATATTTTTTCTCCTTTAGACCTTGCTATAAGGCTCATAACTCACCTTCCAGCAAGCTCGGGGACTACATCGGTACGATGCACCTGCCGGTGCATCTCGTATCGCCTGTACGACGATTGGATTATCAACTTAACTGGGAATTCTTTTTAGATCCTGGCACCACATGCCTACGTCACATACTACCAGGCTCGAGGACTAAGTGGGCACACTTCACCTTACGGTGAATGTGTTTGTTTTTCGACCCCTACGTCTCTGATGATCAAAGACGCTACGCTTCAAGACACCCTTGCATTTCTTCACAGAAACCCAAGTGGGCACACTTCCCAGGACGGAAATCTTTTTCTTTCTTCTTAAGAGCACCATACATTCTTCGGACAACCTACTTCTCCAGCGACAACAGTGGTCGGAGATGTCAAGAACTCAAGCCTCACTGTTCGGAGAAGGTTAAAATGGCGTGTCGCATCAGAATACATGGCACTCGGGGACTAGCTGTGGGGGATATACCCCCGGGTACCACAAGATGGTACATGGGCCACACCATCCGAGGTGGCCCGGCCCGTAAGATCGAGGCGTGCACGGCAAGATTACAAGTTGTACTAAATATCGTAATAGTACCAAATAAGACATTTTACTTGTAACCCTCCTCCTCCAGAGTATACAAGGAGAGGCAGGGGCCCCCCTCAGGGAGGACCTCAATCAATCCAGAATAATGAGACACAGGACGTAGGTATTAAGCCAACACGGCGGCCGAACCTATATAAATCTTGTGTCTTGTGCCTCTGTAACCATCTGGTTCCTGATTATACGCACCGTCTACCGACAATCTACCATCATGGGCATACCCCTAGATGGACTGCCGACCATATTTCGTCGACAGCCTTCATGGTAGGATTGGTCGATTTGGGGTCACTCACCAGTCACCAGTCAGTAGCCCGCACTCAACTGAAGTACACCTAGAACGAGTCTCCAGTCAGTAGCTGGAGAAGACGTTAAAATGCATAATTATCGCACGACACCAGTCTGTCAACAAAAGGCTTGTCATCTCTCAGAGAAAGGACTGCGCTATATGAAGTTTTAGGGTGAGTAACTCAAACTGTTACATCTGAGAGGTGGTTGAGGAAGAAGAGGTTGGTCAGGCAGTCAGGCTGCTTAATTCCTAGGCTGATGTTGCAGTTAGGATTTGCTGCTGCAGTGGATAACCAGAAAAGAGCTAGCATCCGGAAGATTGAGTCCTCAGTCTTCTAGTTTAGTATGTCCAATCCATTATTTCCAGTTATCAAGGGAGGAAGATGTTTGTGAAATTAACTGTGAAAATGGATGAAAGCATGGAGCTGATTGGAATATTTCCAGGGCTACAAGTAAATCCTTACAGAAAATCTAATGCACCCTGACAGTTCAAATTGCACAATGAGGGTAAAAGATGACCAGTAGAATATGGAAGATAATTTTGATTTGATTCAAATAAAAGTTTCAGCCCAGAGGGCATAAAATTTTTTCCTGCAAGATCACAAAAGCAAAATTGAAGCTGAATGAATGCATGATCACAAAAGTTTGAGCCCAGAGGGCATAAAATTTTTTCCTGCAAGATCACAAAAGCAAATTTTTTTCCTGAAAGTTTCAGCACAGGTAAACATCTGCTGAATGAATGCATGATAAAGGCTCAATTCAAGCTGGACTGTAGCACACGATCGAACAAAAGCAAAATTTCCAGGCGGAGATTCAGCGCTGTCGGTGTGGTGCAGACTGCAGTGGCAGGCCAGCGGTCATTAGCGCCAGCCAAGAAGAGGAAAGACACAGACAGACAGGCCGGGAGCAAAGGCGATGAGATTGCAGTGCTGGAGAAGATGCTCTCGGGGTCGAACAGTCAGTAGGATTTTGCCATAATGATCTGCAGTATGGGAATATTATGATATATGAAGAGACCAGACAAGTCACCTTGATTGTAAGTTTTATAAAAGATATAAGCTATTATCATATTATACTTAAACCTGTGCTGGCGCCTATTTGCAATATTCTAGGTAAAATATGCAGAATTATGAATTTCCTGTATGTTATTATGAAATTTTAGGAATGGGGACAGATTAGTAAAACATAAAAAAAATCTAGAAATGCAAACAATCTGGTTTGCTGAGAAATGCTAGCAATAAGGGCAACTTGATAGACCAGTGAGGAGTTCTTGTTCTACCACACATTAGACCATGTTATCCCTGTAACTGTATGCTATTTTGTTGATCTCTTATGTCCTGCAGGACTATGAATATGCGAGTTTTAACCCTATTGCATTTGACATTGCTAATCACTTTTGTGAGATGGCTGCTGATTACCATACAGCGACACCACATATGTTGGATTTTTCAAAATATCCTGGTTAGTTTTACTTGTGACCAATTGACCGTGTGAGTTGATAAATATGTTGCTATTTAACTTACGTTTGTTGCTTAATTTTATTGCTCTGCACTATTTCAAACATTGAGGAGCAGAGAAGATTTGTTCAGACATACCTTAGCTCCGCAGGTAATCACAAAGCAGTAAATTTGAGAATTGCTGCGCAATCATGCTGTGCTAATGGACTATTTAAACTGAAAAAAATGCTCACTCGTACCACATGGATATATTGTGAGAATTCTCTGTTTTTAAGAATTGTATATTCTATATATTTTCATCAGGTGAAAAGCCATCAGATGGGGAAGTTGAAAAACTACTAGGGTTGATTGCAAAGTACACTCTTGCAAGCCATCTCTTTTGGGGCCTGTGGGGAATAATCTCGGTGAGTTATTGCTACTAGAGTCAAATGTGCATATATCAATTTGTGGATAATACATCTGTCGAAGCTTATTAGTTTCTTGTCTTCTCACTATGTCGCTAGGCACATGTGAACAAAAATATCGACTTCGAGTACAAGGAGTACGCAAGGCAACGCTTGGATCAGTACTGGCAAACAAAGCCTGGAATGCTTGGACCCAACTGATTAGTCATTGTTTTGGGGGGTCCTTGGCTAGCTAGTCCTGTGAATTCTGTTTGTCAGTACATATGCTAAGTAATCTCTGAGCCCAGCTTGGTTGATGTAAATTGTCGGTCGCCGGGCGGTCAGCCAGTGAGCTACTCTACTGCTTTTGCTTGTATTGTACAGGACCACGACTCATTCAGTAAGGATGACACATAGAACCAGACTAAACAGGAGGAACCTATCCTGTAAAATTTTACACCATCCGAGAAAGGTAATCACCATGCCAAAACCAAGGCTCAGAGATTTGACTACGAGAAAGCACCCACCAACGCCAACCGCGTGGAACGCACCAGTTCTACCTGGCACAATCGATTCCCCTGCCTCCGCTACCCTAGACCGAAAGCAGACACGCAGGCCTAGACTACAAGGATCACACAGCCAGGCGCCATCGTCAATTCAAGGAAGGGAGCGGGGGGGGGGGGGGGGGGGGGGGGGGGGGGGGGGGGGGGGGGACGGGAAGTCGGGAACGAAGGCTTACCGGATCCAAGAGCGGCCGCGCGGCGGGGGACGAGCGATCCCACGAGGCGCGACGGGAGAGCTGCTCGGCCGGCGACTAGGGTTCGATGGTCAGCCCCGCGCGCGCGTCGCCGGGCTGATGGCGCCGGCTGGATGTATTTGGGGCGGCGAGACGGCAAGGGGCGTCGAGGTCGAGGACGGGCCGCGCCGAGGAGCGCTCCTAAACCCTAGCCGCAGTCGCGGCCTGGGGAACGGTGGTGGATGGGGTGGGGGCAGCGGTTGGGGTCAGGAAGGCGGTGGAGGGGTCAAGGAGGGGCAGGCGATGGCGGTGCACGTGCGGCGGTGCAGGCGGCACCGGCGGCGAAATTAGGCAGCATGACGGTCCAAGTGTTTCGCCCAAATGGATTTCGCCCAAAGTGACGGTTATATGTAAATGCCTCATAGCCGCTGTAGGGGCGGCTGAGGTTATAAGCCGCCCTTACAGAGCCGTTGTAGGGGCGGCTGAGATTATAAGCCACCCTACAGTTGAATTTTTTTTCAAAATACCTTAGAACCGCTGTAGGGGCGGCTGAGGTTATAAGCCGCCCCTATAGTTGATTTTTTTTTTCAAAATTCTAAACCAAAATTAATTTTTCACATGTAAATAATATATAATACAGTAAAAAAATTTATAATTATTTTTTACAGATATATTTACATATACAATAACTAAAACAACTAAAACAGTTTAAAATTGCAAAATTGAACCTTTAAAAATAGGAAAAAAATAAATTTTAAAAAATTAAAATCAAAACTACTAAAATAATTTTGAGACACCAAATGAAAATTTGATAAACATCAAAGATGTAGAGGTCATGAAGATTTACAACTTTTATTTTGGTCATCTTGTCATTTGACAAAATTTGAACCTTTCAAATTTGAAATTTTAAAAAATGACAAGTTTGAACCAAAATTTGAGACCCAAAATGATTTCAACATAAAAAGTGATGAATACCAAAGTTGTTCAACTCATTAATATCTATAACTTTTATTTTAGTCATCTTGTCATTTGACAAAATTTAAACCTTTCAAATTTGAAATTTTGAAAAACGACAAGTTCGAACCAAAATTTGAGACCCAAATTGATTTCAACATAAAAAGTGATGAATACCAAAGTTGTTCAACTCATGAATATCTACAACGTTTATTTTAGTCATCTTGTCATTTGACAAAATTTGAACCTCTCTAATTTGAAATTTTGAAAAACGACAAGTTCGAACCAAAATTTGAGACCAAAATTGATTTCAACATAAAAAGTGATGAATACCAAAGTTGTTCAACTCATAAATATCTACAACTTTTATTTTGGTCATTTCTTCATTTAACAAATTCTTAGCACATATTGTTCACTAATCTTACACATGTCTCATATAATTTATAAAACCTTATGAGAGATGTGTCACATTTGTGAACAATGTCATTACCACTTTATCATATGAAGAAATGACCAATACAAAAGTTGTAGATCTTGATGAGTTATTCAACTTTGGTATTTATCACTTTTTCAGCAGAAATCATTTGGGGTACCAAAATCTTGTCTGAAGTTGTATTTTTTTGAAATTCAAAATTTAAATTGCTCAAACTTTTCATATGTATATATTGACAAAACCAACAAAATAAATTGATAGAGAATGATTTTAGAAAATGTTAGGAAAAAAAATCATCAGATTTGGAGTTAGTATGAGGAAGAAAAACTAGTTACAAAGTTGATCCACAGATTAAAAAAAGAAATCACACCGTTCACTATGATCATGTAAGGATCATCTAGAACAGTGTGATTTCTCTTTTTAATCTATGGATAAACTTTGTAACTAGTTGTTCTCCCTCATACTAACTCCAAATGTGATGGTTTTTTCTCCTAAAAATTTCTAAAATCATGCTTCAGCATTTAAGTTTGATCAAACTTGGATGTGACAATGTTTTACACATTTTAAATTTTGAAATTTGAAATTTGACAAGTTCAAACCAAATTTTCAAACCCTAAATGATTTCAGATCTAAAAGTGATGAATACAAAAGTTGTTCAACTCATCAAGATCTACAACTTTTATTTTGGTTATCTTATCATTTGACTAAATTTGAACCTTTCAAATTTTGAAATTTGAAAAAAGACAAGTTGAAACCATAATTTGGACCCCCAAATCATTTCAACTGAAAAAGTAATGAATACCAAAGTTGAATAACTCATGGAGATCTATTACTTTTATTTTGGTAATTTCATAATTTGATAAATTCTTAGTACACATTGTTCACACAAACATACGTGAATGTAGTCTCAAACACACATACACATAAATATAGTTTCAAACACACATACATGAATATAGTCTCACACACATACATGAATGTAGTCTCACACACACATACATAAATGTAGTCTCACACACACATAAATGAATGTAGTCTTACGAACACTGACACACTTACATAAACTAGCTAGCCCACCGTGACAACTTTTCCCTTGACACCTTTTCGTTCCCATGACAATACATCTTTGGGCAGGTTCTTTTCCATAGCCTCGATCTTCTTACAAAAGTCTGTGAATAGCGGCATCTCATCGCACTTATTATAAGCTTCAATATCGTCCACGCCATCAACTCCGATGATATGTTGTTTCCCGGAGGCCACCACGTGCTTTGTCTTCTTCTTTGGGGGGAGGTTACTTTGTGGGTCGGGCATATAGAAGACTTGCATGACACGTTCAGCAAGCACCCAAGGGTCATCCTGGTAGCCTACATTCTAGAGGTCGATGACTCTCTGTCTGATCTCATTGAATTGATGTTGCTTGATCCAGTGGCATCGAAACAGGGCCACCTTTATATCCCTTCCATAGTCAAGTTCCCATATATCTTCAATTATGCCAAAGTACAGGACCTTTCGCCCCACTCCGTCGAGAGCCTCTATTCGGACGCCGCTGTTCTGATTCACAGATTTCCTGTCCTTTGTGTCGGTATAGTATGTGTACCCATTGATGTCATAAGCATTCCAAGACGTCACCTGTTTCGATGGTCCGGCCGCCAACCGACTGATGGTAATAGAATCTATGGTTTCTCCAGGCTGTATGTTTTGGTCCTTCAACCATGATGTCAGGCGTTGCTTATGCTATTTCATGACCCAATCATCTGAACGGCCATTCCTCTCGGCCATAATGATAGCCATGTGTTCATCAATGTACGGTTGCATCACTGCCATACTCTACAAGACACTATAATGTGCCCGACTCACCTCTCTGTAATCATTGTCGAGGAACACTTTTCTACCACTTGTGCCCTTCCTAGCTAGCCTTCCCTTGTGATGAGAATCGGGATTACCAATCCCTCTCTGTACTTTTAGCCACTCTTGGCAGCACTCGATGACTTCTTCGGAATTGTAACCCTCTATCATGGAGCCCTCTGGGTGTGTTCGGTTATGCACGAATCGGCTTAGAACCGACATGAACCGCTCGTAGGACCACATTTCATGCAAGAAGCTAGGGCCCAGCACCTCGATCTGATGAACCAGGTGAATCATGAGATGTACCATTATATCAAAAAAAGCGGGAGGTAAACACATCTCTAGCTGGTTTTGGGTCTCCACTATGAATTCATGTAGGTCACTCAGCTCTTGCCTGCGAATTGTCTTCTGTGAGATCTTCGAAAAGAAGTAGCACATGCGGGTGATGGCCATCTTCAGGAACTCTGGCTTTATAGCCTTGATTGGAATTGGTAGGAACACTATCAGCATCACATGACAATTGTGAGCCTTGCAGTATGTTAATGATAGGTCCTTCATCGACACTAGCTTCTTCGGGTTCACCGAAAACCCAGTCGACACTCTGACCCCCTAAGGAAATTGCATATAGCTCTCCTCTACTCTAGGGTTAGGTTGAAGCTAGCCGCGGGAAGACTGTACTTGCCATTATCCTGCTGTACCGACCAAAGCTCCCGCATCACATTCAGCTGCACCATGTCTTTCCATGATCTGAGACCATCCTTTGACTTGCCCATGTCCATCAAGGTAGCCATGAGACTCTCAAAGACATTCTTCTGCACGTGCATCACATCAATGGCATGGGGGACCTCCAAGTCTGGCCAATAAGGCAGGTACTGAAAGAAGATCGATTGCTTCTTGAATGGTACACCTTCAATGGGAGGTGTGCTTCTATCTCTGATTGTTCCATCCGGATTCTTCTTTCCATAGACGACGTGTATGTTTTGGACCATTCTGAACACATGTTCTCCATTACGACGTCTCTTTGGAGGGGGTTCATCCTCTGGAATGTTGCCATAGTATCTTAGGTACAATTTGCCACGGTACTTGTGACCTATCTTTAAGAAGCGCTGGTTCCTTATGTAAACTATCTTCCTGGATCCATCTAGGAACACCCATTTAGTACCATCCAAACAGACTAAGCATCTAGTCTTGCCTTTGAACTATCTAGACAGGGCAAACTGCACGGGGTAATCATTGGTAGTAACAAATATTATTGCTTTGCATATGAAGTTCTCCCGCCGAAATGCATCGTACATCGGCTCCCCATACCTCCATAGCCTCTCCATTTCTTGCATCCGAGGCTCCAAGAACACATCTATATCAATGCCTGGTTGTTTGGGACCGGAGATAAGAATGGTGAGGAGAAGGTACTTCCTCTTCTGACACAAATACGTTGGGAGGTTGTACATGGTCAAGATGACTAGCCATGTGCTGTGGTCGGTCATCCTCTCATTGAAGGGATTCATTCCATCGGTGCTCAAGTCGAACCGTACATTCCATGGGTCATCACTGAATTCTGCTTTATACTTGGCATCGAACGCTTGCCACTAGCTACAATCGGCCGGGTGTGCGATCGTATCATCATCCACCTTGCGCTCATCATCCCACCATGTCATCAGTGTGTCTTCCTTAGGGTTTAGGAACATACGCCTCAAGCGGTCGGTCACTGGCAAGTACCACATAACCAGGGCAAGAATTCTTCTCTTATTTGCATCGTTGCCTAATGGAGTTTCCTTTGGGGGCTGAGATTCGTGCACCACCTTCTTCCCACCCTTCTTCCTCTTTCCTGTGGAGGCTTCCACCCCACTTTGAAGGTCATTGTTCTTGTACCGACTAGCCCCACACCTAGGACATGTATCTAAAGTCTCGAACGATGTGCCACATCGAAAAAGGATACAGTGGTTGGGGCATGCATGGATTGTTTCAACCCCCAATGTGAGTGGACTTATAACCTTCTTCACTTGGTATGTGTTGGCGGGAACTGTGTTCGGCCGTGGGAGCAACCGTGACATGAGGCACAATAGATCATCGAAACTGCAATTCGACCAGCCGTACTTAGCCTTCAGGATGAGTAGCTCAAGCACAAAACGTAGCAGTGTGAAGTATGTCGGACAGCCCTTCTCAGCATCATACACAGTCTTCTTCGATGCTTTTGTCATCCTCTCAAGATTTTCTAGACCTCTCTTTCTCTTTTCTAATATTTCTGGTCCAAAGGCCCCAAGCATTTTGTCCAAGTTGTCACCGTCATCTGCATCCCCCTCACGTGCTTCGCCATCATTGCTAGCACCACCAGCATCATCACCACCTTGTTCATTGCCAAAGCCACCACCTTGTTGATTGCCAAAGCCACCACCTTGTTGATTGCCATAGTCATGATCCATTTGTTGCTCAAGATCGTCTGTGAATCAGGACAAGTATGCTTGGGTTTTAGCTTCATCAGCTAGATCATCGTCGCTGTCATCAACAACCACTGTTTCACCATGATGAATCCACACTGTGTAGTCCGGAACAAATCCTCTCCTAATAAGATGTTCTTTGATGGTACTCACATCTCGAAATGCAATAAGGTTCTTGCAATCTTTGCAGGGACAAATAATCGTGTCACTATTCTCTTTCAACTTCGCTGCATGCTTCTCTGCGGCTTTGATGAATTTGTCCACCCCATCACGGAAAAGAGCGTCGTGTCTTAATGAACCATACATCCAAGAGTTCTTGTAGTCCATCTTATAGAAACAAAACAACCAAAGAAAGAATATTACTCAAGAATAATTGTATATACTTGAGACACGCACCACGATAGTAGAGGATAGTTAATTAATTGACTATTAATGCATAAATATTTTAAAATATAAATTAATTGGTTCAAATAAACAATTTAAAAGAAAACAATTAGCAACATTTAATATTTCATCCACTACCTTTCATGCAATCTCCATTCCAATTTCATGGTAGAGGATAATTAATTAATGGCATATTTATCCATAACTAATTAAAAACACACATTATAGAAAGAAATCAAAATAAATATTAAATGATAATTAGTAGCCATGGTAGAGGATATTTTACACATTAGCAACAATTAAAATCTTACACATTCACCTACATGCAAACCCTAGTCACATAAAGAAAAAATTGAAAAAGAAAAAAAAGAAAATCCTATATCTAGATCTAGATATAGGGTTTCATGACACATGCATCAAACTTCACTAATACTACACTAACATCAACAAAAATGTACTAACAAAGGGTGTAATCTTACTTCCCTACCTAATTTACCCTAGTATAGTGAAAATTTGGGTCCAATTTTACTCATAACTAGCTCAAGCTCCATGGAAGAGAGAGAAAACCAAAAATCAAATTACTCACTAACCAACGAATTAAACTTCAAATAAAGAGTTGGAGAAGCATTTCCTTACCTTTTAGAGCCTCTCCACCAAAGGATTTGAGATCAAAACCTCCCCCCTTAGTAGAGCAACTTTTAGGAGGAGCCAAAGGCCTCCCAACCTTTTTTTTAAAGAGTGTGTCCCGAGGTGAAAGAAGGGGTGGCTGCTATTTATTCGTGCGCCATCAGTAGGGGTGGCTGGTGATTCAGCCGCCCCTATAGTCGAACAGCAGGCCAGCCGCCCCTACAAATGGGCACTGTAGGGGCGGCTGGTGATTGAGTCACCCCTATAGATCAGCCTCAACTGTAGGGGCGGCTCAGGTTACCAGCCGCCCCTACAGTGCCATCTGTAGGGGCGGCTGGGCTGCTGGGGCCGAGGATGCCCACTGTAGGGGCGCCCCCAACCCTAGCCGCCCCTATAGTAAAAATGCCCCCGTTCCTACTATGTGAATCTGGCGTAGTGGTGTTTTAATGACAGATATCGTGGTTGTGAGCCACTGCATTTATCATGCCCAAGCTGTTCTGGTACCTTCGACTGCCCTCCTGACTGCCCTCCTGTATCTAGTCTGATTACTAGTTCTACAAGTGTATCAGATCCAAATGATGTATTGTGCAAGACCTTGTTGGATGATGTACTGTGCATGACAAGATTGTATGTTATATATGTATTGATCTCCATGTGATGTATGTGTTTTTATATCTTTATGTGATGGACCTTAAGCTTGAATCTAGGTATGATATGTGCTACATATTTTCTCATTGTATTTATTTTTTTTATATATTTATATTGTCCCGTAGAACAATCTGTCGCTATAAATACATGAACTGTTGGATGATCTGTCGGTATATGTCTTGTAACAGAGCATCTGTCGCCAAAAAGTAGCAATGGACTATCTATCGCTAAAAAAATTCAGGGCAACGGACTGTCTAACGCTAAAAGTACTGTTTGACGCTAAATATTTTTAGCGACAGGGCTTACAACGTCTGCAGAAGTCTGTCGCTATAACTTTTTAGCGTCAGATTATCTGTCGCTGTAGCCGCTTTTAGCGTCAAACCATACATCGCTAATTTTGGTGTTGTGGTGTAGTGAATAATGTAGACCGAATTTGTGGCCTGTTATAAGGCTACCAGACAGGCAGTAGAGCTAAAGAATTTTATCCTAGGATTGAGAGTGATCGACAACATATCTAGACCTCTCACGTTGTATTGCGATAATCAACCATCAATAATCTATTTGAATAACAGCAAGTCAAGTGGTGCTGCCAAACACATTGACATCAAATATTATGTTGTGAAAGATGAAATCTAGGATCAAACAATTGATGTCAAGTACATAAGTACGAAGTTGATGCTAGCGGACCCGCTCACTAAAGGCCTACTGCCCATTGTATTCAATGGACACGTAGCCGGCATGGGTCTGGTAGAGAGCCTATAATTCTGGAATAAAGAGGTGCATATGTGTACCATTCTCCTTTACTGTACAAACAAGTTCATTTTGAAATGGAATGATGTACTATAGTCATCATGGTTCAATGGTACTTAGTTGACTATTGTAATCCTATGTAGTGGTGTATCATTTTGTTGAGAAATAAATTTATGACAATAAGGCTTATGATCAAGGGGGAGAATGTTGGATTGATCATAAAGTTGTGTTTAGTTGGGTGAAATTTGGGAATTTGGCTACTGTAGCACTTTCGTTTTTATTTGGCAATTAGTATTCAATCATGGACTAATTAGTCTCAAAACGTTCGTCTCGCGATTTCCAACCAAACTGTATAATTAGTTTTTTTCGTCTATATTTAATGCTCCATGCACATATTGCAAGATTCGATGTGATGGCTACTGTAGCACTTTTTGACACACAACCAATTCACACTGACTCAGCACACAACCAATTAGGAGTTTTTCAAGGGGGAGAATGTTGGATTGATCATAAAGCTGTGTTTAGTTGGGTGAAATTTGGGAATTTGGCTACTGTAGCACTTTCGTTTTTATTTGGCAATTAATATTCAATCATGGACTAATTAGTCTCAAAACGTTCGTCTCGCGATTTCCAACCAAACTGTATAATTAGTTTTTTTCGTCTATATTTAATGCTCCATGCACGTATTGCAAGATTCGATGTGATGGCTACTGTAGCACTTTTTGACACACAACCAATTCACACTGACTCAGCACACAACCAATTAGGAGTTTTCACATTTGCTACTTAGGCCTTGTTTAGTTTCAAAAACTTTTTGAAAAAAGTTTTTGGAACTAAACAAGGCCTAAGTAGCAAATGTGAAAACTCCTAATTGGTTGTGTGCTGAGTCAATGTGTGAAAACAAAGACCCACTGTACAATTCGAAAGTTATCCTAGGGCAAGGACAAACCTGAATCAGCCTCAACCTTTGACTAAAAGGAAGCCCCCCACCCAATGTGCAGTAGCAAGAATAAATTGAGAGGCACCCCAGGCCATCTTAGGGAAGTGAAAGCAACTAGCCATAGCAGCCACTGATCAGGCAGCTACTGCAACACTGGGACTAAAGGTTCCTTTTCTTTTTCTTTTTTTTGTTTAATTTGTTTTCAGTTCAGTTACACATATTTGTTTAATATATAATATATTTTTATGTACGTATTCTACACTGCTAATATAAATAGACGCACGCATATAATTACATCTAATTCTCATCTCGAGCATTATTATATTCGAATAAAGTATGAAACTATATATATTATAGATATATATGTATATATACAACACTTTCATAATCTTGTTCTCGAAAATAACGATATCAATAAACATTTAATTTACATCATTTATTTCTTATGATCAAAGTAGAACTCGTCGTTGGGATTTAGTACTTTTTCTAGAAGAAATCCTGCTATTGACTCTTGAACTGCTTTCAAATGGTCTTTTTGCATGACCCTTTGTTTCAACCATTCAGTCTTGCATTTGAAATAAAAGAAAAAGTATTAATACATATATATATATTCATTTAAAAATAAATAAAAAATTGATATATACGTACTCTGAGGACATCTTCTGGAGTTCTTCTTATGTGTGCAGTGATAAATTCACAAACGTAGTATCCACACAAGTTATTACCTGGTTGCTACCGCAAACACCACTGTACGAGAAGAAGATTATTCTCATCATCTCACACGTAAATTGAAGTACGATATAGTAATTAAACACATGGGGAAGTATATATAGTACAACTTACTGGTATTTCAACTACATTAAGTGGTGCCTTGCAATCCTTGCGGTGTTGCCGAATAAACTCTTTCCAAACCCTGTGCGATCAATAATGTACGATCGTTAATAAATTATGGCAAAGTCTATTCAATAATAGTTGTGCGCGAGAGATCGAAATTACCCCTGGATAATGTCTATCATATCTTGGTATAGTGCCCGCTCTTTTCTCAATGAGTTCAAGATTACTAACCGACTTGAGTTTAAATCAATGACAATGAGTATCCAGTGAAACCTGCATTGGTTTATACACACACGTACATGCATATAAGTTGTATTGATATTATATAAAATGTGTAGACTACATTATTATTAACACTTACTCAAAGTTGTACGAGAAAAGTATTGTTGTCTTGTCGTGCTGCTTCATGAAGAACATCATGATATTCTTCTGTGCTTCAGATACCCACTGCTCCTTGGCAATAATATCGGTTTTGAATACGATATAAGGATCAATGAAGCCAACACTGGTGTCTTGTATTCTTTGGAGCTCTGACATCTGTAATCTATATATAAATATAAGTTACATGTGAGGATAATTATATACACGTACGCATGGAAGTGAGTTTATTAAATAAAAGTACGAATCACTTACAAACAAAAG
This sequence comes from Miscanthus floridulus, assembly GCF_019320115.1. NCBI lineage: Eukaryota > Viridiplantae > Streptophyta > Magnoliopsida > Poales > Poaceae > Miscanthus > Miscanthus floridulus. The sequence continues at coordinate 122,955,618 of NC_089588.1, forward strand.
GAGCTAATGATTGATTTGTCCAGAGCGTCCATGTGGTATAGTTGATGCAATTCTTCGAAACTAATATGTAAGATGTCATCGCCACGGAAGTAATGATGGTCTCTAAATCTGACAAAGATCCACTCCTCACCCCTGCCACACGCCTGCATGTACCACTTGTTGAGCAAGTACATTTGCGTACCCAATTCATTCAGAGCCGCAGGGTTGTACAGACTTTTGCCAAATTTATAAGTCTTCCAGTATCAACTTTCAGGTTCTGGCAACCGAATGAGAGGCCGAGGATCCGGTACCAGTTGTCATCTACTTTCTATACTTATTTTTGCAAACTAGTGTAAATTTCACATTTTCTAAAATAATATATTTAAACAAAACTAAAATTATTTATTTATCTAACTAAACCATGAAATATGTACTATGTATAATAGTAAAATACCAAACTATCAAATGATTTTATCATTGTAAATCATCATGTGATTTTGAGCTAAAAATGACATAGAAATCATAATCAAATCCACCATATCAAGTTACTTTCTATACTTATTTTTGCAAACTATTGTAAATTTCTCATTTCTAAAGTAATATATTAAAAAAAATAAAAATATTTATTTATCTAACTAAACCATGAAATGTACTACATATACTAGCAATACTAAACTATCAAGTGATTTTGATGAACTAATTTAACTTTTGTTTATCCAAACATATATGCAAATCATCATGTGATTTTGAGCTAAAAATGACATAAAATCATAATAAAGTCCAACATATAAAGTTACACATGCATCTACATCGCAAAATGAGATAAGCTACTGATAAAACATAAGAGGATTAAGTTTGTTACCTTCAAAATCGAAGAGCAACACCAATGGAAGGGGAGAGAGCAAGAACAACAGCAAGCTGAAGAACAGAGGCAGTGAGTTTGAATGGAATGTCTCAGGCTCGGGGAGGAAGAAATGAGCTGACTAAAGGTAGTCCCGGTTTCTTTAGTCCCGGTTGGTAATACCAGCCGGGACTAAAGATCCCTGCCCCGCGGACGACCGTTGGGCAGGAACCTTTAGTTCCGAGGACAAAAAAAAATTCCGAGGCTAATGTCAAATTGGGGCATCGTTCTAAAGTCTGTTCTCTAGTAGTGATATGATCAGAAACTATGGAGTAACAAAAAAAAGAATCCAATTCACCTCCTCCTATGCCGGCCGCCTAGCAATAGCAAGAGGCGCCCTATCTATGGGGATCTCGCTTACCCGACGCGGACAAAGAAGCTGCGATTGCCTGGTGTTCCATCTTGGCAAACACAATGTAAATTTTATCTCATGAACTTTCGACGAACTATTTGTAACCTCAAGAGGTGCTATTGTTGGTCTACTTGAAGAAGTTGCCAGTCTTCATGGCGTCCTCGTTGGCTGCACCAAGAGCAGCCTCGTTGAGGTACTTGTCAGCAAGCTGCACACGCTTGACGTTCTCCTGCTCCGCCACCAGCATGTGGCCGTACTCCAAGAGCTTCTCGATCGTCATCTTGGGCTGCTCGAACGTCGGCGGCCCCTCCTTGGAGTTGACGAGCTTCTTGGCGATGTTCTCGACGCCGGTCTCAGCAACCCACCGGCGCACCTCGTCGTCGTACACCCGGGCACGCAGGGCGCCGAAGAAGTCGATGGACTGCCCCGGGAAGGTGTCGACCAGCTGGACGACGTGCTCCTCGTCGACGCCGTCGGTGCGGAAGATGCCCTTGCACACGCCGATGCGGTCCTCGCGGGTGGGCGCCCAGTAGAACTTCTCCATACGGCCGTCGCGGATGAGTGGCGCGTACAGAGTGGAGAAGTCGTTGCCGGTGACGATGATGGGAACCCGGGCGTTGTCCACCTTGTTGTACATCCCCGGGAGCTGCACGTTGGTGGGGTTGTCGGCGATGTTCATCAGGGTGGCGTTCACCATCTGGTTGTTCACCGTGTACTGGGTGGTGCCGCCCATGCGACCCGCGCCGGCGTCGAGATCGTTGATGAAGAGGCAGGACATCTTGCCCTTGGAGATGAGGTCGGCGGCCTCACGGTACCGCTGCCTGATGAGCTTGGCGGGCTCTCCAGCGTTGCCGCTCTCCAGCTCTCCGGCGCTCATCATGATGGGGCTGCATATGAATCCAGATCAATATATTGATATATATGTAGGAGTATGTATGTATTATCGAATCGAAACGAAAGACGAACGAATCAGCACAGCACAGCACGTACATGATGCCTATCTTGGCGAAGACAAGCTCGCATTGGAAGGATTTCCCCTGACCTTTGCCTCCCCAGATACCCAGGATCAGGGGAACCTGCAGATGGATATATTAGGGATATATATACAGTAGTGGGTTATATATATAATTATTTATTTAGTACTTTAATAACTAATTAAATCATCTATATATCATGTGAGAAATTAAATTATTGTATCATCTATGAAATGAAATGAAATGAAAATATAGTACGTACTAATCTATAGTCTATACTTATATAAGGACCGACCGGACCGTACCTTGATGTTCGGCAGCTTCATGAAGTTCTTGGAGAGGTGGACGACGAGCTTGTCCATGAAGCCCCTGGCTATGTAGAAGCCATCCATGGTGTTGTCCATGCTGTAAGTCTTTTGGCCCTGGCTGATGTAGTCGTAGGAGCTGAGCACGGCGACGTGGGTGCCGTCCCCCATGGGCGCCTGGAAGAGGGAGTCGATCATGCCCTTGCCCCTGGTGATGTCCTGCTGGTCGTCCGAGATGTCGAAGGCCAGGCCCTTCCACCTGTCCCCGTCCGTCTGCTTCGTCTCGTCCACCTCCTTGGCCGCCATCACCTTGAACCTGTCGGCGGCGCTGCTGGAGCTCTTGCCATGGTAGTTCACGGCCGCCGCAGACACCTGCTGCTTGTTGAGCTTCTTCCCGAGGAAGCTGCTCCTGCTCGGGGTGGAGGCCTGCATATATATATATATATATATATATATAGACAATATATATGCGTCAAGGAGAAGGAGAGGCAGCCAGGCAGGAGATGATCATGACATGAAGAAGAAGTTGAACTAGCTAGACGTATGGAAACGACAAAGCAAGCTAAAGGACACCCACCGGAGCTCCGACGGTGGAGAAGGCGGCCGCCATTTCTGGTTTTTGGACCTTGCTAGCAAGGAAGTAGGAACACACACAGCACACCCACCTGATGGCCACCGCCGCCGCTGCTCAAAGTACAGAGGTCGAGCCACGCACGGCATTAAATAAAGAGCGAGCACGTATGGTGGTGGTGGACTGGTGGCCTGGCCGCCGTTGCGGTGGCTGCCTATGGCCGGCAGTTCAGCAGGGAAAGGAGAGCCGCAAGCTGCTCGATCGTCTTGTGGATCAGCTTCCACATCTCCCTCAGGCCACACGCTGAGGATGAGGTTCTGCACACGTGGCCACATCCCGGCCGGCCAATAGGATGCTGTGCTTCACTTGCCAAGACTAATCATTGCAAGAGCAGAGCAGACATCTACTCTCTTGGCTTGGTTTCTATGACTCTGCATCACCACACCATTTCATGATGAACCACAACCTTCAATTCTTTGCTGGACATGGATGTGGCACAACAAAAATTTGTATGCTAGCACCACAGAAATTGTTTCGACATGTATGTATTCCTTCTCTGCTATACGTCAATAGCTACAGTCAATAGCTTCTACAACATCCGCTGTTCTGACCTCAACCTTGTAATAAACTCGGCAAATATTGTCCTCATCTCAAAGAAGGATGGTGCTGAAAGCATCCAAGACTTCATGCCCATTAACCTGATCCATGCAATCGCAAAAATCATAACGAAAATACTTTGCGTTACGTCTCGCGCCGTTCATGAACGCGCTTATCTCCCCTTGCCAAAGTGCCTTCATCAAGGGCCGAAGCATACATGACAACTTCCTCTCCGTAAGAAACATCGCCAAGAAATTTCAGAAGAGGAAAAACGCTAGCCTTGCTTATGAAGTTGGACATCACAAAAAGCTTTTGATTCGGTACTACGTTGGGACTATCTTATCGCCCTACTCCAACACAAAGGCTTCCCACCATGTTGGAGAGAATGGATTTTAGCAATACTTCATCATCCTCCAAACTCCTACTCAATGGGATCCCACTTTGCCCGATCCAACATGGACGAGGATTGAGGCAAGGTGACCCCTTATCACCACTGTTTTTCATTTTAGCAATCGATCCTCTACAAAAGCTCTTCTCTTGCGAAACCGAATAGACCCTGCTCAGCAAAATGGAGGGAGAACGCTGAGATTCCGGGTTCTCCATGTACGGTGATGATGCGGCAATATTCATTAGACCGACAAAAAAGGATGTTGACAACACAACAAGACTTCTACACCTCTTTGGAGAGGCCACATGCATCGAAACAAATTTGCAAAAAACAACCATGGAGAGGCCACATGCCTCAAAACAAATTTGCAAAAAACAAGCGTGGTAGCCATCAGCTGCAGCAACATCAACGTGGAGGATGTCATGGTAGCCAGTTCCTCCGCGCTCCGGACCACTCGTTGCAGCGCCACCTCCTGGTCCTCCTGCGTCACGGCAGCTACTAGCTTTGGCTTGGCCTCAGACGTGGACACCGATGGGAGGATGGTGAGCGGGGTCATGACTCCGGTGACTCGCACTTGTCGGATGATAACGACGAGGACGACGTGGTGGAGACGGAGTTTCTCTTGGGCAACCCACTAACACATGGTGTTGGACCCAAATAACACCGAATTAGTTTTTTGTTGGCCCTATCTTTTTGTGAATTGGGTTTTGGGTCAGTGGGTTGCCCCAGAAAAATCTGCATCCCTACATTTGATTGAGAAGCTAGCTTTAGATGTCTCTAAGAACCATCTAATATATGGTGTTTTGTTTGTTTTTTCGTCTCCTAATTAGGCTTCTAGCCCAAGTTGTTTTTCAGTAGCGTTTTCCTGCTAAGAATCCATGTAGGACACCTAACCAAGCCTGACTTAACGGGATTGGTGTATTTATTATGATAACAAGTAGTACACCACTTGTGTCAACAATTTGCATTCAGCAAATGCAACCTGTATTAGGCATGGCTTCTTGATTATCACACTGATGAGAATCCAAATTAAAAGCCGTGCTAATAATTTGCTGTTTTCCATCGGAGTACTCAATACTAATTTCCTTTGCATTGAGTAATAATTAGTTACATGAGAGAGATTATCATGTAAATAATCAGCTAGCATACCTAATTAAGTAGTTTCAAGCAGGTTTTGAGTTTTTGACACACTTGTTGCAATTGTAAGTAGTAAACGAAAATGTTGGCTAGGTAGCTGCTATTGGATCTGGATCAACGACGATATCCATCTTGCATTGGATCAGTTGTAGACGCAGCTGCCGTCGTCGCTTCTGGCGGCAGGGTCGAAGTTGCCGGCCTTGGGGTCAGTGCACCCCTCCGGCACGGGCACGCGGACCTGCTGCGCCGCCTTGCCGTACAAGTCCCCCCTGGTGATGGCGTCGTCGTCGTTGGCGTCGCCGAGCGCCGCCTCACTGAGGTACTTGTCGGCCAGCTGCACGCGCTTGACGTTCTCCTGCTCCTCCACCAGCATGCGGCCGTACTCCATGAGCTTATCCAGCGTCATCCTCGGCTGCTCGAACGTCGGCGGGCCCTCCTTGGAGTTGACGAGCTTCCTGGCGATGTTCTCGACGCCGGTCTCGGCCACCCACCGTCGCACCTCGTCGTCGTATACCCTGGCGCGGAGGGCGCCGAAGAAGTCGATGGACTGGCCCGGGAAGGCGTCGACGAGCTGGACGACGTGCTCGTCGGGGACGCCGTCGGTGCGGAAGATGCCCTTGCAGACACCGACGCGGTCCTCGCGAGTGGGCGCCCAGTAGAACTTCTCCATGCGGCCGTCGCGGATGAGCGGCGCGTACAGCGTGGAGAAGTCGTTGCCGGTGACGATGATGGGCACCCGGGGGTTTTCCACCTTGTTGTACATTCCCGGAAGCTGCACGTTAGTGGGGTTGTCGGCGATGTTCATCAGGGTGGCGTTCACCATCTGGTTGTTCACCGTGTACTGGGTGGTGCCTCCCATGCGACCCGCGCCGGCGTCGAGATCGTTGATGAAGAGGCAGGACATCTTGCCCTTCGAGATGAGGTCGGCGGCCTCACGGTAGCGCTGACGGATCAGCTTCGCCGGCTCGCCGGCGTTGCCGCTCTCCAGCTCGCCGGCGCTCATCACGATGGGGCTGTGTGGGGCAGCATATATATACTTGTTCAGTACTGCTGTATATAGTCAAGTACGGAGTACTTACTAATCTACGTACATGACAGATTTAGTTGGCTAGCATGTAGCTTACTTGATGCCCATCTTGGCGAAGACAAGCTCACATTGGAAGGACTTCCCTTGGCCCTTGCCTCCCCAGATACCGAGGATCAGAGGCACCTGATGATTGTTAGAAGCATCAAAAGCTAGCAGTTAATTAATTACTCATATATTTATTTTAACTTTGTAAGTGATGGACCGAATAAAAGAAGTGATCGATCTAGAAAAAGATTTGGTCAGATTATTTGTAGAAATTCGCTTAATAGCTAGCTTACGGCCTAATTAGTTGGGTTCTCTGAGAGCTTTTCGACATTTCAAAAGAAAAAAAAAACCTCCAAAAAGCCAAAAGTCAGAAGCTCACTAGCTTCTGTGCTTTAGGCTTATGTGAGTTGTTTGACTTTTGGAAACTCCAAAAGCTAGTAGAAAAATGACAACCCCAGAGAAAATTTGAAACTCCATAATTGATTGCTCGATATATATTTGTTTGAATTTCATATATTTTTAAAAACTACTTTGGCCAGACTCTGACATATATGCTGGTATATATGTGTGTGTGTATATATAGGGTTACATGTATGCATGTGTATGTACCATACCTTGATGTTTGGCAGGGTCATGAAGTTCTTGGCAATGTGGACGACGAGCTTGTCCATGAATGCGGGCGCGATGTAGTAGCCATCCATGGTGTTGTCGAAGCTGTACTGCCTGAGTCCCTGGCTGATGTAGTCGTAGGAGCTGAGCACCGCGACGTGGGTGCCGTCCCCCATGGGCGCCTGGAACAGCGGGTCCACGCGGCCCTTCCCCCTGGTGATGTCCTGCTGGTCGTCCGACGTGTCGTAGGCCAGTCCCCTCCACCTGTCCTGCTCCGTCTGCTTCGTCTCGTCCACCTCCTTGTTCACCGCCATGGCTCTGAGGATGAGCCCCCTGCCGCCCTGCGGCTGGTACTTGTTCACCACTTGCTGCTGCTGCTTCTTCCTGATGCTGATAGTGAGCTTCTTGTTACTACCCCCGAGGAGGAAGCTGCTCGCCGCCGTGGAAGTACTCACCGGCGCAGCGACGGAGGTGGAGGAGAAAGCAGCAGCCATAGGTGCTAAAGTATTGTAAGTGATCGATCGAGCTGTTGAGATCGGAATCTGAATCGGGGGATATGATGATATATGCTAGTAGCTGATGATGAACAATGCAAGCTGCCGCGGTTATAGTAGCAGTTCCCTTATATATATAGTTGCTGTTGCAGATCGTCGGATATTATATGCGTGCATGGTCTCTAGATCCATCCCGGCCGCGGCTCTAGAAGACACCGACCTGCTTGTTCTTACCTGCTAGTACTCACTCACTCACTCACTCAATCACTCCGCCAGTGATCGCGCTTAGCTCGCTAGCGTCCAAGAACTAGAAGGCAGGCAAGCAGCAGCAGCAATGCATGCATATGCGACACGTCATCACTCCCGGCTCCACTGCAGTGCGTACATGAATATTCTAGAGCGATCTAGCAAGCTGTACTGTACTATACCCCACCTAGCTATAGCTAGCTTTGTCGATATGAGGACGAGGATGAGAGCAGGAGGACGAGGAGCCACACCCACACGCTGTGGATCAGATTACGCGCGCTACCTGCTGCAGCATGGTGGGACATCGACCGACGCTCGTGGCGCCACCCTTCACGTCATTCACTCCATCAATAGATACAGGACAAATCGGAACTAATAATAAGGTCTCGTTTGGTACAGACACAGGTCAGTTTCCGACTCTTATGAGTCGTACTATTTCAGTAAATAAAAAATATTTTTATCTCATAACAAATCAGTGAACAGTACTTTCAGCCGTGACTTTTCAGGAAAACAAATAGGGCCAATGAAATTGTTTTTTGTGATGCTGAAGCTGTTTTAGTGACCTATTTGGTAAAATATATAACTTATTATGATACACACAAAAAAACCCAACCATAATGCTCTTAGATTTTCTTTTCCTTGTCTATTTTATCCTCATCTCCTTCCTACGCGCTTCCTCTTTCTTCCCATGCATGCCTTTCTTCCTCTAATTTCACCCCAACAGCCTGGCGCCCGCGAGCCGCGGTGGCGCCCCGCGCTCACACCTCTCGGTGGTCGTTTGGTCGAGCCCTGCACCTCGGAGGCCCAGCCCACTCCCCGACAGCCGTGGTCGCCAATGCCCTGACGTTCACACACGCACCGTTCACCTCGGCCTGGCGTGTCGACGTCCTTCTCGTCGGGCAAATTTGGCCTCCAAACAAGCTGGGCCCTAAAGTGCGAGATGAAGTTGGGAAAACATACTATTCTCATCTTCATGCCACCCTATTCCCATATAACAGTAGATTTTCAGGAGCTTCACCTGTGAATAGGGATGAAAACGGATCGGATACGGACGGATATCACCGATAGTACATTTGTTTTCATATTTCTGTTCGGATTCGGATTCGAATACGGATAGTGTCAACTATGTCGGATAGGATACGATTGGATATCGACATCATAAATATGCGATTTGAGTATTCGGATACGGATACGGTATCAGATGTTGGATATCCGGACTCGGATACGGACAAATCTCAACCCCTCTAAATGGATTCGGTTTCGAATACGATCAGAAAATATCCGTACCGTTTTCATCTCTACCTGTGAAGCTGGCGGTGAAGTTGTGCCAAACATGACCTAATTAAACCCGGCCTCATACACGCATGCAACCTGGCCTACATGCTCTACTAGATCTGCATCCATGATGCATGTGCTTGCGTGCCAGCTCGATTTCCTGTCTCCAGATTATTGTTGTCGCGCCTGCAACATCATTACACTCTATATAGTTGCCTCACCAATATACGTATATTGTCCATGCAACCTGGCCTACATACTCACCTAGATCTACATCCATGATGCGTGTGCGTGCGTGCCAGCTCTCCGGCCTCCAGATTATTGTTGTCACGCCTGCAACATCATTACACTCTATATAGTTGCCTCACTACTACATCTATATATATTGTCACCGCCAGTTCTAAACCCTTTATCGCCCTAAGTTATAGTAAAAGTTAGCACAACTTTATCACCACCAATTGCAAACCGGTGCTAATAATGACTTATCAATGCCGTATTGTGTAACGAGCCGACAATTTGCACCGGTAGGTTTCACAAGCTTAATTTAATTGTAGCACAATTTTGACAGCTCAATAATTTAGCATAATTTTGTACTACCGAAGTCTCCTACCTAAAGACCAGAATAAGCGACCAAAGGAGTTTGAATGGGACCCGATAAAAGTTCTTCGTCGAAGAAGAACTTGATCTATATCCTAATTCCAACCAAACACTCCTCTCTTCTAGCTGACGTCAAGCTAGATCATGTAGTAACAACATAGGCCCTGTTCATTTCGTTGGAAAATCAGGTTGAAAAGTAATGTTCACTGATTTGTTGTAAAAACACTGTACCATTGCTGATAAGCCGTGTTGATAAATTCAAGCGAACATGGCCATACCTATTAACCTTAGGAATGGGACTAGAAAGGTGAGGAAGCAAGATGAACAAAGGATAGGGAGAACTACCAAAACACATTGAAAACCGGATCCCCTGGTATGCAAATTGGACGACCCTATTTTCATAGTGCAAACACTGGATCCCTGTATGCAAACTTGATGCCTTGGTACGCAGATTTCATCCTGAGTGGTTTTTGGAGAAATAGGAAAAACCCATCCAAACAAACTCCAAAAATTGTGAAATTTGAACCAGAGCTTCACAACAACAAGATGAATAAATCACCAGAAGATCTCCCTAAAATCACAAGTCCCCAAAACTGGGTCGCCTGGTATGAAAAACAGATGATCCTATTTTTGCAGATTTTGAGATGTTTTCTCTAAAAATCCGAAGGTGCCGCAAATCATCTCAAAAATTTGGGAAACTTGGTCCATATATTGATAGCACATGGTTAAGGTAAATCCTACAAGATCTCTTAAAAAGGACACAGGCTTCACCACGAATTTACCAAATTCTTCTATCAAATATCAAAATGTGGTTTTCACTATAAACACATCAATAGTTGTTTTAGCCTGCACCACGACCCTAAAGATGTTAAATTTTTGTGCTACATCTAAGAATTGTTTGTGTAGTATTTTTGTATTATAACAACATAGATGGCATCAAAATTAATTGAACAGTATTTATAAGTGATAATGTCTCCTTTAAAATGTATAAACTCATCAAACTTACAAAATGTATTATCATGAAATATTAATATAATTTAAAGTGAATTGCCTGTGTCATTGGTATGTTCTTTGTTAAGAGAACATTTTTTTTCTTAATTGATAAACTATTAAAATAGCGTGTTTACTTTGTCTACATGGTGACACATAGCGTTAATGCTTACTTTTGATTTTACAATGGTAGAATGTGTAGTCTATATATATATATATATATATATATATATATATATATATATATATATATATATATATATATATATATATATATATATAGTATTTTATGGTTATTGGACTATTTTCTATAATAGATTATATTGGCATGACAAACATTTGGTGGATATTTAGTTAATTGCGTAGGTGCATAAGTAAGACACCAATTTAATGTATTTACATTGTTTATTTAGATATGTGTAATCTAAAAAGAACATTTAGTGTTACTTTGCAATATGTTTCATAGTGGCATGATTCAATAATTAAATGCAGTTTTAGGAGGCTTTTTAAATTTATCTTTCATAATGACAGACGTGGAAAATTTAAATGCAACTTTAGCAAATAGTTTATGCATTTTTCATAATGGCTGAGGTGGGCCGGTAAGTTTTTTTTTAGAAAAATAGAATAATCTGTATTACTAGTGACGATGATTAAAGTCTACAAAATTAAAAGCCCGATATTTTTTACTTTTATTTTGTAAAAAAATATTTGTGATGTATCTATTCACTACCGGAAACCGGCACTTTGCCGAGTGCCGGAAGCTTTGCCGAGTGTATTTTATCGGGCACTCGGCAAAGACGGCTTTGCCGAGTGTTTTTTCGGTACTCGGCAAAGGCGGCTTTGCCGAGTCTTTTTTTTTGGCACTCGGCAAAGATGTATTTTGCCGAGTGTCATTTTTCGGCACTCGGCAAAATGCGTCTTTGCCGAGTGCCTTTTTTCTGGCACTCGGCAAAGATGTATTTTGCCGAGTGTCATTTTTTGGCACTCGGCAAAATATGTCTTTGCCGAGTGCCTTTTTTTGGCACTCGGCAAAGAGGCATTTTGCTGAGTGCCATTTTTTTGGCACTCGGCAAAATGCGTCTTTGCCGAGTGCCTTTTTTTGGCACTCGGCAAAGAGGTATTTTGCCGTGTGCATTTTTTTTTGGCCCTCATGCAAATTATTTTTTCAAAGCAATTTTTGAGGTCTGAAATGAATTCAAATGAAAAACTTTTCAACTACAAAGTTGCATAACTTCTCAAGATCTACAAAGTTTATTTTGGTCATTTCTTCATTTGACAAAACGACAATAACGTTGTTCATAAAATCTACATCTCTCATATGTCTCATATTAGTTTCATGAAAGTAGAAGAGGGATATATAAGATTTGTGAATAATGTTACTACCACTATGTCGGATGAACAAATGACCAAAATAAACTTTGTAGATCTTGAGAAGTTATGAAATTTTGTAGTTGACAACATTTTGATTTGAAATCATCTTGTCATGCAAAAACGGCGTTTGAATTTGAAAATTTGAATTTTTCAAAAGACCTCGGATGGAAAAACTTCCTAAACGAAAATTGTAGATCTCCAAAAGTTATGAAACTATGTAGTTGACAACTTTTTGATTTGAAATCATCTTATCATGCAAAACTACGTTTGAATCTCTAAAATTTAAAATTCGATTTTTTCAAACAACCTCGGATGAAAAAACTTCCTAAATGAAAATTGTAGATCTCGAAAAGTTATGAAACTTTATAGTTGACCACTTATTTATTTGAATTCGTTTAGGGCCTCAAACAAGCAATTTACTCTCGGTTTAGTATAATATATGAGGATAGATAACGGAATCTAGACACAAGTGACAGTGTAGTGCAGTGGTAGAGTAGTAGACACGCGAGGGAGAGGTCTTGAGTTCGAATCCCACCGGCCGCGTTAGCCGCGAATTTAGCGCAAAAAATGCACCGACTTAGATGAAGACGGGCCGGCGCTGGCCTCCCCCGAAAAAAAAATTTTGCTATTATTTTTGGGTTTTTTTTCGCATTTTCATTTTGCCGAGTGTAAATCTTTGCCGAGTGCTTTTCCGGGTGCCCGACAAAAAGCACTCGGCAAAGGCTTCTTTGCCGATTAATTCTTTGCCGAGTGTCCTTTGCCGAGTGCGGCACTCGGCAAAGCCTTTGCCGAGTGTATTTCGGGCTTTGCCGAGTGCCGCAGACACTCGGCGAAGTGCCAGTTTCCCATAGTGATTTTCTTTCCACGTCTCGTAAGGATTAACCTAGATACTCCTTTAGAAGCCTCCAATTAGCAATATTAAGGAAGAAAATCACGACAAGGATCTTGACATCTTTTCAAAAATGAAAGGTGTGTGAACTTTTTTTGTCTGGTTCTTCTGCTTGAGTGGTGCTAATTAGCAATTGGCAATGTTAAGCAAGATAGTCACGACAAGCGGCATCCACACCGCAGGTGAGAGAGGCCAGACCAGCAGAGTCAAAGAGGAGCAGAAGTAGCCGAAGCTCATGCCCAAAACTGTGAGATGACTATCTTTTCCTTTGTCCTTGCCTTCCATTGTCCGTTCTTAAGTGCTTGAGAGTTGAGAGAGACGAAGGATGCGGCGTCTTACGCCGGCAACCTCGGCGCGGCTCACGGCAGAAGCTTGTGCGGCGCAGGTTTGCAGGAGGAAGGGGACGAGTAGAGGAGTCTTCACCGACGGAGCAGGACCACCTCGGATCCTGGATTCCTGGCTCGTGCACGAGCTAGCGTCTAGCGAGCGAGTCCGGCCACGGCCACGGCCACCACGTCCTTCTCAATACATCAGTTTCATCGGCGACGGGAGACCGGAAATGGCGAGTCGCGATGAGTGTTTAATCTATCGGGGATTCAGGGAGTCGGACAGACGACGACGACAGCGACGGCGAGTGCAAGACAGCCGAGCGCATGCATCCACGCCGTCATGGGTGCCCTGCTGATGCTGAAGGCGCTCAATCGCGCGTGCATGCGCCGCCGAGGTACGTGGAGCGTATCGGAACGCCGCACGGGTGGCACGCCGCTTTGTACGTATTCGGCTTCTTCAAAGGCATCCTGCCCTTCCCCATCATCGGCGCTAGCCGCTTGGATGGCCAGGATTTTTTTTTAATTTTAACACTTTTTCGAACTTAATTTTAAATCTAACACTCTTGGTTTTTTTTTTAAAACTAACACTTTTGGCCGCGCCTTGTATGGTGGCGCGGCACAGGGCTGACATGGCGGCGACCAGAAACGCTGACCGCTGACGTGGCAGGGCTCTGCCGCGCCACCGATCTTGGCGCGGCAGTGTCGCGCCCTGATCCATGGTGCGGCAGAGCCGGGTATAACCTCCGTCGCGGCTAGTCCCGCTGGCCGAGCAGCAAAGCGGCCTACCGCCCACGCCTGCCTTCGCCCGCGCCTGTCCGCTTGCCTTCGCCCGCGCCTGCCCACCGCCGTGCACGCCGTCTGCCGCGGCCGCATGAGCCCACGCCAGCCAGCCCGCCCGCGCCAACCAGGCAGCCAGGCCGCCGGCCGCCTGGTACGACCGCCACGCCCGCACGCCGGCGCGCCTCCCCCTCCGGTCATGCACGGCAGCTGCCCTGCGCCCGCGCCTCCCGGCCCGGTCTTGCGCGCTGCAATGAGGTACTCCACTAATATAGTTAGCACAGTTAATAAAGTTAGTAAAATTATTAAAGTATAATTATTATAGTTAGTAAAGTTAGTTAGTTAAGTTAGTATACGTAATATAATAAGTTAGTATATGTAGTAAAGTTAGGTAGTTTAGTTAGTACAGTTATAGTATGCCTTGTATAGATGTTAATATTTGATTAGTTAGTATAGTTATAGTTAGAAAATATATTAATGTTAGTATGGACATTACGTACGATGATTTCGACGACTTAATGAAGTTTCTTGAAATGCTTCTGCAGATGGATTGTTGTGTTAGAGTTTTATACGGAGGAAGTGTTAGGAGAGAGGATGGTATGTTTGAGGATATGGAAGAAGAATTGGAATGGTTTGATGAACCTCCTAGCTTCAATGATCTTTGTATCCGTTTGAATATAAAGTTTGGCGGTGATTTCACACTATGTCCTCATGCCCTTACGCGACCCTGCTCACTGGTCCCGCTACACTAGGGTTCTCCAAGGTTCCAATGTGCCCATGGCTGAGGTGGTGGTGGAGAATGGGTACATGATGCATGGTGTTCAGGACGGCCCGTCCAGTGATGGTTTCGGAGGCAATGAAAAAGAATTAGGGGTCGAAGGGGAAGCAACTCAGGATAACATGGATTTGGACGGTCAGTTGATGTAGGAGCAGTTTCATTCAACTGTAGTAGGTTGTATAAGCAATGACTTCGATGTGAATGAGTTCGAACGGGAAGAGGAGGAGCAGGAGGAGGAGGACAGGATCGGTGATGTAGTTAGCAGTGATTCAGACGATTCTGATGATGACCATGGAGGTACGGATGCTATGGCAACAACGGCTGATGTCATGCCAGTACCGGTACATACTATGCCATTACCAGTACCAACTGAGGTTTTGCAAGGTGTCCATGCTCAGGGTAGACTAGTCACAGATTTGGCTGCAGATGATATCCCCTATGATTCATGGGCCAGAATTAGCGAAGCGTAGTAGTATGTTCCACCACCACCTTACACAGCGACTGAGCTTGAGCAACTAAGGTCCAAGAACGTACCTTTCAGGGGCGTTCCGAACTATAGGGATGTCAGCATGACGGATATGACAGTTTATGATACCGGTCTCCAGATGTGTAGGAATTCATTGTATAACCATGAGACAGAAACCCTTAGGAAGGGGATGATATTCAACACAATGTCAGAGATGAAACTCTTCCTTCAGGACTATGCTGTGTACCACCATAGACCGTACACCATCACTCATTCGGACTAGGAGTTGAGGTACCACTTGATATGCAAAAACGGTTGTCTGTGGAGGTTAAATGCATGAAGGAGACAAAGTGATGGCAAGTGAAGGATAACTAAAGTTGTTGAACCCCACACTTGCCTAGACAATAGGGAGAAGGAAAATCATTAGCAGCTCACTGCACGTTACCTTGCCCGTCGTATATTGGGGCTTGTTGATGACAACAACGACATCTCGGTGTCTTCTTTACAACAGTCCATATCTGGATTCGTTAGGTACGATGTGACGTACGAAAAGGCTTAGCGTGCTAAGCAAATTGCTCTGGCGATTCCATAGGGTACTTGGGAGGAAGCGTACAACAGGGTGCCCTGCATCTTATGTGCAATGCATTATTACAACCCTGGCTTGAAATGGTTTGTGGACACCGGAGGGATGTTTTTTTGGGACCCATTGAGGCATGTCCTCTATCGTGTGTTCTGGTCGTTGGCGCAAACGGAACATGCATTCCAGTTTTGTCGGCCAGTCATACTTGTTGATGGCACTTTCCTGACAGGAAAGTATAGGGGCACCTTGATGATGGCTGCTGCTGTTGATCCTGAGGATAAGATAGTACCCGCTGCATTAGCTTTGGCAGAGGGAGAGAATAATGAATCATGGTCATGGTTCATGCGGCTTCTACGTGTGCAAGTGCTTGGCCCAACTCGTACTATATGTTTGATCTCCGACCGTCATGCAGGGCTTCTTAATGCTGCAGCTGAGCATATAGATGGGTTCCCGCCTCTAGTACATAGATGGTGCATGAGACACTTTGCCACTAATTTTTGGCGGCGTCAGCGGAAGCAGGAGGTATGTGACAAGGTAAAGGCTCTATGTTGTGTACGTATAGAGCACCAGTTCAAGGAGACAACGAGAGAACTAGACAAGATGTTAAATGCAGTGGGAAATGCCTGGTTAGAGGCGTAGATGGAACAAAAGGCTAAGTGGGCGTTAGCATATGACGAGGGGGGTTTCAGGTATGGCATCATGACCACTAACTCCTCGGAGTCCTTCAACCGTGTATTCACCGGAGTTCGATCGTTGCCTGTGTCTGGAATTGTTGAGTTCTCCTTTCATAAGTGTAACGAATATTTTGTGAAGAGGTGGGAGCTTGCGCAGAGGAATATAGTTGAGCAGGGGAGTTTTGGAAAGGCCGGAGCTGAACATTTGAAGGAGGCTGAGGAATTGGCCAAGCAGCACACCACCGAGCCGTATGGACCCCGCCGCCATATCTTTAGTGTACGGGGCAAGGGTGGCACAAGCCTGGGCGGCGAACGTTATGGTGGACGAAACTACCGAGTTGATCTTGAAAAGGTAGAGTGCAGTTGCAACGTCCCTCAGATCATGCATGCCCCTTGCTCTCATATGATCACGGCCTACAGGGTTCGCGGGTACAACTATGAGGATCTGCCATATATGTCATCCTTGTATCTCCGTTCGAACACCATTAGTATTTGGGAGATGAGCTTTGAGCCATACCTTGACCCAACACAGTGGCCACCTTATAATGGTTATGACTACGTGCCGCAACCGGATCTAATGAAGGTAGGGAAGGGTAGGAGGAAGAAGAAGCGACTGAAGGGGGACATGGACGCTATGAGAGGGTACGACGAAGACATGTACGGCGGGGGAGCCTTCAATGAGACCCATGGCAGGAATCTTTGCTCCGTTTGCAAACAATCTGGCCACAAGGCTAGCCGGCATAGAAGACAATAGGTGATTTCATATTGTGTTCGAATTGCATAACAAGTAGTTTAAATTTTGCAATGCTACATAATGTTAATCTAAAAATTGTTAATTTGAATACTCCAACCCTTTGTTTATCATTTTGTAACAGGATGGCCCCTCCCACGCCGCACCAGCTGATCCCCCTTCTTGATGTGGAGTACGATGACCCCCTTCTTGTACCGGATGACGAGGTTCATTACGTCGTGGGACTTAGTTCATTACGTCGAACTTATGTCGAACGAATATTGTCTTAGCAAAAGAAACAAAATACGATTTCATGTTTACCACAAAAATAACGAACCTCTTCGTACTCAACCATATGGCCGCAATAATGGCCTGTTCCAAGCTCCGAAGGGACTAGGCCATAGTTAGAATTAACACCACATTCGCACTTGACTGGTGGTGCTTTGTAAATTAATCTTTCTTTCTTCTTTTGTTTTGCTTTTGGAGGTTTCTTCGGGCCATTTGTTCTTAGGACCATACAACCACTCCTTGAAACGACACTTCGCCATTGAATACACCTAAATAACGTGACATTAGTACATGACACATATAGCTCAACATTTCAACACATACACTTTGCACTTACTTCATGCTTGTTTGGACACACAAACTCCAACGTATTGTCAGGGTTTATCATGGCTCGGTCTCCGCAATGGCACAGAGGAGGTTCCTCGAGTCGTCTAACTGCGGCTAAGTGCTTCTCCTTAGCCGTCATTGGAGGGGGGTTAGGGGGAGGTGGAACCCACCGCTCGAAGTGCTCTCGTGGATGTCGCCCTCTCCACCAATCGTCGAAATGGAGGTACCTAGGGTCAAACTTGTCTGCACCGTCGATCCACTGAAAGAAAAAGCACCTCTCATGGGTCTACACAACAAAAATTCAACAAAATATTAGTAACCTAGTAATACAAATGAAGAAGAAAAATATATGGAAATAATAACTTACATTAAAACGACTGCACGTGTAGAAGCAACGAGCCGCTATGTCCGGATGTCTCGATTGAAACACGTCGGCCGGACGACCACAGTCATAGTTAGGGACAGGGAGTTCAGGAGGGACGGGGGCATCTTTGCTAGACTCGTCGGGGTACATTTCTCTAGGACGACCCCGTTTTCGCCATAACTGCTCCCGAAACATGTCTTCCATCTAATAAAACGGTTCAGATTAAACACCAATCAAAACAATGCAAATTAATGTAAAATGTAATCATTTGCAATGCAACTAAAATATTATAAACAACAATTATAACAACAAAAATATACATGACAAACATACTTCTAACTAAATAATTAACCTTAACATTGACAAACTCATACTAATATCTTCACCATAGTTTCCAAACATAATTTTCCTACTTACCTTAACTCCCATTCATAATATCCTATCCACCATTTAAACGAAAATAAAATGTGCGTCATTACCTTAAACTAGGACGAGGAGGGAGGGAGGCGGCCGGGGAATGGAAGGGAAGGGAGGGAGGCGGCAATGGAGGCCCGGGCTGCCGCCGTTCGTGGCGCGGCGACCGGCGTGCTTGGCGACGGTCGGGAGCGGGAGCGACGCCTAGGCCGTTTTGCTGCTTGGCCAGCGGGACTGGCCGCGGCGGAGGTTATATTTGGCTCTGCCGCGCCATGTATCAGGGCGCGGCACTGCCGCGTCAAGATAGGTGGCGCGGCAGAGCCCTGCCACGTCAGCGGCCAGCGTTTCTAGTCGCCGCCACGTCAGCCCTGTGCCGCACCACCATGCATGGCGCGACACAGGTATTTGGCGGCGCCAGGGCAATAGGCGCGGCCAAAAGTGTTAGTTTTTTTTAAAAAAAATCGAGAGTGTTAGATTTAAAATTAAGTTCGAAAAAATGTTAAAATTAAAAAAAAAATCGATAGCCAGCAGGCTCCAACTCCTGGTTCGAGCGGGAGCGCTTTTGGGCCGGAACCACGTCGCTACATGAGGCCCAAGAAGAACGACGTGCGCACAAGTGGGCCGGAGTGGATTCACTGCCAACTCTGTTCTTGCTCTCCTGCCTCCAATCCAACACCCCCCCTCCCCCCGATTTTTTTTTAATTTTACCACTTTTTTAAACTAATTTTAAATCTAACATTGTTTATTTTTTATTTCTAAATCTAACACTTTTGGCTGCGCCTATTGTCATGGCTCGGCGAAGCGCTTGTGCCGCGCCATGCATAATGACGCTGCTGGAGGATGATGTGGCGAAGACCAAGGACGCTGATCGGTAACGTGACAAGGTCTGCAGCACCACCGATTTTAACGTGTCACTGACGCGCTATAGCTAACGTCGCGGCAGTCTCAAGTCTATGCATCTCAGCCAGCAGCATTGTGAGTCCGATGCTAGCACTTAAGTTGGCATCTTTCCTCAAAATGGGCAACGGCCTTTATGAGGCCAGAGCTGTAAAGACGGATGGAACAGAAAGGTGTACTAGCTGTAAAGCCAACAGCTGTAAAGTTGGTATCAAAAAAAGGAAGAAAGAAAGAAGAAGCTGTTTAAATCTTTGACCAAAAAGGTTGAATTAATCCAGCAGCCAGTACCGCCGTGGGTGATCAAATCGCATTGATATCGTCTCTCCAACCGAAGTACAAAGGCCTTGTTTAGATTGCAACTTTTTGCAACTCGATGAATAGTACCACTTTCGTCTTATTTGACAAATATTGTCCAATCGTGGACCAACTAGGCTCAAAAGATTTATCTCGTGATTTCCAACTAAACTGTGCAATTAGTTATTTTTTTTACCTACATTTAATGCTCCATGCAAGCGGCTAAAAATTGATGTGATGGAGAGAGAGTGAAAAAACTTGGAATTTGGGGCTCATCTAAACAAGGCCAAAGAACCCAAAGAAATAAAGAGTACTACTGTCCATAAAAACAATCAATACATGATGGAACAGATGGCCCTTAAGATATGTACTACAGTTATTTTAAGGGGCATCTGTTCCATCATGTGTTACTGTACTAGAGTTCCCTTCACGTTTATTACACTGTAGTACATATCTTAAGCGGCATCTGTTCCATCGTGTATCGATTGCTTTCATGGACAGTAGTACTCCTTATTTCCTTGAGTTCTTTGTACTTGGGTTGGAGAGACGATATCAATGCGATTTGATCACCCACGGTAGTATTGGCTGCTGGATTAAATCAACCTTTCTGGTCAAAGATTTAAACAGCTTCTTCTTCCTTTTTTTTTTGATACCAACTTTACAGCTGATGGCTTTACCGCTAGTACCTTTCTGTTCCATCGGTCTTTCCAGCTCTGGCCTCATAAAGGCCCTTGCCCATTTTGAGGAAAGATGTCAACTTAAGTGCTAGCATCGGACTCACAATGTTGTTGGCTGAGATGCACAGACTTGTGACTGCCACGCCGTTAGCTATGGCGTGTTAGTGACGCGCCAAGATCGGTGATGCGGCAGACCCTACCATGTCATCGGTCATCGCCCCCGGTCTTCGCCACGTCATCCTCCAGCCGCGCCACCATGCATGGCGTGGCACAGGCGTTTCGCCGTGCTATGACAATAGGCGCGGCCAAAAGTGTTAGATTTGGAAATAAAAAACAAACAATGTTAGATTTAAAATTAGTTTCCAAAAAGTGTTAAAATTAAAAAAAAAATCACCCCCAATTCAGTAGTTAACAATATAGAGACACCGAGCTTGGATCCGTTCCAGATCGAGCATGATCACTTCACCCGCATCCGGCTTCCGCAAGCAACGGGTGCCATGGATCGCAAGCAACTGGGACTGGGAGCCTGGACGAGCTCAAGGCCATTTGGGGTTCGGTCGCGAAGCTGCAATCGTCGTTCATGGCGCGGATTGATGAGGTGGAGGTCGCCATCGGCAAACGCTTCGGCGCCTTGGAGTCTACAACCCAGGTGTTCGACGATTGGAAGCCGAAGATCGACGACACCACGGAGGACATGCATGTCGAGAATGGGGCTCTCTGCAAACAAGTGAATCGAATGGTTCTCGATTAGGGTGCCGCTTCACCGGCGGGCATCTTCCCTAAACCTACGGAAGCCGCGTTGTCCCAACTGCCGCTAACTTGGTTGTCGGCCCGTATGGGCACCATGTCAAGCAATCTCATCGGGAGATCAGGCCTAGGTTACACCCACAACCCTCACCTGGTCAAGGGTACACATGATCCGCCTGAACCTAAGTTCTTTCGTTCTACTTCTCATTCTGCATTGGAGGGTTGGGGTCGGCATCCGCCTGGATTTTGTTTTGAGTCTGAGCCCAAATTCGTTGGTCGTTCTTCGTGGTCTAGTAGCAAGTTGCCCAAGATGAATTTCCCTGCGTTTTAGGGCGAAAACCCCAAGTTGTAGATCACTAGATGTGAAGATTATTATGACATTGGCTCCTCTACTTCGCAAGTGCCTGTTGGTTTCCTTGGACGACATCCTCATTTATAGTCGGAGCTACACTGAGCACTCGGATCATGTTCGAGTTGTGTTGCAATTGCTGGCGCAAGATTATTGGCTTGTCATGCGCTCCATGTGCTTATTTGATGTTAGTTGAAATTAGGGATGGAAACAGACAAAAACAGTCGGAAACCCCTCAACCATTTTCTACTTCTACTTTTGAATATGAAAACGAAAGCAAAAGTGGTAAAGCTGGACACATAAACGAACACGAACTTACGGAATATCAAGAATTTAAAAAACGAACTAATTCGAGCAGAATTATTTCGAGCATGGTCGGTATAAAAAAACCAAAACAGAATATGCTAAGCTATAGGACCAAGTGCATAACAATTAACAAGTGCATTACCATGTGCATAACAATTAACAAGTGCTACAACTTTCATATAAAAAGTATTGCCATTTGACACCATATAAGAAAAAAAAATCTAAGACGACAAGCGCTTGTACGTGATTAATATATTGCTAAAACTTTGTTTGATTTTTCGAGCATATTAACGATCTTAGATAAAAAAACTAAACATCAGAAAGTTGTAGATCTCGTCAAGAGCTACAAATTTTCATATAAAAATCATCTTTATCCGGAATCACATGAAAAATATAAATTTTTCTAAGGTTGGACTCCTGGTGGGCCAAAAATGGTATATACCGTATTCCAAAAATGGGATACCCTGAATAAAAACAGGAAAAGGGGACAAAGCCTAAACCATTTCCGTACCGTATTCGAATTTGATATACCTTATTTCGTACCGATTTCGAATTGGTACAAAAATACGAATTTGACTGGATCAAATGTAGAAAACATTGCTTGGCGGTATGGGGTATATCCTTACCATTTTCATCCCTAGTTGAAATACCTGAGGCATATCATCTTAAGCTAGTGTGGCAACTGATCCTAGCAAGGTCGCTGCAATTGTCGGTTGGCTATTCTAGGGCTTGTAGGCTACTACCGTTGCTTTGTGCATTATTTTGGAGTCATTGCTAAGCCACTCACATCACTATTGAAGAAGGGCGCGGTCTTTGTTCGGACTGATCAACATCAACAGGCTTTTTAGGCTCTTCAGCAAGCGTTAACTGCTGCGCCAGTTCCCATGTTGCCAGATTTCATTCAGACCTTCTGCATCAAAACGGATGCCAGTGCCATTGGCATTGGGGTAGTGCTGATGCAACGTGGCCACTCGTTGGCCTTCCTTAGTAAGGCTTTAGGTCCCTGCTCCCATGGTTTGTTGACGTACGAGGAGTACATGGTGATACACGAAGTGCGCGTGGGGAAGGCCCGAGGACTATCAATGGAGTTACCCTACCGGGAGCCTAGCCCTTGAGAGGGCATGCTTTTGCGAGGAGATCCAACAAGGACTAGGGAGCACCGTGGAGGTTCTCGATATACCTCGGTAAAGATACAGGACTATCGATGGGAGTTTGCAATCCCTACCTCTCTTTAGCTTCTGCATTTATGTTATATACCTTTGTTATGTGCTTATTTTCCTAACTTATAGTTTGATAGTGTTAGTGTTTTATAGACCGACTAGTCAATTTATATAAATGTCACGCTGCTCTAGGAAGACGATGGTAGCATCCAAAAGACACGCGGAGTTATACTAGTTTAGGCCGAAGCGCTACGTCCAGTCTCCGAGATGATCGAGTGCATGTTCCTCGCTTGAATGCTCTGAAGTTCTTACAATAGGGGTGCAAGAATGGTGAAAGAGTTAGGAGAGCTAGAGCTAGGATATGGACTGCCTGAATGAGAGCTTCGAGAGTCCGATGCCTTGGAAGGGTGCCCTAGCTGCCCTTATATAGAGTCTGGGGCCAGGTCACATACAAAGAGGAAGGTTCTCCTGACCGAGGGGTTGTGAGCCTGAGGGAGGGAACCTAGCTATCTTGGCTTTCAAGTAACGCCATCTTGTGGTGCATGTCTGGGTGTGGTTATCGTCATGGTCTTGTGCCCACGTCGCGGCATGGTGTGGCGTGGTGCTACTGTGCCAGTTGTGGTGGCTTTGTAGCACGGTGGTGTTTCGCCAGCTTCCCTACTTGATATGGTCTCGCCGTGGCCATCGTCATCACCTCCTGATCTCTCTGGGGCATCGTACAAGTGTTAGTAGCCGCCCCTAGGTCATTGGTCATCTTGTTGCTTGTGGAGCCATTGGCCACAATCCCATGCTCTAAGGTCATGGCCTTTGTTGGCTTAGATGGCCTCAAAAGTCAAGGCCACCGTCATGGCTTTTCATCCCATAGTGGGTGGAGTCGTATATCGATCTTGTTGAGCCGTATTTGGACGGTGGGCCACCGTACTGGCCACCATCGCTCGGCAGTGTTGTCTTGTCTATGCTGCATGACATAGGGATGGTGTCTGACCAGACTGAGGGGATTGTTGTCTCGTTGGTCCTTGCGGCGTCAGTGTGGCATGCCTGCTCCTATCAGAGTAGGCATGCTTGGAATGGTTCGATCTCTCCCCATTCCTCCTAGAGGTCGGGATGGGGGAGAGGTCATGCGGAGTTGCGTGGTGCACGGTGAAGGCTGGGGGAAGAGGTCGTGGCTGACCCCTACTATGGCGTTTGTCCTAGGTTCACGTAGCTTAGCTAGGTCTTGATCGTTTGGGCTTATACTAGCTGATGTACCGTGGGTCGCCCGAGCGGCTAACTAATCGGTGTCTTGAGATACTCGGGGTATCATAACCTCGATAGTAGCCCCCGAGCGTTTTTGTGATCACGAAGTGATTGTGAAAGTGCTGATATTCTCGTGCGTTGCGTGCGGGTTCATAGTCGTGGTTGTTCGAGCTTTCATCGCTCGACCTCATGTGGGCTAGTACGTTCAATGCGGTAGGTGGTTGTTACGTTCCATCTCACCAGGGCGCCCTGACGGTGCGGTACGCGACTGCTGAGCCTAGCCATGTTAGTGTGCTGTGTATCGAGGCACATGATCTAGGTAGGGCCAAGTGGTTTCGTCGACGCTGTACCAGCTCTGCCTTTGGGAGGCTCTCGATTTCCCCGACCTCACGCGGGCATCTAAAATTTGCTGTGACCTCCCGTAGTTTGCCATGCGGCGCATGGTCTCAGGCTGCCCAGTCTGCCTTTGGGCCTATAAATAAAGACCTTCCTTCCATTTGGACCACATGTAGCTACTTCTACAAACTTGCTCTGAGTCCTTTTGAAGTGCTAAAGGAGGGAGTGTGTGTGTGTGTGTGAGAGAGAGATCCTAGTGAGGTTTCCACCACGTGACTCACTAGGGGTCGCTTGTAGTGGCTGGAAGCCAGTGCTATCCATTCCAAGAACTGGTGTTAGGAGGAGACTTGTGAAACCGTGGTGAGCCCCCGGGCCGTTTGGCCGAGTTCGGGTTCGTTAGTCCAAAATTAAGGTCTCTTGAGCGGGTGATTGACCTCTTGTTATGCGGGGTGATGAGGTCATCTAGAGACCTTGGGCCTTTCTGCTAGAGTGCCTTGGCTGTGGTTGGTTAGGTACTTGACCCTTTTTGTATGCGGCTAGACCACGTTTGTGATATTCGAATGAAAGCTTTAAGGACTTCCCTTTTCAGGGTCCTGCGACCTCTTGTGAGGTCTCATTGAGTCCTAGACCATTTGGTCAGGATCGGGTCTATGGGCCCAAGGTGTTGGCTTTGAGCAGGTCATTGTCCTCTTGCCGCATGGGGCAGCGAGGTCGCCTTCTGACCTTGGGCCTCTCCTCTCAAGCGCTTTGGTCTGACAGCTTTTGTAGGGTAACATCCGCACTTTTAGGTCTGTTCGGGTGGTCTTCATTAGGCTGAGGACTGTCCTTTTGGGATCTGAGTGGCCTTGACCACACATGGTCAAATCACTATCGCGTTTTGTGAGATCCAGCGCTGCTTCAAGAGGAAGGTGCTATTATGCGACCTTCACCATTTGCTCCGACGATCTCCTCTAAAGGGACCATCGATCATCATTGGTATACGAGGCCTGGGAGCTATCCTTAGGTCATGGTTTTGGGACATGGGGAGGAGTTGGTCGTGGCTTGGTCCCTGCCCTTAATCGGATCGCCTAGACTCAACTCCATGTTCCCCTATCACCCTTTTTGACCCTGAGGGATCATACTGCCTTGTTACAGGCAGGTTTAGTTTTCGCCCCATGTGGGGAGAGGCTTGTCCACCGTAACCATGCGATTGAAGCGGTGCGCCTCATCGGGGTCGATGGGTAGTTCGAGCAGGACCCGATATCCTCCACAATCAATGTGAAGTTCTATTGTGCCTCATCGCGAGACATCCCATAAATCTTCAGCCATCAAACCCGTCGGTCCTCGACCGCCTCTGTAGCAATCAGAGGGCAAGATGCCTCCCCCTAGAGGGGTCAACCCGAGCGACTTTGAAGCGGATGACTCGAACATAGGGAGAGATGATCGCGTGGCTCTACACCACCGATAAGAGCCGAGGGGGCCCATCTCACCCTGTCCCTATAACTTTGTGACCTCAAGCCCATCTAAGGACCGGCCTAAGAGTATGTTTTCTAAGCACGACGCAAGGTCGTGTTCGTGGTGGGTCACTCTGTGCATGGATTCAAGGATGTTTGACCTCCTTAATCATGTTGCATTATTGGTGCCCGCTCACGAGCAGTAATGTGTCTGTAGAACATGGGTGCATAAACCAAAATGATATGGAAAGTGGGAATGCACATGGCTTACCTAGTTTGGGTTGTTGTGTGGGTGGCCATCGCTCCGCCTTCGACCCGGTCGCCGCTCCTATTCTGTGAGACTATCGAAGAGGTTAGTAATGGGCGTAGAGTGCGCATGGACCTAGGGTGCTTGCCGGGGTCTTCTTTGAGGCTATAAGTTCGATGGAGCGGTGCATAGTGGGAAGTGTTCGCTCCTCGTCCCTTGCGTCGCCCTCTTTTTTATCCCATTCGCGTGCTCATAGTTGTCCCGTCTATTTGGGGTGATGGATTGTAGGAAATGCCAGCGGAAGGAGTCGCCAGAGGTAGATGGTCCGCCGTCGCGTCTCCATTCTTTCCTACAAGATCAAGGGCAAGTGATTTTAAATTGTTTCCGGGTCCAGAATTGTTTGTGCTGAATGCTTGTGCTTTCAAGATTTTTTGCCCTATGGCGACATTGGGGATTGGGGACCCTCCAGGTGCTATCTGTCCTTGGTTCATTCCACCTCTAGGGCTGGTGAGTCCCTGTCACTCTTCCCTTTTTGCTGGGCAGCGAGGAATATGGGATTTCGTGCTCAAGAGGGACGAGGCTCGCCGGTTGCACTCAAACTCTGCTTGCGAGGTGGTTCAGCTGAAGGCCTGCCTAGAGAATCTCTAGGCGGCCCTCTTGGTGGTAGAAGAAGAGGTCACTGACGCGCGAGTGGTGAGTTTTTTGCTATCGCTAATCCCTGTGGTCGTCTCTCCCCTTTTTTGTTTTTATTCTTGGATTTTAATGGGATCCTTTCAGTTATAGTTTTGGAGGGGCAGCTCGCGGCGTCTCATCGTGAGGTGGAGGGGGCTCATCTTCGGGAAGGCCTCTCGAATGAGGATCACCACCGCGGCATGGTTCCTGATACCCGGCGAGGGGCTGGTGCTGGTGGATGACTTCGTCGCTGCCGTAGGAACCACCGCGGTGATTGTGAACACGGAGGATAGTATCCGTTGCTATGGTTAGGTCCCCTAAGTTGTGCTAAGTGTTTTTGGCCTGCAAACTTGTGTACATTGTGGTGAGGTTATGAGGACTAAGTCGTCCATGCGCATGGGCTACTGACCATCTTCTAGCTAGTTTCCCATTTCCCTTGTTTGCGCTAATGTGGCGCTCTCGCTCTTTCTTAGCCCGGCATGGGTAGGCATATGATCCTTGCTTGTGGATTGATTTCCTGCAATGCGTAGATATTAGCTAGAGGTCACGTGTCGTGCTATGTATCTGTTGTGCTGTAGGGTGCAGGTAGCGAGGGTGCACGGGTAGCAAGTGCGGCTTCTCGGGGTGGCAGTGTATGCTGATAGGGGTTCTCATATGAGCTCCCACCGTGAGTTAACGGTATTGGCCGCTTATGAGAAGTGGATTGGGCCATCCCAAGTGTGGGCGCCCTTGAAATGAGCCATGTGAATTCCGTACCCCTAAGGCCTTGTTCGGTTCTCAGGGAATGATTCCTGGCCAGAGGTTTTCTTCACTAATTTGCATAACGTCGGGACAGTTCTGGCCTAGAATGGACGGAAACGGTGCTAACTAAACGGTGACTAAGTCTGTTCCGTGCTCTGTTTTAGCCATTTAGGGTTATTAATGTATCTATGCGCATATGTGAATGTGATCGAATAACAAAGAGGGGGATAGGATTGACATCACCGGTGGGCGTTTAGGGTGTCATTATTTGTCCTGCTGTCATGGCTTGGGGCGCGTCGAGCCTCCGAGCGCTCATCCATGGTGGGGTCATTGCGGTTCATGAACCGCAAGCTGGTAAGGTTGCTTCTTATCACCAGGGACGGTCACAACTGGTGTGGATCGACCTCTCGGGCAGCCTTGGGTCGATCCCTATCAGCTCATTGTCCTTGGTGGGCTCACGATCCCTCGGGGATGGCTTCTTCATGTCTAGCTCATTGAAGTCCATGGCTGGGAGGGCTCATGCATTCTGATGTGCGAGTCCTCGTGGAGCAATGTTGTCGTAGTTGTCGTGTCTCTGCTTCTAGGTTTTTTTGCCTCTCTTGACGAAGAATTGGCATGACTTGGCACTGCAGAAGTGGGTTTTGAGGGCAATGTGGCTCGGTCCACTTGGCACGGCACGTCATGCTCTTAGAGGTCCCGCTTCCTTGGATGCACTTGCCTCCGTGTGAAATCTGATAGTTCGTAATAGCATGACAGACAGCTAGCCTGTTACAAGGGATTTGACCTCTGGGCTTGGCCTTGCAAGGCATGGCATCGGGTGGCCACCTGATTGCTAATAATAATGCCGCATGGCGACAGACGATAGTCTTGCCGCTCATGTGTGCCCTGATTTGCTATATTCCACCGGTAGCGGAGAAGTTGCTCAGAGCCTGGCTCTACTACTGGATCTAGGCCTCCCGTGTGATGGGCCTAGAAGGGGTAGAGGCTGGTGATGGGAGTTAACCCATCGACATGGATGATCTCATGGTTTCCCAGAAGGAGGTGGCCACTAAGGGCCATGCCGTGGGTGAGCTCTCCATGAACCATAGGTCTCTGGTTTCCTGGGTGGAAAACCTGGCCATGGCCGATGATGAGAGAAGATATTGACCCCCTATGTAGGTGAACTCTAGGATGCAGCCACTGAGGGCAATTCCAAGAGTGTGTCCGCTGTAGGCCATGAGGTTTAGGTCTCCAGGGTGGAGGACCTAGCCATGGCCGAAGATGGATATGGGCACTGACCCTTCGACGCCGATGAACTCGGGGTTCCCATGATGGATGCGGCCGCCATGGGCTGTTCCATGGGCGAATCCATCATTGGTGCGAGGAGCCGTCGCTTCCTTCTCAACAACAAGAGTGTGTGACTATCCCCTACCTAGCGCGCCAACTATCGGTGTGAATTTATACAAATGTCCCACTGCTCTAGAAAGACATTGGTAGCATCCAAAAGACACGAGGAGTTATTATGGTTCAGGCCGGAGCCCTATGTCCAGTCTCAGAGATGATCGAGTGCGTGTTCCTCATTTGAATGCTCTGAAGTTCTTACAATGGGGGGGGGTGCAAGAATGGTGGAAGAGGTAGGAGAGCTAGAGCTAGAAGATGGACTACCCGAATGAGAGCTCCGTGTCGACGAAATATGGTCGGCAGTCTACCTAGGGGTATGCCCAAGGTAGTAGATTGTCGGCAGATAGATGCGCAAGCTACAAACAAGATGGTGATGCAAGACAGACACGAGGTTTTATCTAGGTTCGGCCACCGTGAAGGCATAATACCTACGTCTTGCGTCTGATTGTATTGTTGTATGTCAATGAGAGATGTTTTTAGAGGGGTCCCCTGCCCGCCTTATATAGTCTGGGGGGCTGGGTTACAGATCTGGAAACTAATCCTAACCGGTTACAATTGCCATAGGTGGCCAGATAAGGATTCCTATTCTAACCGGCCAGGATCTTGATTAATCTCCAAGTCTGCCTTGATTCCTTGCGCGGGACTCCGAGCAGATCGGCCGGGCCGCGCGTCGTCCTCTTGTGGGCCAGACCCCCTGGTCCGGGGCCGACCCAAGCCTAGCCGTAAGGGTATAGGGGTTAATACCCCCATAGCTAGTCCCTGAGCACCATGTATTATGTTGCGACACGCCATTCGATCTTCTTCAACTAATGCGATCTGTCTTCATGTCATCTCCTACTGGCTGAAACATTGACCAAGCAAATGTGCCAGTATTCTGGTCAGCATAGAGAGCAGTAGTCCACAATTATAGCCGAAGATTCTGGTTGTCCGAAGAATGCATGGTGCTTTCAAGAAGAAAGAAAAAGATTTCTTTCCTGATCAAGTGTGCCCACTTGTATTTCTGAAAAGAAATATAAGTGACCCTTGGACAATAGTAGTTATGGCCAACAGTCAGAGCGTAGGGGTCGATAAAATAAGCACATTCACCGCAAGGTGAAGTGTGCCCACTTAGTCCCCGAGCCTGGTAGTAGGTGACGTAGGCACATGGTGCCAGGGTCTAAAAAGAATTCCCACTGAAGTTGAGAATCCAATCGTCGTACAAGCAATACGAGATGCACCGGCAGGTGCATCGTACCGATGTAGTCCCCGAGCTTGCTAGAAAGCGAGGTATCAGCCTTGTAGCAAGGTCTAAATAAATGCCTCTCGACTGTATGTGAATACAAATCACATGTAGCCGAGGAGAGCGGTCTCCGAGCAATGTTCGAAGAGTGGTCGGGGTAGTCCCCGAGCATGAGAGTGGTCGGAACAGTCCCTGAGCATGAGAGTGGTCTGGACAGTCCCCGTGCACGATGGTGGTTTGGATAGTCCCTGAGCATGATGGTGGTCTAGACAGTCCCCAAGCACAATGGTGGTATGGACAGTCCCCAAGCACGAGAAGTGCGGCGAAAAACCAAATGCCACTTGTACCAATATTTTGTGTATTTATTTATTTACTTGCTCTGTCAAGTCCAATCTGACACGTCTGGTCAAAAAAGTAGACGGGTATAGCATGTCATACTGCCTTCTTGTCGTTTCAAGCAAACAGTTGCATGGCACCTGTAAGTAGGTGCGTCAGCGTGGGCCCTCTCACACTGGTAACGAAGAGGCGCATACACTAGCAACGAAGAGGCGCATATATTGGCATAGATCTCGAGGTTGTGAAAACAACCATCTGCGGCGCGTGTGCACGTCTCCCAAGAATCTCGGGCAGACGAAACGGCGTAACTCTTGGGTTAAATATAGTATAGGATAGGTAAGTTACTTTTACTGAACCCCATTGCCATTCGCAGCCACAGCCATCTTCTTCCTCTCGCCAACCCTAAGACCTCCGAAATCACCACCAATCAATCCTTCGCCCTTTCCTCGTTTATCAGCAAGGCCAGATTCATGGCGAAAAGTGATGCGTAGAAGAAAGCATGAGTCATGGCGAAGGAGTGGTGGAAATCGAGAAGCAACGAGCAGACCATTGAAGACCTTGTCACCATGGGAGTAGTCCACAACAAGGAGCTCGCAGGATGGCGTGCGCCGAAGGGCGAGGGGTACCCCGATCCACAACCAGGTGAGATCGTGGTGTTCGAAGACTTCTTTAAGCGGGGATTTGGGGTTCCGGTACATCCTTTTCTTCAGGGGCTCTGCCTTTACTACGAGATTGGGATTTGCAATCTGCATCCCAACTCGATCCTCCTTGTCGCCACTTTCATTCATCTTTGCGAAGCATATGGCGGCTTCTAGCCCCATTTTGATTTTTTCCGCCATCTTTTCTGTCTGCGGAAGAAAGGAAGCGGTGGCTCGAAGATAGCCGAAGGTGTGTACCTCAATCTCCATGACGGCATGAAAGCCCAGTACCTACACTGCCCATGGAACACGTCGCTTGATGACTGGTACAAGAAATGGTTCTACATCCATGAAGAGCCGAACACGATCACGCTGTGCGATGTGGGGTACATTCCGGAGAAGAGGACAAGCTGGTCAGAGAAGCCCGAGCACCTGGCACAGATTCTAGAAATATTTGGGATGATCTCGTGGAATAAACTGGACGGTCCGAGCATGGTTGGAAGCTTCATCAGCCGATGGATCCAACCCTGCCAGAGGAGGGTACATCCTGGCTACGAGTACCAAGGTAGCACGGACCCGACGAGGACGAGGCAGGGGGTGCTTGACAAAAATGAAGTCAGAGCCAGAATTGGAGAGCTATTTAACTTAGCTGATCCAAATTATGTCAGATTAAGCGACATCGAGCATGCTTTCAAGCTCGCCCGACCTCCCCCAAAGGTAACTCATCTTGCCTTGTACCCATAGTCTTATATTGTGGTAGAAACTTACTGTGTTCACCCCCATTTGTTTCCCAGATTAATGGTCAGGATAGAGCGACAGTGTTTGTGTCGCCACCCCCTGGAGTAGATTGGCCGCAAGGAGCTGACTGAACCACCCAGACCAGCATCAGGATCAAGGACATCGACTGGGTGGTGCTCGGAGCTGGAGAGGAGGCAGCGGCCAAAGCTGTTGGTAAGCGGCCGGTGGCCAGCAAGCATCGTCAGGCGATTTTTACTTTGTCGGACGATGACGCAAAGGAGGGAGAGGATGCAGACACCTTTCGACTCGTCCCTCGAAAGAGGAGGAGGCAACTGGAGTCGATGGAGCAAGGTGGCTCCTCCATGCCGGTGGGACCTACATCGCCGACCACTGCAGCACGAAGGACAAGCGGCGGAGGGGTCGAGCACCAAGGCCCAGCGACGGTGCTGGATGTAGAGGGAGACCAGGTGTCACCCGCACAGCATGCGGAGCAAGCACGACCGAAGAGACACGCCTTCGTCACATCATTCCGTGCTTCCAACATGTAAGTATTTGTAACCTTGATGTAAGCTAGCAATTTGTATTGAATATGGTTTCCTTCTAAACTTATCTCGGATGTACTAGTTCGGCGTCCACCGAAAGTCTAGACCAGCTGGCCGGAAGTTTCGTGGCTCCACCAATAAGTTTAGAACAGACTGCCCAGCAGCCGGTCACCGAGGAAGCCATAGCAGAAGATCCGTCGTTACCTCAGCAAGGGAGCAGTCAGACAATAGTCCCCGAGTAGGTGGTCGAGGTACCAATTGAGCTAGGCATGAGTGCTCCGAGCACTCGACCTGCTGAGGGCAACACTTCAGCGTCGAGGGTGACGGAGCAGACCGAGGAGCAACAACTGGAGGTGAGAGCACAACCCACATTCACCGACGCTGAAGACCGTGGGAAGGCTTTGGTGATCGCAGAAGCTGTTGACGCCGGACCAGCACCGACACCCAAAGATGAGCCTAAAGATGACAAAGTGGAGGAGGTCCTGGGCTGTCCACGGGACAAGCGACAACACGTGTATGTGTCGCATTGGCGGAAAGACCAATGGGTTGTTCATGAGGAAATCCCGGAGGTCGAAGAGACCAAGAAAGTTGAACATGCGGCGAAACGGCTGGTGACGGAGGTCCAGGTAAGCTTTGCTTCACCACCTGATCTTGCTGTATAGTCAAGCTGTCTTACTTAGCTATCTGCACACAGGACTTAATGAAGACCGCAAGGTACCGCAAGAAATGCTTCGACCAGATCGAGGGGATCACTGCAAGCAACAAGGAGCTAACGGCGGAGGTGGAATGCTTGCGCCATCGACTTGAAGCCGCCAACCGTGAGAAGACGGAGCAAGAGTCCCAGAACCAGAACCTGGTCGTCCAGCTTAGTAATAAAGAGCAGGAAAGAACAAGTAAGTAGCCACTTTACCACAACGAACACTGGCATGTGTTGTTGCATTGTTGGTAGTAACAGCTGTAGTGCAGGCTTAGAAGCCGAAGTGGTCTATCTCCGAGAGGAGAACAGTCGTGCGGTCATGGAGTGTGATCGCCTGAAAGAGGACAACAGAAAACTGGCGCATGACCAGTCATAGCTCCGGGACCACACGACCAAGATGACAGAGGAGCTGAAAAGTAAGTTTTCCAAACCCCTTTGCTCATTTTTGTTGCCTACCGTAGTTTGGCATAATATAGCATCTGAACAACATGTATGGTTTGTAGTTTTAAAAATCAATGCAAAGAAGCATCTGGAAGCCGTGATAAAAGACCGTGACAGCTGGAAGGCGCAGTGCCAAGAGATCACCAAGGATCGGGACACCTAGAAAAACCGGTGCCAGGAGGTGGCAACGGGCATTTTGCCGGTCCTGAACCTCATCGATCCAGCGCTAACAGAGGACGTGCCAAGGATGCCGCAGCTAGGATTGATCGATAGATGTCGAAAGGCATGGGGATGGTTCCAGGAGTTCGTGAAGGAGGCGGGTGAGTACACAGGCGCACACGTGCTAAGCATGGTACGTGCTCACTACCCCTTGATCGATCTCAAGCGCCTGGAGGCTGGATACCCGAAGGAGGTAGATCCAGACAAGGCTGAGGAGCTACGGATGACCCAGCTAGA
The DNA here is from genome assembly GCF_019320115.1 of Miscanthus floridulus. Classification (NCBI taxonomy): domain Eukaryota; kingdom Viridiplantae; phylum Streptophyta; class Magnoliopsida; order Poales; family Poaceae; genus Miscanthus; species Miscanthus floridulus. Next base: position 122,989,634 of record NC_089588.1, read on the forward strand.
CTTGTCGGCAAAAATAATTGGCGACATTAACCTGTGTGGAGGTGGGACAGTGCCTGTATAGGGAACGCCATCAACAAGTCAGCTGGAAGCGCCGACATTTTTAAGCCAACCGGCGAAGCCTGCGGTCTCGACCAGCCAGGCGTCGGCGGGGCCATCTTCTTCAGCTCGACCAGTGCAAGAGTCCCCGAGGCTCGAGCACGATGTCAGGTGCCACATGCCCCGACCAGCCATTAGTGTAGGCTATTGCTGTAGAAGAAGATGTAGTTGTGTTATTGTAAACTTGGACCTTTTCAGGCAAGCTTGTAATAACGTAACTGTATGACAACATGAGCTTGTTTGTTTTGTAGAAAACGTTTTTAAGCCCGGACATCGTACCGATGTAACTAAGTTAGAATGTGTTGACATTCTGTTTAGTTGTACCAGTTCAGTCGACACGTCATCCTAAAAGGTTTGTATGGCCCTGGTTTGTCTTGTGGTCGGAGTGTGAGGTGCGTAGCTTGCGCACACGTAGACACACAAATCAAACTAGAGGGGACCTACCGATCACCCGTAGCGTAGAGAGCAGATCCCATGCACGCGTTGGGAGGAACCAGAGATAGGGCCTACTCCAAAAACCCGAGAAGGAATGGTGGTCGGTTTTGACTGGTTGAGTTAAAATAACAATAGACTTCGAAGTGACACATTAGAGTGGTCGGAGAAATCATTAGAGCTTTATTAAATTAAACCAAAAGTACAAGAGGGGTACATATCTCAGTAGTTAAGCATAGAAATGTCTAAGCTTGTCGATGTGCCATGAATTGGGTACGTCTGTACCGTCCAAGTGAGCTAACCTGTAAGATGTTGGTCGCGTAACCTCCTTGATCATGAAGGGCCCTTCCCATGGGGTTGCGAGTTTGTGAACGCCAGCCTGACTCATCTTCCACTTCAGGACCAGGTCTCCAACCACGAAGAACCGCTCCTTGACGTTCTTGTTGTAGTACCTGCGCAAAACAACAAGGTATTTGGCTGTACGTACGCAAGAATCGAGCCGCTTCTCTTCTGCACTATTCACTTCTAGCTCCCGCACTTCATTGGCCTTGTCTTCGTCGAAGTTCTCTACTCGTGCTGATCTAAAGGCTATATCTGCTGGGAGCACTGCCTCGGCGCCATAAACCATAAAGTATGGTGATACGTCGGTATTGCAACTGGGCTAGGTTCTGAGGCCCTAGACCACGGCTGGTAACTCTTTGAGCCATCTTCTGGGAGCTTTGTTGTTTTCTCTGTACATCCTCTTCTTAAGTGCGTCCAAGATCATACCATTTGCCCGCTCGACCTGTCCATTAGCTCTAGGGTGCGCCATCGAGACGTATTTTACTACTATGCTCCTTTCATCGCAGAAGTCCCAAAAAGCGTTCCCGGTGAACTGAGTACCCAGATCAGTGATGATGCTGTTGGGTATGCCGAAGCGGTGGATGACCTGGTCGATGAACGCAATAGCCTTTTCTAAAGATGCCTTGACCAGGGGCACGTACTCTATCCACTTGGAAAATTTGTCGATCAGCACGAAGACACATGTAAATTTCCTAGGGGCCGGTTTGAAAGGCCCGATCATATCTAGTCCCCAGCATGCGAAGGGCCAAGAGGCTGGTATTGTCTGAATCTCGTGTGCTAGTACGTGGATTCTCTTGGCGAAGAACTGACAACCTTCACAGTGGCAGACTAGCTTCTTTGCATCGGCTACGACTGACGGCCAATAGAACCCTGCCCGGAAAGCCTTGCCAACCAGCGTTCTCGAGGCCGTGTGGTTGCCACAAGCCAGAGTGGATTTTGTCCAAGAGATGTTCGCCATCCTCCTGGGTTATGCACTTCATCAATATTTCCTCCTTTGCGTTCTTGCGCCACAATTTGCCATCGACGAGCAGATACTGCTTACTGCGACGCATCAGGCGTTCGTTTTCTGTCCGATCGGTGTAACCACTACCATTTGTCAGGTACTTGATGAAAGGTACTCTCTAGTCAGGCTCCTTAGTGGTCAGAGGTGGTTCGGTGGTGTTTGACGCCGGAACCGTAGCCACCAATAGCTGGTCTGGAGGCTTGTCGACCGTGGGATCTTTCTCTTCGATGGAAGGCGTGAGCAGGTCTTGAACAAATACGCCATGTGGGACTTCGGCTCGGGATGATCCTAACTTTGACAGCGCATCTGCTGCTTGATTTTTGTCCCGGACCACATGTGTGTACTCGATGCCATAGAACTTGCCTTCTAGCTTTCTGATCGATTTGCAGTATGCATCCATCTTTTCGCTGGTCGTATCCCAGTCCTTGTTGAGTTGGTTGATGACCAGAGCCGAGTCTCCATAGACATAGAGATGTTTGACACCGAGCTCAACTACAATGCGCAGACCATGTAGGCATGCCTCGTACTCGGTGGCATTATTAGACGCCGGGAAATAAATCCTGAGGACGTATCGGAGCTGCTCCTTGGATGGTGACACGAAAAGGACTCCTGCTCCTACGCCATCGATGTTGAGAGAGCCATCGAAGTACATCTTCCAATACTCGTCGGGCCCCTGAGAGGCAGGTGTGCTTAAGTCTGTCCACTCGATGATGAAATCGACAAGTGCCTGAGACTTGATTGTAGTACGCCTTGCAAATTCCAAGGAGAAAGGACATAGCTCCATTGCCCATTTGACGATGCGCTCGTTCGTATCCTTGTTGCGAATGATGTCTCCCAGAGGGTACTCGGTCATGACCACCACACGATATCCATCGAAGTAATGTTTCAACTTTCGGGATGTTATCAGTATGGCGTAGATCAGTTTCTGAATCTGTGGATACCTAGACTTGGATTCATTGAGTACCTCGCTGATGAAATAGATTGGTCGCTGTACCTTGTAGACGTTGCTGGGCTCGTCGCGCTCGACCACCATGGCAGTGGAGACCACTCGATTAGTTGCCGCAATGTAAAGCAAGAGGGTTTCGTCTTCTCTGGGAGCAGTGAGGACTGGAGGTGATGTAAGGAATTGTTTCAGCTGTGTGAAGGCAGCGTCTGCTTCCTCCGACCACTCAAACTTCTCGGATGCTTTGAGCAGCTTGAAAAACGGTAGTCCTTTTTCGCCTAATCTTGATATGAAACGACTTAGGGCAGCCATGCATTCGGTAAGCTTCTGAACATCCTTCACCTTTTTGGGCGGCTTCATGTTCAAGACAGCTTTGACTTTCTATGGGTTAGGGCGTATGCCGTCGTGACTGATGACGTTGCCAAGCAGTATACCAGAAGGAACACCAAAGATGCACTTCTTTGGGTTTAATTTCCATTGGAATGTGTTAAGGGCTGCAAAGGTGCGTTCTATGTCGTCAACAAGGGTATATGCTTCTTTGGTTTTGACAACTACATCATCAACATAAGCCTCGACGAGGTCGTCTTTTATCTCGTCTTTGAGGCAGGCCTGTATGGCGCGTTGGTAGGTAGCCCCGGCGTTCTTGAGCCTGAACGACATGGTCATGTAGCAGTAGGCGCCTTAAGGCGTGATGAAGGATGTCTTGATCTAGTCGTCCTTTATGAGAGCAATCTGGTGATAACTAGAGTAGCAATCGAGAAAGGAAAGCAGCTCGCAACCGGCAGTTGAATCTATGACCTTGTCTATGCGAGGTAAGCCAAAGGGGTCTTTAGGGCAGTGTTTGTTGAGATCAGTGTAATCAACGCACATTCTCCATTCATTATTCTTTTTGCGTACAAGAACCGGGTTGGCTAACCACTCCGGATGATACACTTCTTTGATAAATCCGGCTGCCAAAAGCCGTGTAACTTCTACCCTAATAGCCTCCTTTTTGTCGCGAGCGAACCGTCGTAGCTTCTGCTTGATAGGTTTGGCCTTGCCGTCGACATTTAAGGAGTGCTCGATCAAGTTCCGAGGTACACCGGGCATGTCAGCGGGTTTCCATGCGAACACACTCATGTTGCTCCTCAAGAACCTGACGAGCGTGTCTTCCTATTTAGGATCCAGGTTGGCCCCAATAAGGGTCATTTTGCTGGGATCACCGTTGACCAGCTGGATCGCTTTGTGCTCTTTGGACTTGATGTTCTTGTGTGGGGCCTCGAGCTCTGGGATCTCCAGGCGATTGGCTGGGGTCTTCTTGGCGTCGAATGTGGTCTCGGCCATGTGAATAGAGAGGTCATGAGCTTCTACTATTTTGAAGCTGTCATCCTCGCAGGTGTAAGCTGCGTACACGTTGCCCCTGAGAGTTAGGACCCCCTTCTCAGTAGGCATCTTAAGCACCAAATACCTGTAGTGAGGTATGGACATGAACTTGGTGAGCGCTGGTCGACCAAGGATAGCATGGTAGGTGCCTTCGAAGTCGGCGACCACAAAGTTGACGTAGTCGGTGCGGAAGTGGTCTGGGGTACCAAATTGCACAGGTAGCATGATCTGCCTCAAAGGTGTAGAGCTCTGTCCCAGGAGAATACTCCAGAACTGTGCCTCGTATGGCTTGAGATCAGCCTAGGTTATCTTCAGGGCTGGCAAACTGTTCTTGAACAGTATATCGATGGAACTGCCGCCGTCAACCAGCACTCTATCGAACTGAATCTTGTTGATACAAGGATTGAGAACCAGGGGAAAATGCCCTGGCTCAGGTATAGCAGCCCATTGGTCTTTTCTGCTGAAGGAGATCTCGCGGTGAGACCAAGGAGGAAGCCGCGGATCGGCGATGAGGTTGTCGGCGTTGGCCACGTTCAAACAAGCGCGGGCGAGCAGCTTGCATTCTCGTTTGGTCTCGATGGACACTTTGCCCCCAATGATGGTGTGGACGTGATCGGTTGGCTTGACGTACTTGTGACGGGGATCTACGTCTTCATCATCGTTGTCCTCGTTGCGCTGTTCCCCTGCGTCGTTAGGCTTGTCGGATGTATCCAGAGCCTGTTGACGCGTGTAGATAGACTTGAGAACGCGGCAATTCTCCATGGTATGGTTTGACTTGGGATGGAGCTGGCAGGGCCCTTTCAATGCTTTGGCGTAGTCTTCTTCATAGTTACGACGCCCGCCACCCTTTTTAACGGTGTTGACCTTGCCATCATCTTCCCGAGCACGCTTGCCCCTGTAATCGTCACGGCGATTACGCCACTGATTACGCTGGTCGCGGTGGTCGTGGGAGTCATTGCGCTGGTTGCGGCGGTCAAAATTGTCGTTCCGACCACGGTTGCCGCGGTAGTCGTCGCGGTGTGGGGGGTGGTCGGAGCGTGGAACCCTTGCTGCTTCTTCGATAATTATCTTTTTAGCATCATTGGCATCCGCATATTTTTTAGCAGTGGCTAGGAGCGCTGTGACTGATTCAGGTCTCTTGCAGAGGAGCTTGTCCCTTAGGGCATCGTGGAAGCGGAGACCAGTGATGAAAGCCTCGATTGCCTCGTTGTCGGAGATTGACGGGACCTTGATGCGCATCTCCGAGAAGCGTCAGACTTACTCACGCAGTGGCTCATCTTTGCGATCTCGAATCCGCTGCAGATCATATTTGTTGCCGGGTTGCTCGCAAGTAGCAATGAAGTTGTCGATGAATGCTTGCTTGAGCTCTTGCCAAGAATCAAAGTAGTTTGCCAGCAAGCTGACCAGCCATTGGTGGCCTGCATGGCCGACGGTGACTGGGAAGTAATTAGACATGACGTGCTCGTTAGCCATGGCTGATCTGCACGCAGTTTCGTAGAGCATAACCCATAATTCGGGGTTCTCCTTGCCGTCGTACTTCTGAAGTTTCTCGAGCTTGAAGTTCTTGGGCCATATGACTTGGCGAAGGTGAGAAGTAAACTGCTTCAAACCCAGAGGGCCGTGGGTAGTATCGTATTCCATACGGTGATAGCTTTCGTGGGATGCACGATCATTGGCTCTTTGGTTAATGCGATCACGCAGATCGCATTCTCCGAGGTAATGGCGGAGATCGTTATTGCCATCACGGCGATCCCGATTGCCACCCTAGTTAACCCTGCGACCGCGGTTATCACGGTGATTGTCGCGGTTGTCTCGGCGGTTGTCGTCCCGGTAGTTGCGGCGGTTGTTGTCCCGACCACCATCATGGCCACCGTTTTCGCCTTGATGGTTGTCTGATGGGTCATTGTTGCGCGAGTCATGTTGGTTGGGTGGCTGTGAGTGACTTGAGTACTAGTGGCTGTGGCTTGACTCGACTGAGACGGATGGAGCCTGGGCTTGATTTACAATCTCTGCGGTCTGGGCCATAGCAGCCGTCAGGTAAGCTTGTATATCATCACGAACTACCTGGGTTTCCGGGGTATTAGGTAGTCGTTGCATTGTCGCCATAGCAACAGCTACGTTGGCGCTTGGAGTCCTGAAGACCTGTTTGTCCCCCACCCTGTCGAAGGCATTGTCAAGGTCGCATGGCTGAACCCTTATGCGTCGTGCCTCCTCTTCTGCCTCGACTTCGATTTGTCGGCGATTAAACTGGTCAATATTGCGTGCTTCGCGTGCTAGCCTTTCTTGTTCTGTTTCGCCAACTGCTGGTGGTTTGTCATTACTGACAACATTGATCAAGTCCCCTCGCCTTGGTGGGAAAGATGCGAATCGTGGGAACCCCGGGTCGTGGTCTAGGATATCCAAATCGTATTCAACGCCTTCATCGTCATGATGCTGGAGCTCGGTGTGGATGGAGGCATTAGATGCGATGCCGGACGAGGAGCTTGAGCCACCCTCTTGAACTGTGTGGACGGATCCTTCTTGATAATCCTCAATCCAGACCATGTTGACGAAGTTGCGCAGGCCGTAGGGCTGGGCCTGGTAGTTCTTCATCGGGGCTTCATACTCGGAGAGCCGGAGACCCGTCGCGGAGGCTGGCCGGCGACGAACGGAGCGCCCTTTAGGAGTAGATGTGACCACGAGATCTGTACCGAGTCATGCAGGACGACCGGCCCGAACTGGTCGGGTAGATCTGTTGTGGGTAGTGGTTACCTGCTCATTAGGTTGACTTTGAATCGAACTTACTAGAGCTAGGGTTTCAGCAAGTTTGGTGCCAACCCGATCGATGGAGTCGAGCAGGTCGGTGTTGTCGATCTGCCTCCCTTTGTAGCGAGGAAGCGGACGACGGGTTGTCGGCGTGGGTGAAGACGATGCAGGCGTGGCCGGAGCCAGATCCACCGTGGTCAGAGCCGTAGCCGATGTAGGTGAAGCAGTGGTCGACGCAGATTGAATCCGCGCCTCCTTCGTGGTCATGGCGATGAAGTCGTCGGAGCCGGTGGTCCAGGTGATCTGGCCGATGGTGAACGTGAGGCCGTTCGGCATAGCCATGGAACCGGGGATGATGACCATCTTGTTCGCTTGGAGAGTAGTACGCACACCCCCTACCTGGCGCACCACTGTCGACGAAATATGGTCGGCAGTCTACCTAGGGGTATGCCCAAGGTAGTAGATTGTCGGCAGACAGATGCGCAAGCTACAAACTAGATGGTGACGCGAGATAGACACGAGGTTTTATCCAGGTTCGGCCGCCGTGAAGGCGTAATACCTACGTCATGCGTCTGATTGTATTGCTGTATGTTAATGAGAGATGTTTTTTAGAGGGGTCCCCTACCCGCCTTATATAGTCTGGGGGCTGGGTTACAGATCTAGAAATTAATCCTAACTGGTTACAATTGCCATAGGTGGCCAGATAAGGATTCCTATTCTAATCGGCCAGGATCTTGATTAATCTCCAAGTCTGCCTTGATTCCTTGTGCGGGACTCCGAGCAGATCGGCTGGGCCACGCGTCGTCCTCTTGTGGGCCAGACCCCCTGTTCCGGGGCCGACCCAAGCCTAGCCGTAAGGGTATAGGGGTTAATACCCCCACACTCCGAGAGTCCGATGCCTTGGAAGGGTGCCCTAGCTGCCCTTATATAGCATCCAGGGCCATGTCACATACAAAGAGAAGGTTCTCCCGACCGGGGGGGTCATGAACCTAAGGGAGGGAACCTAGCTAACTTAGCTTGCAAGTAACACCATCTTGTGGTGCATGTCCGGGCATGGTTGATGTCATGGTCTTGTGCCCACATCGTGGGATGGTGTGGCATGGTGCTACTGTGCCGGTTGTGGTGGCACTATACGCACAGTGGTGTTTCGCTAGGTGTCCTGCCCAACATGGTCTCACCGTGGCCTTCGTCATCGCCTCCTCCTCTCCCAGGGGCGACGTACAAGAGTTGGTAGCAAACCCCTAGTCGTTGGTCATTTTGCTGCTTGTGGAGCCAGTGGCCACGATCCTGCGCTCTGGGGTTGTGGCCTTCGTTGGCTTAGATGGCCTCAAAAGTCAAGGCTACCATCGTGGCTTTCATCCCATAGTGCGTGGAGTTGTACATCTGTCTTGCTGAGCCATATTTAGACGATGGGGCGCCATACTGGCCACCATCGCTCAGCGGTGTTGTCTTGTCTATGCTGCATGGCGCAGGGATAATGTCTGAGCAGGCTGAGAGGACTCTCGATAAAAGATTCTCGACAGTCCACAGAGGGGTATGCCCATGATTGTAGTTTATTTGGTAGAGGTGCGCATGACCAGGAACCAGACGGTAACACAAGCACAAGAACACAAAAACACAAGATTTAGATAGGTTCAGGCCGTCAGTATGACGTAAAACCCTACGTCTGTGTTCTAGCAACTTATGTTATTTGTATCCGGATGGGATGAGGTCAGTCTAGGGGACCCCTGCCCCACCTTATATACTCTAGAGGTGTAGGGTTACAAGGAAAATATCCTATTTGGTATTATAATATCTAATAAATCATATCTTCTTGTAACCTTGTGTTGCATGCCGATAGTGCCATGCGCCGCACACCTTGATCTTATGGGTCAGGCCACCTCTGATGGTATGGCCTATGTCTTGTCTTATGGGTACTGGGGGTCATATCCCCCACAGCTAGTCCTCGAGTGCCTTGTATCCATTTGGCGATGCCGTCTTGATCAAGTCTGAGCAGTTTAACACGAAGCCAATCAGTCTTGCTGATGACCTGGACGGTGAAAATCGAAGCCAACCAGTTAAACTAGTGACCTGAGCGGTGAAAGTCGAAGCCAACCAACTAAAATGATGACCTGGGCAGTGAAAGTTGAAGCCGACTAGTTAAACTAGTGACTTGAGTGGTGAAAGTAGGAGCCGACCAGTTTAACTAGTTAACCGATCTTAGACTTAGCCAAGTAAGGCTTGCTAGAAGGATGTAAGGGGCTCAAGATTAAATTAAAAAAAATTCTCTAAGCGAAGTGTAGCCACTTAGTCTATGTTTATGAGGAATCATTCATGACTTAGTCAATAAGAAGGGTAAATCAAGAAAAGAGCACTACATTCACCGTCAGGTGAAGTGTAGCCACTTTGTCCCCGAGCCTACTAGAAGATGAAGAAATAAATCTTATAGCAGGATCAAAGAAAATAAATCAGAAAGCTTGCCAATGTCATCTGGCATGTGCGTATCAAGACCCCGGACGTGTTGTCGAAGGTTAGCACCCTAATCCGAACAACATGGAGCAACTTGATAGCATACCGATGAGACGTAGTAAAATCCGACCGCCAAGCAAGTCCCCAGCTTAGCTGGCGACGCTTGTACGAAGAATCCGAAGGCCGAGGAGTCCCTAGCTTAGCTAGCGAGCCCTAGCTTAGCTGACGACGAGCGATGAACAATCCGACCAGCTGGTTGGCGAAGAATCAAGCACCGAGCAGCCCAACCAACTGGTCGGTGGCAAAGTGAGCGCTGAGTAGAAGTGAGCGCTAAACAGTCCAACCAACTGGTTGACGACGAAGGTCATGAACCTAGCAGTCTGACCAATTGATCGATAGAGTAGTCCAACTGCCAGGTGGTGCGATCACCTAGACGATGATCCTCTTATCCTTGTCGAATGATCCAGTCCCCGAGCATAAAAATAAGCTCATCGACTGAACCTAGCCCCTGCAAAAGAAATATGTAGAATGGGTAGTACATCATGTATGTAAAAATATATGAACTCCGGAGAAAAATCAACAGTGGTGAAATAGCATATGCAGCTCGGCGATCAGTTGTAGATAAACATTATATTTGTTTGAAGTGTTCATATTTTAACTATGAGCAACTGCCTTTCCAGTTGGTTTTGCATTGCATCACCAGCCCTGACTAGCCCCAAACTCCATAGCGCGGAGTGACTGGCACCCATGTACGCATAAGAGAAAGAGCATTGCCCAGGAGCCATTGCCGATTGTCCATAATGCAGAGCGTGGCTCGTGCACGTGTAGGAGCGAATTCGAGGACAGGACCATCTCTAGGTAACACAAATAAGAACGCGGCTGGTCAGCAAGGTGGTGAACAAATGGAGTGCATGGAGAACGATTGGAGTATCTTAAACATGGAGAAATTAATTGTGGAGAATGACTGGAGAAATAATAATTGGAGAAACATGACGAGGAGAAAGTTGTATTAGATAGGAAAGGTACTTATCTTTAGACGAAACGTCTGGTCGGCGTTGACGAAATAGCCCGGCCCTTGAGCTTTTCAGCCTGTCGTCGTAGCAGCGGTCGCAGTCGTCATAGCGCCGTTCTTTGTGGTGACCATCACTGCGATGCGGCATGGTTTGCTCGATGGCTCGGGCGGAGTAGTCGGCGAGTACGATGTCAGTAGACGGTCATCGTGACTTGACGCGGTATCTTGCATATGCGTGCAGATCGGTTGTGTTCCATGTCTAGTTATTGTTGACTTGTTATCTTGCTTGTTTGCTGTGTCACGGAGATTCAGGCGCCCTGTTGCACATCACGATGGGATGTAGATATGGCGATCTGCTTGGCTAGAGTGCTGGTCAGAGTTGGAGCCATATTCGTACACATCTCTTGAGTATGATACATACACGTGCATGCATGATCTCCGCACGCAAGATCTATGCGTACATGTGCACCTCCTAGCTGTAGTTGCTTATCTTAGCTCTGTTGATTGATATGAAACTGCATGGCACACGTATAGCATGCGGACGTGTAGGCATACTTGGCCTTGCTGGCTCGCTTCTTTCATACTTGACGCACGCGTCCGTTCGAGGCCCATGGCATGCAAGCGTGTTGGAGTCGGAGCCAAACTCTGTCGCGGTGGTGGTGGTGCAAGAACCACCATAGACCCGTGGCGCAACGCCGCAACCGTCCGAGGGGAGAGCGCAGAGCGAAGGGTTGTGCGGCGACGCCGTGATGGCACAGTGCGAGCGTCTGGCGATGGCACGGTGCGGGCGAGTCTACGAGGTTTAAGATTGGATCCGATAAATCTGTTGCGGCTGAATTCGTTGGCTTCGAGTCGTAGCCGGATGCTTGAGACGAGGCCCGTCGCAGTCAATCGTTGCTGTGATAATCCGAGTTACGACGGACAACGCTGATGATCTTGAAATCCATTTGGTTCGTCATGGATCAAGCGTATATCCCTACCTAGCGTGTCAACTATGAACAAAAGATGCTCGGCAGTCCATCGAGGAGTATGTCCATGATGGTAGTTTATTTGGTTGAGGTGCGCATGATCAGAAACCGGACAGTAACACAAGCACAAGAACACAGAGACACAAGATTTAGACAGGTTTAGGTCGTCAGTATGACGTAAAACCCTACGTCCTGTGTTTCGACGATTTGTATTATTTGTATCTAGATGGGATGAGGTCCGTCTAGGGGACCCCTACCCCTCCTTATATACTCTGGAGGTATAGGGTTAGAAGAAAAATATCCTATTTGGTATTACAATATCTAATAAATCACATCTTCTCGTTGCACGCCGATAGTGGTGTGCGCCATACACCTTGATCTTGTGGGCGGGGCCACCTCTGATGGTGCGGCCCTTGTCTTGTCTTGTGGGTACCGGGGGTCATATTCCCACAGGGACCGTTGTCCTCTTGGTCCTTGTGGGATCAGTGCGGCATGCCTGCTCCTGTCAGAGCTGGCGTGCTTGGCATGGCTCGATCTCTCCTCGTTCCTCCTAGAAGTCGGGATGGGGCAGAGGTCGTGCGGAGTTGCGCGGCGCATGGTGAAGGCTGGGGGAAGAGGTTTTGGCCGACTCCTACCTTGGTGTTTGGCCTAGGTTCGCATAGCTTAGCTGGGCCTCGATCATTTGGGCTTATACTAGCTGATGTACCGTGGGCCGCCCGAGCGGCAAACTAATTGGTGTCTTGAGATACCCGGGGTATCATAACCCCGACAAATAGGCTAGTCGATAGGATTGCAACCTAGGTTTGATAAGTCTTTTGCGATAGAAATAATAACTCACCAAGCAAAACCTTAGTTGCACATCCAGATAGTTTATTTATTGCATAGGTTTTGACTAGGTGAAAATTAGAGGCCTTAGTTACAAGTAGTTTTTAGTTGCCTAATTCACCCCCTCTTAGGTCCCTTCAGACACCTCTCATCCATGCCAACTCATAACTCTCTCATCCATGCTTGCCCTCTAATAACTTCGGTCCATTAAGGTATCTAAACTGATTTAAAAAAAATTAACAACTCTTTTCAAAACCAACAATTTTTGTGTGAAGTTATTAGACTATATATTGGGATATATCTACAGGTATGATAGATTATGATCATGTAATCCGGACTTGTCTTATCTATAAAAGATGCTTCTTATTCCTCCCACGAGGCTTAATAATATACGATCAACAGTTCTACCAGTTATATTCCTCTTACGTGGTATCACAAGTTCAAGTTCCAATCTAAGGCACAAAACATTGCTTCCGCAATGTGTGCCCCTGGGAAATCGTTTGATCTCTACCAAGGGAAGTGTCTTTGTTTAGGTGGCACATCCTACCACCCTTATCGTCGTTCTGTTGTAGGTTGCAACAACACATCACCTACCTCCTCACATCACTAGAATCCTCCGTTCAAATCTTTGTTGTTAGATTGTGCCTCAACCTTTTGCTGTGGTCCTCCTCCATCCAGATCTTCGCTACCGGATCACATGTTGCATTTCTATGTCACCATGGTGGAGGCTAGACCTCACCGAGAATTGTCACCATGTCGTCATGGTAGTGACCGGGCCACGTCGTGTCCTGACCATGTGCTCCATCACCATTCTGCACCGTCGTCGACCAAGACATTTCCCACACCATGACTAGGTAGGTCCACTGCTGACCAATGCTGATCCACCTCATGCCATTAGGTGTCCTAGTGTGTCGATCTCGTCTTGCCATGCTGTTCCCTCCCACTGCTCCATGTCGGGAGCTCACCACCGACCTGCATCATCTCCGCCTTACCGTTCCCTGTTATGTTGTTGGGCTATGTCTGATCCACACTGGGTCGAGCAACAGACATCACCAGAGAATGCCTATGGCTAGGCTGCCTCATCGCCCTTTGTTGCCGTTGGTTTTGATCTATTACTACTTGTATCACTTTTTGGTTTACACGATCAATGGTTAGGGTTGAGTTGCCCACCACCTTTCAACCTCGCGCGTATCTACTCCGACATCTATGTTGCCCACACTAGCCTCTACTTCCTGTTGACACAAAAATGTGGCGATGTGATCAACACACAGCAAGTCAGAAGATCTGAGTGGAACAAGACCAGAGATCTGCTTGGCTTCAACACAGAACCAGCCTATTCTAAAAACCCAATGACATGCTAGTTAATTTGACCTGCAATTGACAAGGAGAGAAAATCTTATCAGTAATTTAAGGTGGAACATGTCGGTGTTGCATCAAATAGTTCCAAATGTACGGCTAGATAGCCGATTCAATGAAGCTATCGACTAAATAGTCGATATCTAGCGAATCCATAAAATGAAGATATTTAAATCAAGGATTATTAGCTAATATTAAATGATAATGATATGAATCAAAATAACCAACGCTAATGGAACATCAGAAAGCATCATCGGCTAGATGGAACATGATCGATATAAAGCGTCGAGCCGATAAGTTTGATAAAAATAGTATAATATACGAACAAATCGACTGTCTAATATAAATGAATCTACAAATAATTTTGAGTCTAATCTATTATCATCAACAGTGATGTTCGATCGGATCGATGCAGCTATGATAATGATAATAAACTAAAGCCACAGAATCTATAAAACCATCTATATGTTGACAGATTCATGAAAACATGCTATATGCGTGAGAGTGTAGGCAAATTGGCTAAAATAGCCGATGTAGTCAAAGCAAACAAACAGAGTACATATCTTGATCATGAATAAGACCACTAATCGATAATTTCTAATCTAAAGTCTTACCGGTGAGGTTCGACCGGATCGATGCAGCTATGGTAGTGTTATTAGATTAGATCTCATTAACTAGTGAGTCTATTCAAGATTGAAATATGTCTTTGGATGCATACTATGTTTGATTGGAATAGATATAAAACAACCGATCTAGCAGAATTAAGCCATTAATTATAAGATTTAAAGCGTGACCAGATCAAAGGACAACCAATTAAGATGATATGATACCGATCTATCTCTATCTCAATCGAGTGATTTTGTTATAATTAATAACGTGGGAACTTGAAACTTCCAGGATTGTGTCATCAAGTAATCGATTAGATGTGAATCAGTATCAGTTGATTTAGATGCGGTGTCAGAATCGGCTATTTTATAGATGACGTCAGCAGACGGCGTCAATGGGCTATACTTGAGTGGCACCAGGAAGATGTGTCGCACTCTACAAATAAGAAAAAATGGGGTCCAAGTTATTATTAAGTTAGGAAGTTTTCTTTTATTCCAAGAATTATAATGAGTCGTATTTGAGTAGGATTCATGTTTATGTTTTAGGTATAAATATTAGACCCTGATTATTGTAAAAAAGGGATGAACACTCAATCAATACAATCTTTCCGGCTTTCGCCATCGCATTAGGAGTAGGAGTACTATAGATCTCGATGAGTTCTTCAGCAAATAGGGCTGCATCGACTGATCGACCTCCAGCTTGCTTGTGAGTACCGTCACAACTTATATTATGCTTAGAAAGCTGCATTAGCTGATTGATCTTTTATGAGCCATAATATAAGTTAGTTATCGATCTGTATCATAGTTTGTAAGGCTACATCAGCTGATTGATCTCTTACGAATCATAATATAGATCAAAGTTATCGATCTTGTGTTAAATAATTTGTTGTTTAATACAATATCATCAGTTATCGAATCGGCTAAGATTAGTAAGATTTTCCTTGCTATTTTTGGTTGATTCACCAGTTATCGATCTTTCTATAATTAATGTTTTATTAATTATAACAAAATCACCTGATCGAGATAGAGATAGATCGGCATCATATCATCTTAATGGGTCGTCCTTTGATCTGGTCATGCTTCAAATCTTATAATTGATGGCTTGATCGGCTATTTTACCTCTATTCCAGTCAAACATAGTATGCATCAAAAGACATGTTTCAATCTTCTAGTCAATGAGATCTAATCTAACGACACTACCATAGCTGCATCGATCCGATCGAACCTCACTGGTAAGACTTTAGATTAGAAGTTATCGATTAGTGGTCTTGTTCATGATCAAGATATGTACTCTATTTGTTTGCTATGACTGCATCGGCTATTTTAGCCGACTTGCCTATACTCTCACGCATATAGCATGTTTTCATGAATCTATCAATATATAGATGGTTTTATAGATTCTTTGGCTTTAGTTTATTATCATTATCATAGCTACTTCGATCTGATCGAACCTCACTGTTGATGATAATAGATTAGACTCAAAACTGTTTGTGGATTTATTTATATTAGACAGTCAATTTGTTCATATGTTATACTCTTTTCATCAGACTTATCAGCTCGACGCTTTATATCGATCATGTTCCATTTAGCCGATGATGATTTCTGATGTTCCATGAACATTGATTATTTTTATTCATATCATTATCGTTTAATATTAGCCGATAATCCTTGATTTAAAATCTTCGTTTCATGGATACGCTGGATATCGACTATTTAGTCGATAGCCTCATTGAATCAGCTATGTAGCCGCACATTTGGAACTGTTTGGTACAACACCGACATGTTCCACCTTAAATAACTGATAAGATTTTCTCTCCTTGTCAATTGCAGTTCAAATTAACTGGCACGTCATTGGGTTTTTAGAATCAGCTAGTTCTATGTTGAAGCCAAGCAGATTTGTGGTCTCATTCCACTCATATCTTCAGGCTTATTGTGTGTTGATCACATCGTCACATTTTTGTGTCAACACACTTTTTGGCATGCTCAGTGGGACCACAATCGTCATGGCCGTTCACAACAACAAGGACATTCTTATGGTACCTTATGAAGACTTGCCTGCTGAGGATAAAGATGTCGTTGGTTAAGCTATTGAGGAGTTTCAGAACAAGTGTTTGTTCTCATACACCAAAACATGTGACAATAAAGTTGTTCAGAAATATCCACTACCGAGAGTTTTGATGCATGGGCAGTCAGATACAGATGAAGCTAATGATAGACGTTTCTTTGTAGAAGCTGTCAATAAATTTGTTCATGATGCAATGCTAAATCATAATACGGCTTTCTTGAATACATTCCACAATACCATGAAGGTGGCGTTTCATGGATTTCCACTTGATCAGGTTGGACCGGCTTATCACAATATTCCACATTTGTCGACTCAGGGGACTAATCAAGACAATACTAGCCATCAAGAAGCAGCACTAGCTAAGAGTGATGATGCCCAGGCAATTCAGAATTCGTCTGAGCAAATTTAGGGTGCTACTATTAATCAAATGCAATATAATCCTAGATCATCAGTGCAGCATGTGCAACGACCGACAAGGCAAGTTCAAAATCAGATGGTTACTTTTGGTACATCAGGACAAATACCACCGTCGACTCAAAAAATAGCACCATCGGTTCAAAGGATTCGTAGAGATATAGGTCCTAATGTTTTCAATTAGAGATTTCAAATAGTAAATCAGCAAGGGGCTCAACAGATAGATATTCCACAAGGATATCATTATGGCTCAGATTATAATACTCTCAATATGATTCCAAATTCAGGATATCAAGGCACTCAGAATTTCAATCTATAGATGGGTCAACAATTGCCATGAAATTCAAACTCAAATGCTGATGAATTGTTGCTCAGAGTAACCAAAATGATGAAAAATTAGTTTGGTTTAAAACCAAAAGGGTAAACCTTTTCGTACAAACGTCCATATCCAGAGTGGTATGATTTAGTGTCCCTTCCTATGAATTACAGGCTTCCAGAATTTGCTAAGTTCACTGTTCAAGATAGCACAAGTACAATAGAACATGTCAGTCGATATCTTACTCAGTTGGGTGAAGCCTCTGTTGAAGAAGCGCATCGAGTTCGTTTCTTCTCTTTGTCCCTGTTAGGACCAGCTTTCACTTGGTTTTCCTCACTAGTGGTTAATTCTATTGCCAATTGGAGTGATCTTGAAAAGAAATTTGATACATATTTCTACACTAGTACAGGGGAAAGAAATATCATAGATTTGATATAAAGCAAAGAGCTAATGAATCGGGTGCTGAGTTCCTTCAGATGTTTCGAGAAACAAAAAACTTATGCTTTTCGTTGAATTTGACTGATGATCAACTAGCTGCGTTGGCCGTTCAAGGAATGTTGCCGGCATAGAGAGAAAAGTTGCTTGGGCAAGAATTTGACAATTTAGGTCAATTGGCTCAACGGGTGGCAGCACTTAATAGCCAATTCCAGAATATGTGCAGAGATACCCAATTCCAGAAGAATGCTGCAATCACTGAAGCTTATAATCCATATTTAGTCGATGATGATGAAGAAGAAGAGGAAATTGCCGCAACTGAATGGAATTGGTGTAAAAAGATAGTAATGGTTCCACATCTTTGGAGAAAAGAAGTTGAAGAGAGTTATGATTTTGATGTTACAAAAGCAGACAAACTTTTTGATTTCTTGCTTGAGAAGGGACAGATTAAACTACCTGCCAATCATGTTATATTACCTCCCGATCAGTTGAAGAATAAGAAGTTCTGCAAGTACCATAACACTACTTCTCATACAACTAATGATTATAGGATTTTTCGGTAGCATATTCATAGAGCTATTCAACAAGGAAAGCTTAAATTTGATACAACTCGAAAAATAAAAGTTGATGATAATCCTTTCCCAAAGGATCATAATATGGTTGATGCTAAGTTATTCAAAGGGAAAGCTAAAGTTTTAACATCAGCCAGAGTAAGAGAAACTGGAGCAGTTGATCTGAAGATGCAAATATCAGCTGATCAATATAGAGAAATCAAAAGGCGTTGTGATCAACAAAAGAGACAATATGAGCAGGGAGAAACATCGAGAGATGGTGCGATGAGACCACGTGTTACATCTCAAATTATGTTGAATAAATAGCAACGACAGAAGGAGAAAGATTATTAGCGCTGGTTAGAAGAGAAGGAATATCAACGTCAACAAGAAGAAGAGAGATATGAAAGAGAACAAGCTGAGTCACATTGGAATTGCCCTTTCTTTAGACATTGTTGGAACGAAGGTTTGAGATTGCCTACTAGAAATAATTGCCCAGAATGTAGCAAACAATATTGGGAGTTTAGGCAATCTCAAGTTAACCGCCAGTCTATCCATGATCGAAATGAATATCAACGTAATGATGTGGATCGGTGCTTAAAAAATAGTAGCATTCATGATTGGCTTAGAAAGCGGGTTGTTGATCAGAATTGGGCCGATTATAAAGAAGAAGATGATGAAGAGTATGTTTGGCAGGAAGGACAGTGGTGTCCAGAAGATTTAACAAAAAGTCAAAAGAGAAGAGTACAACGCCTAAGGAGCAGAGAATTAGAACATGCTCAGAAGTCTAGTAAACCGCAAGTATGGCGTGCTAAATAAACAGCCGATAAGGGCCAACCATCGGCTAATATTCAAATGGCTTTTCTTTTACCATCTGAATTTAAAGCTCCAGCAGATCATGAAGTCTATTTATTTCTTAAGTTCCTCTAATTCATTAACCCCCATTCTATGTGGACGCTTAGCTATAGGTGTAGTTCCAGGTAATAATTCAATAATAAACTCAATGTCATGGTCAGGTGGCATACCTAGCAAGTCATCAGGAAACACATATGAAAACTCATCCTTGTTGACGCGATCATCAAGCTAGTTCACTGTGGCTGTCGGCTGCTTCTGCACTACAACATCGACACTGATTCTATCCCCATTCGGTGTGGTCACAACAACTACCTTCTCCTAACACTGAATCACTGCTTGTTGTTGCATCATCCAATCCATACCTAGAATCACATCAATACTAGATGTTCTCAACACAATGGGGTTCACTTTGAACTCTACCCCCGTTAAAGATAGACTAGTTGGAAGACAACGATAAGAAGCTTGCATACTACCTCTAGGTGAGTTCACTAGTATAGGATTTTGCATAGCACATATGGGTATGCTATGCGTTCTAACAAATCCTTGTGATATGAAAGAATGCGAAGTTCCAGAATAAAAAAGAACAATGGCAGGAGTGGAATTAACATCAAACGTAACGAGCATGACTTCTGGTTCTGCAAGCGCCGTCTCTGTAGACACATGATTCACCTTTCCCATGTTGGGTGCTGGCTTCTGAGGCGTTCCTTTCGGATTACTGTGCTAACCCTAGGGTGTTAGCTGATTCTACAAACTGGGACAATGGTTAGCATAATGCCCAACTTCTCCACAATAATAGCATACGTTGGGGGTGCTAGGTAAACTGGTCTTCATGAGGGTGTTGTTAGGTGCTCCCTGTCATGGTGTTTGCTAGCCACTCTGCTGCTGGGGACATTGATTGCCATTCTGCTACTGGTACGGTAGATGCTGCTGGTCCGGGTTGTGATTCCACTGATTAGGTGGTCCCTGGTACCTCTACTGGAAGCCTTGCTAAGGGTTAGTGCACGGATGAGTATTACTCCCAGAGGCCTGTCCCTGAAGCCTCCTCTTCTTAGCCTCCATCTCTTTGTGCTTATTGTCAATAACAATAGCGTGATTCACTAGTGTCTAGAAATTGAGGTAACTATTAGACATAAGCTGGAGTTGCAGACTATCATACAGACCCTTGAGAAAGTGGTGTTGCTTATCAGCATCATTATTCACCTCATTCGGAGCATAACGTGAGAACTGAGCAAATTTGTCATGATACTCAGCCACAGAGATAGATCCTTGCTTTAGAGCGCGGAATTTCTCCTGCTTCAGCTCTATGAATCCTTTAGGTATGTGGTAGGATCTGAAATTCTCTCTAAATTCCTACCAGGTAATAGGAGGAGCATTAGTGGGACGTCCATACTCAAATGCCTCCCACTAGTCTTGAGCTTCTCCCTAAAGTTGTCCTGACATGTACAACACCTTCTATTGGTCGTCGCACTGTGCTATGTTGAGTTGCTTTTCCACTGCATGAAGCCAATCATCTACTTCTAGTGGATCAGTGGCATGAGAAAACATCGGGAGGCGGCCCTTCAAGAATTCACCATGCTTGTCACGCAGTGCTCCACCAATTGGTTGATTCTGCGGATTCTGCACTAGAGCTTGCATAAGCTGTGTCTGCACTGCCAGAAGCTGCTCAATAGTCAGTGGCGGTGGAAGTGATAGTGGTAGATGTGGGGGAACACCTCCCCGACCTTGGCCTCTTCCTCTTCTAGACACCTGACATCCAACACAAATATTCAAAATTTAGAGATTTCCAAGTTATATGCGCTTATAGAGATATAGAATACATTCTGAAAATTTTCTGGACGAGTTCCAACATCAACAACTCTGTAAAATAGTCATATCTCGAGTTATAGATATCCAAAAGAGACTTTATTTACATGGTTGGAAATCTTAAGAAATTATCTACAACTTTTATTCAGACCACATCCCCATATTCCGTGGTTAGTTTACTAAAAAACAGAACACAATCGAAACTATTTCAGATTCCAGACTGCACATAAACTTTAACTTGGAACATCTATATATCACAAACCAGATCAGATATAGGGGTGATTCCATAGGCATTAGAAAGATACTTAAGTCTAGTTATTCTCATAAAAAAATCATAATTTTTGGTTGAGTAGATTTAGATTGGAATTGAGATAAGGGCATACTGCTCCAAAAACTAGATCTGAGAGAACAAGATGTATCAAACCCAACTATTTATTTATTGACTCAAACTTTAACATTCTTAACTATGGAACTTGCGGACATGCCCACAAAGTTCCAACACTCATTAAAAAATCCAACTCACACATAAACATAATAATAAATTAACTAGGCACACCAAAGTTCACACCACACTACTAGACTCGACTTGACTCAACTTGACCCGTGCTACTAACGTCTTATTACATAGAAAAGAACTCCAACACCTATGGGTGAGGTTTATGGGGAAGCTTCTCATAAATCCTTGGCAGGCTGAGGCACTTCCTTTGGCCATCTATCACTCGTTGGTACCTCTTAAGAGTCTCCTGCTATGCCTTCAACTGATCTTCCAGCCACCGAATCTTCCCTACTAACTCACAACCAAAGTGTACCATCACTTGAGTAGTTGGATCCATGCCCTGAGGGTCCAACATTGCCCATTCCATTTCAGGGTGTTGGCAAGGGAGGAATCGATACTGGTCCTCCGTCATATCCTCAAAACGGAGGCCACAGAGACCAATGCAGGCATCAGCGGCTGCATCTTCTATGCCATTTTCCATGGTGGCACGACGAGCATGATGTGAATAGCTTGCATCCAGCTGATATGCTTCCTTTGCTTCATCCCTGATGGAGATGCATGCCCTAGTCTTCCAATACGTGTCCTCCAGAGGGTGTGTATGTTCTTCGTAGACATACTCCACAGCTATGTCCCAATCCGCGTAGTAGGTTTGAAGAATCCCCATAAGTCGGTGGTGAGAAATGGAGGATTCACAACCCGGCTTCTACCAGATCTTTGTAGTCCATCCCAAGGCAGGGGTAGCCTGATCTTCTTGAACGGCGTCTTCCTCCTCCTCCTCATCAAACAATACAATGACCTCCACTTCTTCGGGTTCTTCTTCTTCAGACTCTTCCTGGAATGGCTCAGGCGTAGGTGCAGGTGCTGGCGAGTCAACTTCTTGCTCCTGGGGTTCCTCCTCCTCACATGGCTCCATGGACTCGTACAAGCCACGAGGTGGGTAGTAGCCTCCGATGCTGATGCGAGCGGTCTTATTGGCACGAGGCATCTATAGAATTAGATTTAGTCAGATTAGAAGCAATAATTTTCATAACTGAGTGAGACAAAAGAAGCATAAAATTTAGCAAATAACAAGTGTGAGATGGGAAGCATGAAATGAGTGAAGCAAAAGAGGCTAGAACGACCATTGCTAACTAGGCTTGCGTCCTAAAGTCAACACGACTCTGATACTAATATGTCACATCCGATTTTAAGGATAAAATGGGATGAAAAATCTTATGTGCACCCAGAGATCAGCCACACACATAAGCCGACAAATTATAAATAGTATCATCACAAGTGTTTATTACATCACGAATAATAAGATAGAGTCTTCACATAAATGTAGTGGAAGTATAAAGAAAAATATCTTGCGGAAGCTCCATATCACAGGGACGTCAACTGGTCGACCACAAGTCTAGTAATCCTCAGGAAAGTCGTCATTACCATAGCCATCTATTATCCATCTAGGATTTTTATCCAAATAATGAAGATAAACAAGTGTTAGTACATGCCATACTCAACAAGTGTAACATGGGGTTCATGAGGCTCAAAAGGCTTGACATAGGTTTACCAACATTTAGCTTTTAGTTGTCATAATTTTAGCATAAGAGTAGCAACAAGTTGTTTTAATCCCAAAGTAAAACACATGATCAATGTAAACATGAATATTGAATAGCATAAACAGATAATTCTTAGTGCTCATCTATTCCATAAGGGTCCAAGGCCTCTCATGACCTTGAGCACAACTGATATACCAGTTTTACACTTTGTAGAGGTTGTACACTTTCACTGTGAGTCGTGATACCCATATGCCCGGGTTAATTACACCCAAAACACTTCTAAGGTGAGCAGGCAAGGTTCACTATGAAGCCTTTAAAAGGTCCATCTAACAAGTTAAGGCCATTAGATTCACTTGGGAAATAGACATAGAAACCCCCCTATCGAATGGCATAATTCCATCACGGCTATACACATAATAGTAGAGGTTGTCGTATACCTGATTCGTCAAGCCATTCTTACGCCATAAAGGTAACCTCTAACAAGCTAGAAAATTTCCTCATACTGAGCTAAAGCCAGAGCCATGTAGCCCTCACAGTTGTACTATAAGTCCTGGATGTTCGCTTACAGATAAGTCCTTAGGGAGAGGAATCTAAAGCATTTAGAAAGTAGCTAAACACTACAACCCCCTATTTCCATGTTGCTAAAAAGTAATGTTTTAATGTTTATTGCATATACCATTAGTCAAGTTACAAGATCATGGTTTAGTCGAGCACTAGCAAAGCTACCCAATACATACCCCATAGGTGACAAGGTATAAGTTCAATTCTAGGAAATCCCTATAAAGGTGACACATGCAATATGAATTAAATATATTAAAGTTGATAGGAAATAAGGATAATCCCATGCTATACTTGCCTTAAACAAAGTGTTCCTACTGATCTTTCTCGTCAAAGTAGTA
Source organism: Miscanthus floridulus (assembly GCF_019320115.1). Taxonomy (NCBI): domain Eukaryota; kingdom Viridiplantae; phylum Streptophyta; class Magnoliopsida; order Poales; family Poaceae; genus Miscanthus; species Miscanthus floridulus. Next base: position 123,013,143 of record NC_089588.1, read on the forward strand.
CTCTTGATTACCCGCGAATTGCTTGCCATCTATACTCGATAATCACAGCAACATACAAGCATCCAAAAGCAATCATGCATAGCAAACAAAGACTATAGATTAGAATAGTACACCAACAACATAAAATCAAGACAAAAAGTTTGTAAAACAAATCTACGTCTTGCTACGAACACATAGACACAAAGATCACGAAAATCGGAGCTAAAACAAAAAAGTTATGAATTAAACAAGATTTCCTTTATTAAAATAATAGATTAAATCTAACCTCAAATTTTAAAAGTTGAAAATATGCTTAATAGTAGTATGAACATGTAGATGACTCAATTACAAACCTAACGCAACTTGAACAGATCAAATCGGAGTTAAAACGAAGATTTTATGGTTAAAACAAGATTAGTGGCGAAACTGTAAACAGAGAAAACGTATTTTGGAAGTTCGCCATGGACTGCGGTTTAGATTATTCAAAAGCCAAGGGTCTCTTTAGCAAAAGTGCAGGGATGGTGGGTCCAATACTAGAAACCTTCAAGGGCTCTTTTGCAAAATGGCCGGCCGAACCGGTACGGGTTGATTTCCATCGTCGGATCACAAACGAACGAAGCAGATTAGATCAGGAGGGGAAACAAAGGCGCGCGACTGGCCAGCGACACTGTGCGTGGTGGTGCTCCATGAATGACGATGAGACCAAGCCAGAGTTCATCAATATGATAGTTCCAGCCATCAACGGACACGTGAAGACCATGGGGAGAGAGAGGGGATGACGGCGAACTCACCTAGGAGCTTTACGCAGACGAGGGTGGGTCTACGGCGACATGCGGCTCCATGGGGCGGAGGACGATAGCAGCGCTCTTAGGTTTCGTGGTGGCACGGCGATTCGGCGAGGCGGCTGCGACTCCAAAGCTTGGGATGGGGAGGCACGGCCACGGGCACCCGGTATTTATGGCCAGGAGCAGCTTGGGGCACAAGGCAAGGACGAGGCGTCGCGGTGTGGGGGTATTAACCCCTATACCCTTACGACTAAGCTTGGGCTGGACCAGATCAGAGGGTTCGGTCCACCAGAAGACGACGCGTGGCTCGGCCAACCTGTTCGGAGTCCCGCGCAAGGAGTTAAGACAGATTTGGCGATCAAGACAGATCCTGGTCGGTTAGAATAGGAATCCTTATCCGGCCACCTGTGGCAATTGTAACTGGCTAGGATTAGTTTCTAGATCTATAACCCTGCCCCCCGAACTATATAAGGCGGGCATGGGACCCCTCTAAAAACATCTCTCATTAACATATAGCAATACAATCAGACGTAGGACGTAGGTATTACGCCTTCTTGGCAGCCGAACCTAGATAAAACCTCGTGTCTGTCTTGCGTCACCGTCTTGTTTGTGGCTTGCGCATCTGTCTGCCGACAATCTACTACCTTGGGCATACCCCTAGGTAGACTGTCGACCATATTTCGTCGATAGTGGCACGCCAGGTAGGGGGTGTGCGTACTGCTCTCCAAGCAAACAAGATGGTCATCATCTCTGGCTCCGTGGCTACGCCGAACGACCTCACGTTCACTGTCGGCCAAATCACCTGGACCACCGGCCCCGACGACTTCATCGCCATGACCACGGAGGAGGCGCGGGTTCAATCTGCGTCGACCACTACTTCACCTGCATCGGCTATGGCTCCGACCACGGTGGATACGGCTCCAACCACGGTGGATACAGCTCCGACCACAATGGATCTGGCTCCGACCATGGTACATCTGGCTCCGACCATGCCTGCATCATCTTCAGCCACGCCGATAGCCCATCGTCCGCTTCCCCGCTACAAAGGGAAGCAGATCGACAACACCGACCTGCTCAACTCCATCGATCGGGTCGGCACCAAACTCACCAAAACCCTAGCTCTGGTAAGTACAATTCAAAGTCAACCTAATGAGCAGGTAACCGCTCCCCACAACAGATCTACCCGACCAGCTTGGGCCAGTCGTCCTGCACGACTTGGTACAGATCTCGTGGTCATATCTACTCCTGAAGGGCGCTCTGCTCGTCGCCGGCCAGCCTCCGCGACGGGTCTCCGGCTCTCCGAGTACGAAGCCTCGATGGAGAACTACCAGGCCTAGCCCTACAGCCTACGAAGCGCTGCCTCCAACTATGCGTATAATATACAATGTTGCTCGGATCTGTGTTTTGCACATCGACCTCGGCCGAGGCCACGCAACTTCGTCAACATGATCCGGATTGAGGATTATCAAGAAGGATCCGTCCACATGGTCCAAGAGGGTGACTCCAGCTCCTCGTCTGGCATCGCATCTAATGCCTCCGTCCACACCGAGCTCTAGCATCATGATGATGAAGGCGTCGAATACGATCTGGATATCCCAGACCACGCCCCGGGGTTCCCACAATTCCCGTCTTTCCCACCAAGGCGAGGGGATTTGATCAATGTTGTCAGCAATGACGAACCACCAGCAGTTGGCGAATCAGAACAAGAAAGGATCGCATGTGAAGCACACAATATTGACCAGTTTAATCGCCGACAAATCAAAGCCGAAGCAGAAGAGGAGGCACGATGCATAAGGGTCTAGCCACGCGACCTCAACAATGCTTTCGACAGGGTGGGGGACAAACAGGTCTTCAGGACTCCAAGCGCCAACGTAGCCGTTGCTATGGCGATGATGCAACGGCTACCCAATACCCCAGAAACCCAAGCAGTTCGCGATGAAATACAAGCCTATCTGACGGCTGCTATGGCCCAGACCGTAGAGATTGTAAATCAAGCCCGAGCTCCATCCGTTCCAGTCGAGTCAAGCCACAGCCGCCAGTACTCAAGTCGCTCACAGCCACCCAACCAATGTGGCTTGCGCATCAATGACCCATCAGACAACCATCAAGGCGGAAACGGTGGCCATGATGGTGGTCGGGATGACAACCGCCGTCGGGAGGACAACCGCCGCGACGTCCAGGACGATAACCGTCGAGACAACCGCAACAATCGCCGTGATAACCACGGTCGCAGGGCTAATCTAGATGGCAATAACGATCTCCGCGATGGCAATAACGATCTCCGCCATTACCTCGGAGGACGTGATCTGTGCGCTCGCATCAACCAAAGAGCCAACGATTGTGCATCCCATGAAAGCTATCGCCGTATGGAATATGACACTGCCCACGGCCCGCCGGGTTTGAAGCAGTTTACTCCACACCTTCGCCAAGTCATATGGCCCAAGAACTTCAAGCTCGAGAAACTTCAGAAGTACGATGGCAAGGAGAACCCCGAATTATGGGTCATGCTCTATGAAACTGCGTGCAGATCAGCCATGGCTAATGAGCACGTCATCTCTAACTACTTCCCAGTCGCTGTTGGCCACGCAGGTCACCAATGGTTGGTCAGCTTGCCGGCGAACTACTTTGATTCTTGGCAAGAGCTCAAGCAAGCCTTCATCGACAACTTCATTGCTACTTGCGAGCAACCCGGCAACAAATATGATCTGCAATGGATTCGAGATCGAAAAGATGAGCCACTGCGCGAGTACGTCTGGCATTTCTCAGAGATGCGTATCAAGGTCCTATCGACCTCCGACAACGAGGCAATCGAGGCTTTCATCACTGGCCTCCGCTTCCACGACGCCCTAAGGGACAAGCTCCTGCGCAAGAGACCAGAATCAGTCACAACGCTCCTAGCCACTGCTAAGAAATATGCGGACGCCGATGATGCTAAAAAGATAATTATAGAAGAAGCAGCAAGGGTTCCATGCTCTGACCACCCCCCACACCGCGACGACTACCGTGGCAACCGTGGTCGGAACGACAATTTTGACCGCCACAACCAGCGCAATGACTCCCGCGACCACCGCAACCAACGTAATCAGCGGCGTAACCGCCGAGACGATTATAGGGGCAAGCGTGCTCGGGAAGACGACGGCGAGGTCAACACCGTCAAGAAAGGTGGCGGACATCGTAACTACAAAGAAGACTATGCCAAAGCATTGAAAGGGCCCTGCCAGCTCCATCCCAAGTCAAACCATACCATGGAGAACTGCCGCGTTCTCAAGTCTATCTACACGCGTCAACAGGCTCCGGATATGTCCGACAAGCCTAACGACGCAGGGGAACAGCGCAACGAGGACAACGACGATGAAGATGCAGATCCTCGTCACAAGCACGTCAAGCCAACCGATCGCGTGCACACCATCATTGGAGGCAAAGTGTCCATCGAGACCAAATGAGAACGCAAGCTGCTCGCCCGCGCTTGCTTGAACGTGGCCAACACCAACAACTTCATCACCGATCCGTGGCTCCCCCCTTGGTCTCACCGTGAGATCTCCTTCAGCAGAAAGGACCAATGGGCCACAATACCTAAACCAGGATGTTTTCCCCTGGTCCTCGATCCTTGTATCAACAAAGTTCAATTCGACAGAGTGTTGATTGACGGCGGCAGCTCCATCGATATACTGTTCAAGAATAGTCTGCCGACCCTGAAGATAACCCAGGAGGATCTCAAGCCGTATGAGGCACAGTTCTGGGGTGTTCTTCCCGGATAGAGCTCTACACCTCTCGGGCAGATCACGCTACCTGTGCAGTTTGGGACCCCGGACCACTTCCGCACTGACTACGTCAATTTCGTGGTCGCTGACTTCGACGACACCTACCATGCTATCCTTGGTCGACCATCGCTCACCAAGTTCATGGCCATACCTCATTACAGGTATCTGGTGCTCAAGATGCCTACCAAGAAAGGAGTTCTAACCCTCAGGGGGAACGTATACGCAGCTTATACCTGCGAAGACGATAGCTTTAAAATAGCAGAGGCTCACGACCTCTCTATTCGCATGGCCGCGACCATGCTCGACGCCAAGAAGACCTCGGCCGACCACCTGGAGATCCCAGAGCTCAAGGCTCCACGCAAGAACGCCAAGTCCAAGGAGCACAAGGTGATCCAGCTGGTCGACGGTGATCCCAGCAAAATGACCCTTATTGGGGCCAACGTGGATCCCAAATAGGAAGACGCGCTCGTCAGGTTCTTGAGGAGCAATGTGGATGTGTTCGCATGGAAACCTGCTGACATGCCCGGTGTACCTCGGAATTTGATCGAGCACTCCTTGAATGTCAACGGCAAGGCCAAACCTATCAAGCAGAAGCTATGACGATTCGCTCGTGACAAGAAGGAGGCGATTAGGGTAGAAGTTACACGGCTTTTGGCAGCCGAATTTATCAAAGAAGTGTATCATCCAGAGTGGTTAGCCAACCCGGTTCTTGTACGCAAAAAAAATAATGAATGGAGAATGTGCGTTGATTACACTGATCTCAACAAACACTGCCCTAAGGACCCCTTCGGCTTACCTTGCATAGACGAGGTCGTAGATTCAACCGCCGGTTGCGAGCTGCTTTCCTTTCTTGATTGCTACTCTGGTTATCACCAGATCGCTCTAAAAAAGGGCGACCAGATCAAGACATCTTTTATCACGCCTTTCGGCGCCTACTGTTACACGACTATGTTGTTCGGGCTCAAGAATGCCGGGGCTACCTACCAACGCGCTATACAGGCCTGCCTCAAAGACAAGATAAAAGACGACCTTGTCGAGGCTTATGTTGATGATGTAGTTGTCAAAACCAAGGAAGCACATACCCTTGTTGACAACCTGGAACGCACCTTTGCAGCCCTTAACACATTCCAATGGAAATTAAACCCAAAGAAGTGTATCTTTGGTGTTCCTTCTAGCATACTACTTGGCAACGTCGTCAGTCACGACGGCATACGCCCTAACTTGGAGAAAGTCAAAGCTGTCTTGGACATGAAGCCGCCCAAAAGGGTGAAAGATGTTCAGAAGCTTATCGGATGCATGGCTGCTCTCAGCCGTTTCATATCAAGATTAGGCAAAAAGGGATTACTGTTCTTTAAACTGCTCAAAGCATCCAAGAAGTTTGAGTGGTCGGAGGAAGCAGACGCTGCCTTCACATAGCTGAAACAATACCTTACGTCGCCTCTAGTCCTTACTGCTCCCAGAGAAAACGAGACACTCCTGCTTTACATTGCGGCGACTAATCGAGTGGTCTCCACTGCCATGGTGGTCGAGCGCGACGAGCCTGGCCACGTCTACAAGGTATAGCGGCCAATCTATTTCATCAGTGAGGTGCTCAATGAATCCAAGACCAGGTACCCACAAATCCAGAAATTGATCTACGCCATACTGATAATATCCCGAAAGTTGAAACATTACTTCGACGGATATCGTGTGGTGGTCATGACTGAGTACCCTCTGCGAGACATCATTAGCAACAAGGATGCGAATGGGCGCATCGTCAAGTGGGCAATGGAGCTATGTCCTTTTTCCTTGGAATTCGCAAGCCGTACTACAGTCAAGTCTCAGGCACTCATCGATTTCATCGTCGAGTGGACAGACTTAAGCACGCCTACTTCTTAGGGGCCCGACGAGTATTGGAAGATGTACTTTGACGGTTCTCTCAACATCGATGGCGCAGGGGCAGGAGTCCTTTTCGTGTCACCATCCAAGGAGCAGCTCCGGTACGTCCTTAGGATTTATTTCCCAGCATCTAATAATGCTGCCGAATACGAAGCATGCCTACATGGTTTGCGCATTGCAGTCGAGCTCGGTGTTAAACGTCTCTATGTCTACGGAGACTCGGCTCTGGTCATCAACCAATTTAACAAGGACTGGGACACAACCAGTGAAAGGATGGATGCATACTGCAAATCGATCAAAAAGCTGGAAGGCAGGTTCTATGGCATCGAGTACACACACGTGGTCCGGGACAAAAATCAAGCAGCGGATGCACTGTCAAAGTTAGGATCATCTCGAGCCAAAGTCCCACATGGCGTATTCGTCCAAGACCTTCTCATGCCTTTGATCGAAGACGAAGATTCCACGGTCGACAAGCCTCCAGACAAGCAATTGGTGGCTACGGTTTCGGCGTCGAGCACCACTGAGCCACCTCCGACCACTCATGAGCCCGACTGGAGAATACCTTTCATCAAGTACCCAACAGATGGCAGCAGTTATACTGATCGAATAGAAAACGAGCGCCTGATGCGTCGCAGTAAGCAGTATCTGCTCGTCGATGGAAAGCTATGGCGCAAGAACGCAAAGGAGGAAATCTTGATGAAGTGTATAACCCAGGAAGATGGCGAGCATCTCCTAAATCAAATCCACTCCGGCTCCTATGGCAACAACGCAGCCTCAAGAACGCTGGTCGGCAAGGCTTTCCGAGTAGGGTTCTATTGGCCGTCAGCGGTAGCCGATGCAGAGAAGCTAGTCCGCCACTGTGAGGGTTGTCAGTTCTTCACCAAGAGAATCCATGTACCAGCACATGAGATCCAGACAATACCAGCCTCTTGTCCCTTCGCATGCTGGGGACTGGATATGATCGGGCCCTTCAAACCGGCTCTTGGGAAATTTACATGTGTCTTTGTGTTGATCGACAAATTTTCTAAGTGGATAGAATACATGCCTCTGGTACAGGCATCCTCAGAAAAGGCTGTTACGTTCCTCGACCAGGTCATCCACCGTTTCGGCATACCCAACAGTATCATTACTGATCTGGGTACTCAGTTCACCGGGAACGCTTTTTGGGACTTCTGCGATGAAAGGAGCATAGTAGTAAAATACGTCTCGGTGGCGCACCCCAGAGCTAATGGATAGGTCGAGCGGGCAAACAGCATGATTTTGGACGCATTGAAGAAGAGGACGTATAGAGAAAATGACAAAGCTCCCGGAAGATGGCTCCAAGAGTTACCAGCCGTGGTTTGGGGCCTCAGAACTCAGCCCAGTCGTAACACCGGCGTCTCATCGTATTTTATGGTTTACGACGCTAAGGCAGTCCTCCCCGCAGATATAGCTTTCAGATCAGCACGGGTCGAGAACTTCGACGAAGGCAGGGTCAACGAAGTGCGGGAGCTAGAAGTGAATAGTGCAGAAGAGAAGTGGCTCGACTCTTGTGTACGTACAGCCAAATACCTTGCTGTTTTGCGCAGGTACTACAACAAGAACATTAAAGAGCAGTTTTTCGTGGTCGGGGACCTGGTCCTAAAGTGGAAGACGAATCAGGCTGGTGTCCATAAACTTGCAACTCCATGGGAAGGGCCCTTCATGATCAAGGAGGTCACACGACCAACGTCTTACAGGTTAGCTCACCTGGACGGTACGGACGTACCCAATTCATGGCACATCGACAAGCTTAGGCGTTTCTATGCTTAACTACTAAGATATATACTCCTCTTGTACTTTCGATTTCATTTAATAAAGCTATTATGATTTCTCCGACCACTCTGATGTGTCACTTCGAACTTTACGGTTATTCTAACTTAGCCAGTCAAGGCCGACCACCATTCCTACTCGGGTTTTCGGAGCAGGCCCTGTCTCCGGTCCCTCCCAACGCGTGCATGGGATCTGCTCTCTACGCTACGGGTGATCGGCAGGTCCCCCCTGGTTTGACTTGTCTGCGTCTATGTGTGCACAGGTCATGCACCTCACACTACGACCACATGGCAAATCAGGGCCGTACAAACTTCGTAGGATGATGTCGAGTAAACTGGTACAACTAAACAGAATGCTAACATGTTCTCACTTAGTTACGCCAACACGAGTTGCAAGCTTAAATACGTTTTTATACAAAACAAACAAGCTTATGATGATATACAGTTATGTTATTACAAGCTTGCCTGAAGAGGCCCAAGTTTACAATAACACAACTACGTCCTTCTTCTACAGCTCCAGCCTATCCTGTTGGCTGGTCGGGGCACACGGCACCCGCTGCTCGCTGCTTCCGATATCCTACTCGAGTCTCGAGGACTCTTGTACTGGTCGAGCTGAAGAGGATGGCCCCGCCGATGCCTGGCTGGTCGAGACCGCAGGCTTCACCGGTTGGCTCGCAATTGATGGCCTTTCCAGCTGACTTGTTGATGGCGTACCCTGTACAGGTGCTGTCCCACCTCCACATAGGTTAATGTCGCCAATTATCTTAGAAGACAGGTCCAACTGGGTCATCCGAAGCTCCTCGGCCTTGTCTGGATCTACCTCCTTTGGGTACCCAGCCTCTAGGCACTTGAGATCGATCAGGGGGTAGTGGGCATGCACCATGCTTAGCACATGTGCGCCTGTGTACTCACCTGCCTCCTTCACGAACTCTTGGAACCATCCCCATGCCTTTCGGCATCTCTCGACCAGTCCGAGCTGCGGTGTCCTTGGCACTTCCTCTATAAGCGCTGGGTCGATAAGGTCGAGGACGGGCATGATGCCAGTTGCCACCTCCTGGCACCGGTTCTTCCATGTGTCCCGATCCTCAGTGATCTCTAGGCATCACGCCTTCCAGCCATCATGATCTTTCATCACGGCTTCTAGATGCTTCTTGGCATTGACTTTTAAAACTGCAAACCGCACAAGACATTAAAATGTCATGCCACGACAGGATAAGGCGGGCAACAGAGTGAGCAAGGTGGTCTGGAACACTTACTTTTCAGTTCCTCCTTCATCTTGGTTGTGCGGTCCCGGAGTTGCGACTGGTCATGCGCCAGTTTCTTGTTGTCTTCCTTCAAGCGACCACACTCTACGGCCACACGGTTATTCTCCTCTTGGAGATGGACTACTTCAGCTTCTAAGCCTGCACTATAGCTGTTACTACCAACAATGCAACAACACGTGTCATGCACTTGTTGTGATAAAATGACAACTTACTTGTTTTTTCCTGCTCTTTGTTACTGAGCTGGATGACCAGGTTCTGGTTCTATGCCTCTTGCTCTGTCCTCTCCTGGTCGGTGGCTTCAAGTTGGTGGCATAAGCGTTCCACCTCGACCGCCAGTTCTCTATTGCTTGCTATGATCCCCTCAAGCTGGTCGAAGCATTTTTTTCGGTACCTTGCGGTCTTCATCAAGTCCTGCATGCAAAAAAGCTAAGTCAGACAATTTGACTGGATAGCAAGATCAAGTGGTCAAGCCAAACATACCTGGACTTCCATCACCAGACGTTTTGTCGCTCGTTCAACTTTCATGGTCTCTTCGACCTCTGGGATTTCCTCATGCATAACCCACTGGTCGTTCCGCCAGTGCGACACATATACATGTTGTCGCTTGTCTTGGGGATGGCCTAGGACCTCTTCTACTTCATCCTCTTCGGCCTCTTGTTTAGGTAGTGGTGCTTGTCTGGAGTTTGTAGTCTCTGCGACCACTATGGCTTTCCCACGAGCCATAGCATTGGTAAGCGTGCTCTGTGCCACCTCTGGCTGCTGCTCCTCGGCTTGGTCTGATCCCCTTGGCGCCAAAGTATCCCCCTCAGCAGGGTTAGTGCTTGGAGCACTTCTACTTGGCTCGGCTCTCTTCTCGACCAGCTGCTCGGGGACTGTCGTCTGGCCGCTCATCTGCTGAGGCTCCGGTGGACTTTCTTCTATAGGTTCCTCCATAGCCGGCTGCTGGGCAGTTCTCTCCGCCATTGCTGGCAAAGCCATGCCGCACCCGGCTAGCTGGTCGGGATTTTCGGTGGATGCTGACCTAATATATCAGAGATAAGTTCAAAAGACAACAGTATTCAATATAAATTATAAGCTTACATCAAGGTTATAAATACTTACAGCTTGGAAGCACGGAATGATGTGGCGAAGGAGCATCTCTTCGTCCGTGCTTGCTCCACGTGCTCTGCAGGTGCCACCGGGTCTCTTTCCATGACCAGTACCGGCACCGGGGCTTGGTGCTCGACCCCTTTGCCGCTTGTCCTCTGCGTTGCAGTGGTCGGTGATGCGATCCCCATTGGCACGGAGGAGCCACCCTGCTCCGTCGACTCCAGTTGTCTCCTCCTCTTTTGAGGGATGAGACGAAAGATGTCTGCATCCTCTGTTTCATCATCTGACAGTGGGAAGATGGCCTACCGATGCTTGCTGGCCATCGACTGCTTGCCAGTAGCTCTGGCCGTTGCCTCCTCCCCAACCCCGAGTATGGCCCAGTCGACGTCTTCGATCTTGGCACTGGTCTGGGCGGTTGGGCCGGCAACTTGCAGCCAATCCACACCAGGGGGTGGAGACACGAACACTGCTGCTCTGTCACGACCATTACTTTGGGAAACATAAAGGCGACAACACAGTAAGTTTTTGTTACAACATAACTCTACGGGTACAAGGCAGCATAATTTACCTTTGAGGGAGGTCGGGCCAGCTTGAAGGCGTGCTCGATGTCGCTCAACCTGACATAATTTGGATCAGCTAAGTTGAATAGCTCTCCAATCCTGGCTTTGACTTCTATCTTGTCAAGCGCCTCTTGCCTGGTCCTAGTTGGGTCTGCGCTACCTTGGTACTCGTAGCCGGGATGTACCCTCCTCTGGTAAGGCTGGATCCTTCGGCTGATGAAGTTCCCGACCATGCTCGGACCATCCAGTTTCTTCCATGGGATCATCTCAAGAAGTTCTGAGATCTGCTCCATGTGCTCGGGCTTCTCCGACCAGCTATTCTTCTTCTCCGGAATGAACCCCACGTCGCACAGTGTGATCATGTTCGGCTCTTCACGGATGTAGAACCACTTCTTGTACCAATCGTCCAGCGATGTGTTCCAAGGGCAGTGCGAGTACTGGGCCTTCATCCCGTCACGCAGATTGAGGTACACACCTCCGGCTATCTTCGAGCCACCGCTTCCTTTCTCCCGCAGGCAGAAAAGATGGCGAAAGAGGTCGAAATGGGGCTAGAAGCCGCCATATGCTTCGCAAAGATGGATGAAGGTGGAGACAAGAAGAATCGAGTTGGGATGCAGATTGCAAATCCCAATCTCGTAATACAAACAGAGCCCCTGAAGGAAAGGGTGCACTAGAACCCCAAAACCCCGCTTGAAGAAATCCTCGAAAACCACAATCTCACCTGGATGTGGATCGGGGTAGCTTTCTCCTTCTGGCGCACGCCATCCCGTGAGTGCCTTGTTGTGGAGTACTCCCATGATGACGAGGTCTTCGATGGTCTGCTCGTTGCTCCTTGACTTCCACCACTCCTTCGCCATGACTCTGGCTTTCTTCTGGGCGTCTTTCTTCGCCATGAATCTGCCCTTGCTAAGGGGGTGGATACGGTGGAGGGGTGATTGGTGATGATCTCGGAGGTATAGGGTTTGGCAAGAGGAAGAAGAAGGCTGTGGCGGCAAATGATAATGGGGATCAGTAAAAAGTAACTTACCAATTCTATAATATAAATAACCAAGAGTTCCGCCGTTTTGTCTACCCGAGATTCTTGGGAGACGTGTGCACGCGCCGCAGACGGTTGTTTTCACAACCTCGAGATCTATGCCAATATATGCGCCCCTTCATTACTAGTGTACGCGCCTCTTCGTTGCTACTGTGAGAGGGCCCACACTGACGCACCTCCTTATAGGTACCAAGCGACTGTTTGCTTGAAAGGACAAGAAGACAGTATGATGTGCTATACCCGTCTATTTTTTTGACCAGACGTGTCAGATTGGACTTGACAGAGTAAGAAGGCAAATAAATACACCAAATAATAGTACAAGCGGCATTCGTTTCTTCACTGCATATCTCGTACTCAGGGATGGTCCAGACCACTGTTGTGTTCGGGGATTGCCCAGACCACTACCGTGCTTTAGGACTGCTCTGACCACTATCGTGCTCGAGGATTGCCCAGACCACTACCATGCTCTGGGACTGCTCCGACCACTATTATGCTCGGGGACTGCTCCGACCACTACCATGCTCGGGGACTGTTCCGACAACTACCATGCTCGGGGACTGCTCCGACCACTACCGTGCTCGGGGACTGTTCCGACCACTACCGTGCTCGGGGACTGCTCCGAGCACTACCGTGCTCAGGGACTGCTCCGACCACTGCTATGTTCGGGGACTGTTCCGAATAGTGCTCGGTGACTGCTCTCCTCGGCTACATGTGACGTGTACTCACATACAGTTGAGAGGCATTTATTTGGACCTTGCTACAAGGCTTATACTTCTCCATCCAGCAAGCTCGGGAACTACATCGGTACGATGCACCTGCTGGTGCATCTAGTATTGATTGTATGACGACTGGATTCTTAACTTCAGTGGAAATTCTTTTTAGACCCTGGCACCACGTGCCAGCGTCACCTACTACCAGGCTCGGGGACTAAGTGGGCACACTTCACCTTGCAGTGAATGTGTTTATTTAATCGACCCCTACGCTTTGATTGATTGTCAGGATTACTATCGTGCTCGGGATCTATCCCGATCACTACTCGGATAACGCTCTCCTCAGCTACATGTGATTTGTGCTCGCATACAGTTGAGAGACATTTATTTAGACCTTACTACAAGGCTTATACTTTGCCTTCCGGCAAGCTCGGGGACTACATCGGTATGATGCACCTGCCGGTGCATCTCGTATGACTTATATTATGATTGGATTTTCGACTTGACTGAGACTTCTTTTTAGACCCTGGCACCACATGCCTGCGTCACCTACTGCCAGGCTCGGGGACTAAGTGGGCACACTTCACCTTGCGGTGAATGTGTTTGTTTTTTGATCCCTACGCCTCTGCTGATTATGGGTGCTACGCTTCAAGACGCACTTACATTTCTTTTCAGAAATACAAGTGGGCACACTTCCCAGGACGGAAATCTTTTTCTTTTTTCTTAAGAGCACCATACATTCTTTAAACAACCTACTTCTCCGGTTACAATGGTGCTCTAAGATGTCAGGAACTCAAGCCTCACTATTCGGAGAAGGTTAAAATGGCGTGTCGCAGCATAATACATGGTGCTCGGGGACTAGCTGTGGGGGTATTAACCCCTATACCCTTAAGGCTAAGCTTGGGCTAGCCCAGATCAGAGGGTCTGGTCCACCAGAAGACGACGCACGGCCCGGCCAACCTGTTCGGAGTCCCGCGCAAGGAGTCAAGACAGATTTGACGATCAAGCAAGATCCTGGTCGGTTAGAATAGGAATCCTTATCCGATCACCTATGGCAATTGTAACTGGCTAGGATTAGTTTCCAGATCTGTAACCCTGCCCCCCGGACTATATAAGGTAGGCAGGGGACCCCTCTAAAAAACATCTCTCATTGACATACAACAATACAATCAGACGCAGGACGTAGGTATTACGCCTTCTTGGCAGCCGAACCTGGATAAAACCTCGTGCCTGTCTTGCGTCACCGTCTTGTTTGTGGTTTGCGCATCTGTCTGCCGACAATCTACTACCTTGGGCATACCCCTAGGTAGACTGCCGACCATATTTCGTCGACACGCGGCTGTAGACTTCCGGTGGCAGGGGAGTCCGACACGGAAATGAGTCGGAGGAAGGATAAGGCGGGTGACAGTTGGGGCTGGGGTGACAGCGACACAGGGAAGAGAGGAGACGCGAGTGACGCTGCTGGGCTGGCCTGCCAATGCGGGCTGCGTGAGAGGTGCGGCCTGCGGGATGAAAAAGGCTGAGCTGGGAAACAGGCCGCGATGGAAGCTGAACCGAGCTGGGATGTGGCGGGAGCGGGAGCCGGGCTGTTCAGGCCAAAAACTGAGAAGGGAAAAGAAAGGATAAAATTCTTTTTTTATTTTTCTTAACACATTTTCAAATCTAATTTAAACTCAAATTTAAATTCTTTTGTAAATTTCAGTCAAACCAAAACATCATAAAATAAATATGTATTAGCATGAATGCACAAACATGTATGCAGACCTGATATTTGATTTTAATTTTAACAAAGTTATTATTTTTCTAAATTTAAATACTCACAAAATGCATAATTAAATCCTTTTCTCCTGTTTTAAACCCATGCAAATTTTAGGGTGTCACAGTTCTGATCAGCAACCTGCTTTCCAAGCCGATCATGAACGCTTCTATTTTTAAAGCGTCGATCCACATCATTACATTGATATTAAATTCGATCATGGATAGACCGACGGTTCACTTGAGATTACCTAAACTCCTAATATTGTTCGTTACATTCTGGGAAATTATTTTTAGTAGGCAATCTCAAACCTTTATTCGAATAATGTCTGAAGAAAAGGCAATTCCAATGTGACTCAGTTTGTTCTCTTTCATATCTCTCTTCTTCTTGTTGACATTGATATTCCTTTTTTTCTAACCAGCGCTGATAATCTTTCTCCTTCTGCCGTTGCCATTTATTCAACAGAATTCGAGGTGTAACACATGGTCTCATCGTACCATCTCTCGACATTTCTCCTTGCTCATATGGGCTCTTTTGTTGGTCGCGACGTCTTTTAATTTCTCTATATTTATCAGGCGATATTTGTATCTCTGGATCAACTGTTCCAGTTTCTCTTGCTCTAGCTGATGTCAAAACTTTAGTTTTCCCTTTGAACAACTTAGCATCAACCATGTTCTAATCCTTTGGGAAAGGATTATCATCAACTTTTATTTTCTGAGCTATATCAAATTTAAGATTTCCTTGTTGGATAGCCCTCTGAATATGCTACCGAAAAATCCTACAATCATTAGTAGTATGAGTAGTGTTATTTTACTTGCAGAACTTCTTATTCTTCAACTGATCAGGAGATAATATAACATGACTGGCAGGTAGTTTAATCTGTCCCTTCTCAAGCAAGAAATCAAAAAGTTTGTTTGCTTTTGTAACATCAAAATCATAACTCTCTTCAACTTCTTTTCCCAAGGATTTGGGACCATTACTATCTTTTTACCCCAATTCCATTCAGTTGTGGCAATTTCCTCTTCTTCAGCATCATCATCGACTAAATATAGATTATAAGCTTCAGTGATTGCAGCATTCTTCTAGAATCAGGTATCTCTGCGCATATTCTGAAATTGGCTATTAAGTGCTGCCACCCATTGAGCTAATTAACCTAAATTGTCAAATTCTTGCCCAAGCAACTTTTCTCTCTATGTCGGTAACATTCCTTGAACGGCCAACGCAGCTAGCTGATCATCAGTCAAATTCAACGAAAAGCATAAGTTTCTTGTTTCTCGAAACCTCTCAAGGAACTCATCACCCAATTCATTAGCTCTTTGCTTTATAGTTGTCAAATCTATAATCTTTTCTTTCCCCTGTCCTAGTGTAGAAATATGTATCAAAATTCTTTTCAAGATCACTCCAATTGGCAATAGAATTAACCGCTAGTGATGAAAACCAAGTGAAAGCTGGTCTTGACAGGGACAAAGAGAAGAAACGAACTCAATGCACTTCTTCAACAGAGGCTTCACCCAACTGAGTAAGATATCGATTGACATGTTCTATTGTACTTATGCTATCTTGACCAGTGAACTTACCAAATTTTGAAAGACTGTAATTCGTAGCAAGGGCCACTAAATCATACCACTCTGGATATGGACGTTTATACAAAAAGGTCTTTCCTTTTGGTTTTAAACCAAACTAATTTTTCATTATTTCGGTTACTCTGAGCAACAATTCATCAGCATTTGAGTTTGAATTTCTTAGCATTTGCTGACCCATCTATAGATTGAAATTCTAAGTGCCTTGATATCCTAGATTTGGAATCATATTGAGAGTATTATAATCTGAACCATAATGATATTCTTGTGGAATATCTATCTATCGAGCTGATTTACTGCTTGAAATCTCTGATTGAAAATATTAGTATCTGTATCTCTACGAATCCTTTGAACCGATAGTGCTATTTTTTGAGCCGACGGTGGTATTTGGCCTGATGTACCAAAATTAACCATCTGATTCTGATGTTGCCCTGTCGGTTGTTGCACATGCTGCACTGATGATCTAGGGTTATATTGCATTTGATTAGTAGTAGCACCCTGAATTTGCTCAGATGGATTCTGAATTACCTATGCATCATCACTCTTAGCTAGTACTTCTTGACGGCTAGTACTGGCTTGATATTGTAATAAGCCGGTCTAACCTGATCAAGTGAAAATCCATGAAACACCACCTTCATGGTATTGTGGAATGTATTAAAAAAGTTGTATTATGATTCAACATTGCATCATGAACAGATTTGTTGACAACTTCTACAAAGAAACACCTATCATCAGCTTCATCTGTATCTGACTGTCCATGCATGAAAACTCTCGACAATGGATATTTCTAAATAACTTTATTGTCATAAGTTTTGGTGTATGACAACAAACACTTATTCTGAAACTCCTCTATAGCCTTACCAATGACATCTTTATCCTCATCAGGTAAGTCCTCATAAGGCACCATAAGAATGTCCTTGTTGTTGTGAACCGCTATGATGTTTGTGGTCCCACCAGGCGTGCCAAAAAGTGTGTCGACACAAAAATGTGGCGATGTGATCAACACACAGCTAGCCGGAAGATCTGAGTGGAACAAGACCTGAGATCTGCTTGGGTTTAACATAGAACTAGCCGATTCTAAAAACCCAATGACGTGCCAGTCAATTTGACCTGCAATTGACAAGGAGAGAAAATCTTATCAGTAATTTAAGGTGGAACATATCGGTGTTGCACCAAACAGTTCCAAATGTACGGCTAGATAGCCGATTCAATGAAGCTATCGACAAAAGAGTCGATATCCAACATATCAATGAAATGATCTTTAAATCGAGGATTATCGGCTAATATTAAATGATAATGATATGAATCCAAATAACCAATGCTCATGGAACTTCAGAAAGAATCATCGGCTAGATGAAACATGATCGATATAAAGCGTCGAGCCGATAAGTTTGATGAAAAGAGTATAACATGCGAACAAATCGACTGTCTAATATAAATGAATCTACAAATAGTTTTGAGTCTAATCTATTATCATCAACAATGAGGTTCGATCGGATCGATGCAGCTATGATATTGATAATAAACTAAAGCCAGAGAATCTATAAAACCATCCATATGTTGACAGATTCATAAAAACATGCTATATGCATGAGAGTGTAGGAAAATCGGCTAAAATAGCCGATGCAGTCATAGCAAACAAACAGAGTACATATCTTGATCATGAACAAGACCACTAATCGATAATTTCTAATCTAAAGTCTTACCAGAGAGGTTCGACCGGATCGATGCAGCTATGGTAGTGTCATTAGATTAGATCTCGTTAACTAGTGAGTCTATTCAAGATTGAAACATGTCTTTAGATGCATACTATGTTTGATTAGAATAGAGATAAAACAGCCGATCTAGCGGAATTAAGCCTTCAATTATAAGATTTAAAGCGTGACCAGATCAAAGGACAACCAATTAAAATGATATGAAGCCGATCTATCTCTATCTCAATCGAGTGATTTTATTATAATTAATAAAACATTAACTATAACAAGATTGATAACTAGTGAATCAACCAAAAATAGCAAGGAAAATCTTTCTAATCTTAGCAGATTCGATAACTGGTGGTATTGTGTTAAACAACAAACTATTTAACACAAGATCGATAACTTGGATCTATATTATGATTCGTAAGAGATCAATCAGCTGATGCAGCCTTACAAACTATAATACAGATCGATAACTAACTTATATTATGACTCATAAAAGATCAATCAGCTGATGCAGCTTTACAAGTATAATACAAGTCATGACGGTACTCATAAGCAAGCTGGAGGTTGATCAGTCTATGCAGCCCTGTTTGCTGAAGAACTCATCGAGATCTACAATACTCCTACTCCTAATGCGATGGTGAAAGCCGGAAAGATTGTATTGATTGAGTGTTCGTTCCTTTTTTACAATAACCAGGGTCTAATATTTATACCTAGAAGTTAAACATGAATCCTACTCAAATACGACTCATTACAATTCTTGGAATAAAAGAAAACTTCCTAACTTAATAACAACTTGGACCCCAATTTTCCTTATTTGTAGAGTCCGACACATTTTTCTGGAGCCACTCAAGTATAGCCCATTGACGCTGTCTGCTGACGTCATCTTTAAAATAGCCGATTCTGACATCGCATCTAAATCAACTGATACCGATTCACATCTAATCGATTCCTTGATGACACAATCCTGGAAGCATCGAGTTCCCTCCTTCTTCTCTTCCCAAATTCTGGTGTAAACACTTCCTTGACTATGCGGTTAGACTAGAGACGCAATGACGAGGGGATGCCTTGGCGTCCGCACATATTCATCACTGGTTTGTCATCATCACCATAGATCAGGATGCCTCCGCTGACTTCTTCCATCACTGTCCTGCCTCGCATGTACTCGACCTGATCAGTCGATTGTGCACGACCTACCTAGCTCCTATAATGTTCGTCGTCGAGTACTACACGCATGTTCTTTGAGCAACTAGGCCATTGCTATGTTGCCTCCTTAGGCTACACCACCACCACCCATTGTCACCACCAACGGAGACATGCCTTCACAGGCATGCCTCTATCCATGGAGTCACTCACCATTGAATCTAAATCATTTTCCCTTATGCATCTATGATCGTGTCATGCCTCATGTGCTCCACTTGTTTGTAGTACATTTTCAACAAGCTATTTGAGTTCTTCATCACCATCATCGAGCCCTATAGCCACCATGTAGGAAAGAGCGTTCCTTCGGATTTGCTCACCATCGGGCAGAAGCGTCTGCACCAACACTGCTTCTTTTACATCCAACACAACATTTCTCCAGTGTTGCTTTCTCTTCCTCACCAAATTTGTCTACTTCGACAACATCAAATTGCATCAGCACCTTCTATCCCCGTTATTTTGCGCACCACAACAAGAATGAAGGCCCTCTTTGCTAGTACCTTAGACACAAACTTATGATTGGGGCCCTCCGCCTAGTACATCCAGTATTGACAACACTGGTGCGTGCTTTTGTCCTCGACACGTTACTGGGTTTGGCAAACCTGACACATGCCTCCGCCTTGGTGTCTTGACTGCATTGACTTCGACATCGACCCTCACATCCCGTTTGAGTTCATTGCTTCACCATCCTTGTCTACATCCTCGATGGCCTTGACTACATCGACTTTGGCATCGCCCTCTCCGATCCTATGACGACGACTTTGACACATCTATGTCATCACCATGGCGCCTCTTTTCCCCCAGTGGCTTTATGTGCGACTGCCTCAACATCACCTAACTAGAATTCTACATTAACCATGACTATTTCCATGACATATTTGAACATGGCTACTCCACCCTCACGCCTGGCTATGGCCTCGATACCGGCACAAAGGGTTACCTCCTTGCATGAGCTCCTCATTGATTTTCAATCCAGCCACAGCATCCGCGGCGCATCGTCATTGTGACTGCAGTGGATGTAAATCTATCG
Source organism: Miscanthus floridulus (assembly GCF_019320115.1). NCBI lineage: Eukaryota > Viridiplantae > Streptophyta > Magnoliopsida > Poales > Poaceae > Miscanthus > Miscanthus floridulus. Next base: position 123,033,262 of record NC_089588.1, read on the forward strand.
ACTTACAACCTTTACCTTCTCTAGTATCACCATCTACACCGCTCCTGCTATGATCATGAGGGAATGTTAGAGTATATTATTGAGATCGTAAAATCTACGCTTGCCTTATTCTAAGGGAGGCTTCTTGCCCCCTAAGCATGTACTCCTTATATAGTCCGCCTATGAGACTCATGAGACTCAACAGTTTACATAATTTCATCTTCATATGAGTCCATAAAATTGTATATATATATATATTTTTAAAAATGAAATCCAGTTTACAAATGTGGGGAATTATTTGTGCCAGCACTTATTACTAACTGGCATGGATAATGCCAGATGCAGGGGTGGACACAGCGGTGGGACGGGGGGGGGGGGGGGGGCTCAAGCCCCCCCTACCCAGATCGGAGCAGTGGAACCCCTGTGGAGCCCCCATGAATTTTTAGACAAAGTTCTAAAGTGTAGGAGGGCTGAGACTTAAGATCGAACATCAATGTTGTTCAGCCCTCTTGAAATATTTCCTGGGTCCGTCGCTGGCCAGAGGTATCTGTGTCGCCAGCTTACTTACGAGCAGACATGAAACTTATGCCTGGTAACAAGAGTTGGCACATGGATACTCATCAATGTATCCGTCTCAGTGGACAACAATTTTAGGGCTTATTCCTAGCAGTTCTAGCAAGGATGCATTACACATTTTTGTTCTAACTCTACTGCTATATTTATAAGCCAAGAAACTTATAAATATATCAAACTAGGTAGAAAAATAAAAAATATCAAACATCATGCATGTCTCTCTAGATCTACTTGAGAACAAAAATTAGTGAAAGAAATGTATAGGTAAAGTTTGAAAAGAGTTTAGGGATGCCACAAACTCACCTCTCAAACCCAATTCCTTCAAAGGTTCAAAGGGGAACCCCCCTCTATTTTTGGTATTTCTCGCCTCCAAGTGAGCTCAATAATGGCATGAACACAGCCCGTCGCGAGGAAGAAGGAGGTTACTTGTACTGGGTTATTTTTAGGGGCGATCAACTAAGTGGACCGTCCCTATAAATATATAATAGACGCGGTTCTCTTAACGGAACCGTCCCTGATAATCGGTTTCTTCTAGAGACGGTTAGATAAAGATGACCATCCCCAAAAATCGTATTTTCAGGGGCGGTTCTCTTAACTAAACCGCCCCTAGAAGTGGATACGTTTCTAGAGGCGTTTTTTTAATGGAACCACCCCTGAAAAGTGATTTTCAGCAATGGTTGTATAGTTACACTGCCTACCGCAATGTTTAGGGACGGTTTTCTAAGTGGACCGCCTCTATTAGAAAAGGAAGGCGCGTGTCTATAAAAATCTTTTCTGTACTAGTGTGGTGCGATGATACAAGAAAATTGGCAATGAAAAGAAGCATATGTAGTCTGCATTTCTTTTCTAAGAGATCATGAAATAATTGTGTGGATTGAAGGAGCCGTGTAATATATGTAATCTTAAGTGGCTGGGAAGGTTTGAGAAGCACAAAAATAATTGTTTCAGTGCTCAATTTGTATGTGGAACAATAATTCTGAGACGATATAATAGCCCCCCCCCCCCCCCCCCCCCCCCCCCCCCCCCCTTCTCCCTCCCTCTCTGTTCCCATGATGAGCATATTGGAAGTTTGTAGGAAAACAACAGATGAGCACTCTGTCGGTTTGTACTCACTATTGTCTGCTTGTGATCTTGATGAGTAGCTCAAGCAAGCAAACCTAACATGCTAATCAAGACCGTATTCACACAAAACTATGATTAAGTTATATATAGAAAACTCTTTGGATATTGATCTACTAGCTGATCAAGTCTTAGTTTTGGTAAAATATATAGGGGACCTATTTATATAAAACGGAAAGATGCATCCATCAGGCTCCATATATATACATGCAGTAAAAAAATTAATTTATAGATAGAATGGTAGCACAAAAGTTCATGATGAACCAAGCAAAAATAAAAATGAAAATTAATGAAGAAACGTGCTATTGAGGAAAATGTTTCAGTCATTACGAGTTCTCCACAATGAAGGTTTGTGTATATGCATGATAGAAGCAAAATCAGGATCATCACAGGTCTGTATGAACACAAGAAAACAACAGCAAGAACAGAGAAAAATTGTATCAGAGCTTTCTATTAATATCAATTCGACAAGAGAAATTAAAGGTGAACCTCCCACATGTATATATATATCCTTATAACTGCTTATGTATCGAAACAAGAAGAACAGTTGAGATTGAATTGAAAGAGGGAGAGGTATATATAGCTCTTTGGACAAAAAATGCAATAATCGGTATGATCCCATAGCACAAGAAAGGAAAAGGGGAGAAATTAAAAAGGAGAAACAAAATCAACAGGGGAATGACGAAGCGATGAACAACCGAGCAAGAGTATTGATATGATAAACTCAAAAGACCAAATAAATCGATCTCCTTAATAATTAGCATGCAGAAGTATGTACTAGCTAGCTCGCTTTGTGTATTGCCACATATGTAACTTTTGGAGTAGTCCCAAGCCTTAGCTCTAGATCTAATTCCTGTTGTTGATCCAGAAGAGGGGAACTAGAGCTAGGGCTTGTTGGGGTTGTCGTTTGTGGTACCTTTGTCTCATGATCAGCTCTTCCTTCTTGCGATTGACATGCTGAAACATCGGTAGCGGCCTTTGCCGTTGGCTGCACAAAGATCAGAAGTGCCGCCGCCGCTGCCAATGGATGATCCAAACGCCTCCTCTTTTTCCTGGCTGACTGCACGCCGTCGCCATCGTCATGACAATCACACTGATGATCATCTATGGCCGCCTGATGTTCTCTCATCTCCGCCACAGAGTGATCTGGCATGGGCATGAAGAGCTTGTTCCTGCTCTCCTTGATAATTGTTGACAAGTAGGAAGTAGGAGGAGTGGTGGTGTTGGTGTTGGCTTCCCCATCCTGGCCCATGGCTGCTGCTGAGCCGGCAGTAGTAGTACCTGCAGCTGCAGTAGTAGTCGGCGTGGTAGTGGTGCTAGGGTTAGAGGCTGCTGCTGCCCTGTACAGGAGAGCACCTTGCTGTTGGTGTGACTGATCGTCGTTGGGGGCGTGCACGTCTTCGGGGGAGGACGAGCCCCCCTGCCGGAGAAGAGCCCGGTCACGGCGGTGGACGTTCATGTGGCCACCGAGCGCCTGCGCCGACCGGAACTCGCGCTGGCAGAAGGTGCACGAGTAGGAGCGCGGCGGCCACTCGCAGCCGCCGAGGTGCGCCGCCGCGTCCCGCGCAAAGGCTTGCTCCTCCCACGACGGCTCGCTGCTCCCACCGTACGCCGCCACCCAAGCAGAGATGGGGCTCGCGGTGCTGCTGCTGCTGCTTGCTCCCCACATGTCCCAGTACTTGCTTATTTGATCCATGGCGGTGGCGGTGGAGGAGTTCATGTGATTGAGAGAGCTATCGATCTATCTGTTGCTGCAAACTTGCAGTAGTCTCAATTCTATTGATCTAGACTCTAGACTCTAGAGAGACGTACATATGCAACTGATGATATCTACTAGCTAGATCACGGACAAAGAAAATTGGAGATGGAATGAGGAAGCTAGAAAATAAAGGGAGAGGAGAGGAGAAGAGAAGAGAAGAGAAGATGATGCTGATGACGGAGGTCAGTAATTTGTATGATTAGATGACAAGTCTTCTCAAGCCTGCTGTTTAGGTATTGATGGCTGCGTGTACCCGTTTTCGTCTAAGCTGGTTTTAATTTAGTTCAATTCAGATATATATAATAAATAAAGTTGGTGCACAGTGCTCTTGTCTGTGTTAGGTGTATGCATGTGTACCTATCTCTGTCTCGCTATTAAGCTAGCAGGCATCTCAATTAGTAATTGGTTTATTGGCACTGAAGTAGTAGATTTGTTTATATATAGATATGCGTGCAGCATGGAATGGTCTTTCTTCCTTCCTTGTAAACAAAGCTTTTGTAATGTATATATACTAGCTACAAGTTGGTCCTGATCATTAAATTATTCAATTTGAGTTGATTAGATGCTGCATGCGCTGCTTACCAATCTTGTACGTCTGGCTAGTCCTCTATATATATTCACTGGTATTTTATCATCTGGCTAGTCCTCTATATAGGCTCAGTGCTGAAGAGAATAGTGGCATCAGGAGTGTGAGGACTCTCAGCATACATGAAGACCGGATTCAGTAGTTGAAAGCTCCAGCTTGTGATGATGTCGAAGCTGTTTGTTCCTGTTCGTTATGAGAAGTTTATTATTCACTACTGGAAAACCGAGATTTGCCTAGTGTTTAATGGTTTGCCTAGTGCCAATCGTCGGACACTAGGTAAAGAGCTTGTTTGCCGAGTGTTAGACCCCGGAGCACTCGGCAAAATAAAGGCACTAGGCAAAATAACGATTTGCCGAGTGTCGACACTAGGCAAAGAAATCCACTCGGTAAATGACCATTTTGCCTAGTGTCAATACTAGGCATACCATCACACTCGGCAAAGGCTGCCGGAGGGCAACCGCCATTACCATTTTGCCGAGTGTCTTCCGTTAACACTCGGCAAAATTAGAACTTTGCCTAGTGTCTCCGGACGACACTAGGCAAGCTGGCCAGTTTGCCTAGTGTCTTACAGAGACACTAGGCAAAATATTTTTTCTTTTTTTGATTTTAGCTTCCAATTTTTTTCTGTAGCTTTCCTACTATACCTTGACCAACATGTTGAAAGTTGGCACAATTTTATGAAATTTTGCTATATTTCTTTAGTTTATTTAATTTCTTTGAATTTTTTCGACAAATGCAAATTTGAACTGCAAGTGTGACAAATAATGGCAATTCATGAATGCAAAAATGATATTCATGTTAGTAAGTGTTAGTTGAGGCCGTATCCAGAAACAGACCAAAAATTTCACACATCTTCACGTCGAGACATGACCACGAACTTGCGAGCAAATAGTTTTTAAATTCTATTAAATGAAAACGGAGTCTGAAATTCATGAAACTTGTCGACAAGTCAAGATATCGCATGCGGGTGCCATGATAAAAATTTAAAAAGATTTCGAGCACATCGTCACGTATGATGCTTAGAAACCCTAACATCTCCACATGAGCAACATATGTGGACACATAAGTCGGGCTTGACGAGGCTCCCCTATTTTAATGATCTTCTCTTGCCACATACCATTGATGTAATGCACACTGAAAAGAATGTCGCCGAGGCACTTTGGGCTACACTCATGGACATTCCTGATAAGTCCAAAGACAACCCTAAGGCTAGAGTCGACCTGGCAGCATTATGTGATAGACCAAATTAACATATGCGTCCTCCTAGAGGCGGCAAGAAATGGATAAGGCCTAAGGCCGATTTCGTCTTGAGCAGAGACCAAAGGAGAAAAATACTTGAATGGATCCAGAGGTTAATGTTCCCTGATGGATATGCAGCGAATCTGAGGAGGGGAGTGAACTTATCTACTCTGCGAGTCCTAGGGATGAAGAGTCATGACTACCACATATGGATTGAGAGGCTTCTTCCAGCTATGGTTCGAGGCTTTGTCCCTGAGAATGTCTGGCTAGTGTTGGCAGAGTTGAGCTATTTCTTCCACCAACGGTGTGCCAAGGAGTTATCTCGAACCGTGATTGATGACTTGGAGAGAGCGGCACCTTTGTTACTCTATAGGTTGGAGAAGATCTTTCCCCCCGGCTTCTTCTTGCCGATGCAGCATTTGATTTTGCACCTCTCGAATGAGGCACGAATGACGGGGCCTGTGTAGTTCCATTGGTGCTATCCAATCGAGAGATGTCTAAAGGTTCTTCGAAAAAAATGTAGAAATAAAGCCAGAATTGAGGCTTCCATTGCAGAGGCATCCGTTCTGGAGGAGGTGTCAAACTTCACAACAACATACTACGCTGAAAACCTTCCTAGCATCCATAATCCTCCCCCTCGTTACAATGCTGGGGAAAATGAATCGAACCTCAGCCTTTTTCGAGGGCAACTCGGAAGCGCAAGTGCATCGACCACCAAAGTGTTGCAACCTGAAGAGTGGCGTAGTATCATGTTGTATGTGTTGATCAACCTTGACGAAGTCGAGCCATACTTGGGGTAAGTTCTGAACGAACTTGATTCATAACGTCATCACTCATTGGCCAACCCCTTTTTGTCTCGTTGCTACAGGGAATTTCGTCGTCAAACCTGGCATCGACAAAGGGAACCTACCCCTCCGGAATGGGATACCCTTCTTAGACAGGGTGCTGGAAATGGGAGCCCCGACTTCATTTCTTGGTTCAAAAAGAAGGTACCATCCAATTTATCTTGTACTTTCACATTCTAAGTTGCTTGTACATGTGAAATATAAAACGATCTATCTTGCTCGAGCTTGCAGGGCCAAACCGATGCGTCCATGACGGCCAAGTTGAGACAGGTTGCCAATGGCTTTGCTTATAAGGTGAAGTCATTTACCAGTTATGACGTGAATGGATATCGCTTTCGCACATCAAGCTACGAGCAGAGTCAGCCCAATCGAAAAACCACAAGTACTGGAGTTTTTACGGCCGGCCAAGATAGGGTCGAGTATTATGGAAGACTTGAAGAAATATACGAACTCAGCTTTCATGGTTGCAGGCCTCTTAATCCTGTTATATTCAAATGCCATTGGTTTGATCCTGCAGTAACGAGACGGACTTGGGCTAGTCTTGGGGTAGTTGAAATTCGACAAGATTTCGTCTTACCAGGAGACGATGTCTATGTTGTGGCCCAACAGGCCACACAGGTTTATTATCTCCCATACGCATGCCAAGACAAAGAGAATCTTAATGGTTGGGATATTGTGCACAAGGTATCGCCACACGGTAAACTACCTTTGCCAAACGATGAAGATTATACATTTAACCCAAACACATATGATGGAGAATTCTTCCAAGAAGAGGGGTTGGAAGGAAGGTTTGAGATAGACTTAACTGAAGCGATTGGAATGGAAGTAGACAATGAATGGGTTGATGCAGGCAACGCTGGAGACGAGGTGCTAAATGAGAAGGACTTACAAATGCTTGACCGATTACAGTTAGGCCAAGATAATGTTGACAACATCCCCCCTTCGGATAGTGTCGAGTATTTCGACATGATTGATAGTGATGATGAGACTTATGATCCAGCTAATCCCGATCATGAAGATTATTTTTAATACATGTAATAATATGTTATTTTGTAATTTTAGTTTGTTCCTTTTGCCTTTATGTAATTATGTTATTTCTAATACAACATTGTTTTTTTTGTTTTTGATTGCAGGTGATTGATCAAAGATGGTGGGCGGGCGTCAAAATAGGAGGGTCAGCTCGATCTACCAAAGAACACGCCCGGTAGACACCACTGCAGATGAGGACCTATTGATGCCGTCGCAGAGGAGGAGGAGGAGGAGCAGCACCGGTCGTAGGAGGAGCAGTTGCCGCTGTCGCAGGAGGAGGACGAGCGGGTGGAGGACGAGGAGGAGCGGGTGGAGGACGAGGAGGACGAGAGGGTGGAGGACGAGTGGGAGGAGGACGAGGACGAGGAGGAGGAGGAGGTCGAGGAGGAGGCAGCAGCGGGTTCGGCTTCCTCTAGTACACCGAGTGTGTACTTGCAAGGTCCCGCAAGCCTCCCTACGCGGCCGATACCTTCTTACAGATGCCCAAAGATTGCACCTGACGGAGAAACGTAAGTAAATTAACATGTTTTCACTACTTCAAATGATATGTTCAAAAATCACACTAGAAGCTAACTATTATTCTTAATAACTTGTGCAGGGGCTGGACGGTTGTAGGGTCTGCAGGATGTCACACACGCAAGGTCAGTGGCATCCATGGCCTTCTGGTCAAGGAACACTTCCCTGGCTTGGTCCAGTTCGCCGGGAGAGAGGAGCCGCCCTACACGTTTGCCCACTACGCCAACGCCCCCGATGCTACAGATCTGCTTGGCAGGACATTCCCCAACAAGGCGGAGCGGGTGAAGGCTGAGATGTGGGTAAGTCTTCCTCGCACTACATTGTTCAATACATCGCATTCATTGGACATTTTTTGAAATAATGAATGAATACTTCGTGTGTATATGCAGGATTTCTTCAGACTTCAGGAAGGCTTTGAGGACACGGCAGATGTGGTGCTAACCAAAGCATGTAAAAGACTCGTGAAGCAGCTACATTACGAGGTACACGTCCAGGCCATCATAACATACCACGGGTCCTACCTTGCAACGAAGGTCACGAAGAAAGAAGCAAGAGATATGGCACTGACCAAGGAAGAGTTCATGAAGGTAAATGTATTCGAACATTAATAATGTAGTGCTGATAGCTTTAATTTAACTTCTTATATGTCATATACTTCATGGCTTGTAGGTGGTTCCGTGCTGGTGCTCCGGGGATCCCCGATGCTGGGAGATGATGGTGGACAAGTGGTTGGACCCGAATGGATTGCCCAGCACAAAGCTTGTCGGGAGCGCCGTTTGCAGATGATAGGTGTACCACACCATCAAGGCAACCGCAGCCTCAACAGATACGCTCAAACTTGGGTACGAGAATCCATTTTTTTATTATAACGTTGTATGTTGCATGATTTCTAATCATCTTGCTATTTTTCTCGCAGTCATCGTCGCATGGTGGGCAGCCGGTTACCCAGTTCATGGCATATGCCATGGCCCACAAGGGCAAGGCAAAATCCAACGTCTCCTACAACCCGGATGACCCTCCTTTGGCATACAGCAACGCGACCGTCCATAGCCGTCTCAGTCAGTATACTGAGATGGCAAGGGCGGTCCATGGGCCAGAGTACGATCCGAGCGCCCATGACTTTGATGGAGAGATCGTCATGAGGGTGGGAGGTGGCAAGAAGCATGGGCGGTATTGGATGGGTGATGGTGTCATCGACACGTCCTCTACTCCCACCCTCTCCCAGATCCGAGCACGGAGCACGAGCACAAGCCCGGCCATACGTCCACGGCCAACCACTGCTTCGCACCTTGTCAACGAACTCCAGGTAATTTCTGTTTTATTCGTTGCTTATTGATTTTTACATACCTTTGCCTTACTTTAACATTGGGGGTCAAATGTTGTAGGCCCAACTGCTAGAAGAAAGGAGGCTTCGCAAGGAGATGGAAGCGAGGGCGGTGGAAGAGCGGGAGGCCCAACGATAGAGGATAGAGGAGCTGGTGGGGTTCGTGTCCACTCTTGGCGCTGCTATGGGGTGGACCATGCCAGCTAGCCTAGTCTTCCCACTTCCTCAAGCAGCTACTCCTGTGAGTACCAATATATTACTTATTATGTTCCAACCTGACATAGGGCACACTAGAAAAAATATGCAATCTCAAACATACAATATGGTGTTGGTGGTGACGATGGTTGTTGTTGTGGTGTGGTGGTGGCAGTTGTGGTGTTCGGGTGGTGGTGGTGTTGGTGGCGGTGTATTGATATGTATGTTCTTGACGGTCATCGTGCCGTTTGTTTTCTTGCAGAGTTTGGAAACCTCTCCGTGCAGGGGAGGTTCTGTCGAATTTTTTTATTGACGGTATCCTTTTCATTTTTTCAGCATCAATCGGGCGTGGCATCGAATCAAATTGGAGGGTCGCCGGCTTCACAGATTGGAGCGTCGCCGGCACCACAGCTTTAGCCGAATCAAGTGGAAGGGTCGCCGGCTTCACAGATTGGAGCGTCGCCGGCACCACAGCTTGAGCCGAATCAAGTGGAAGGTTCGCCTCGAGCATCAAACCACGGGCCTCTTCACCCTTGACAATCGTCGTGATCAGCTTGTTGTGAACTTTGTTAAGAAATTTGGTTGTGCACTTATGAACTTGTGGCACATTTGGACTTTTGGTATGAACATGTGATATATGTGAACATGTGGTTCTTATTTATGATTCATGTGATATATTTGTGGTGTTTGAATATGATTTATATTTGTGTCGCAAATGCAATAATCAAAAAAAAAATTCAGCTTCTGGTTACTTTGCCTAGTGTCAGGGGTCTGACACTAGGCAAAGGGGCCACACGTGGCACACCTGGGAACATGCTTTGCCTAGTGTCAGGAAACTGACACTAGGCAAAGTAGGCAGTTTGCCTAGTGTCGGAGGCCTGACACTAGGCAAAGCTTGGCATATTTGCCTAGTGTAGGCGGCCTGACACTAGGCAAAGCTTGACATATTTGCCTAGTGGCGGACGCCTGGCACTAGGCAAACCTTGCATACTTTGCTGAGTGTCAGACCTCCGACACTAGGCAAAACGTCCGTTATGATTTCCACCGTCAGTGGAATACTTTTGCCGAGTGGTGTCCTTGACACTAGGCAAACACTTTGCCGAGTGTTCGAGGTTTGACACTCGGCAAAGAGCTCTTTGCCTAGTCCGCCTCTGCCAACACTTGTTTGCCTAGTGTGACACTAGGCAAACTGTTTGCCTAGTGTTTCTGGGCCTTTGCCTAGTGCCTGCGGCACTAGGCAAATCCCGCGATTCCAGTAGTGATTAGGCCGTTCTCAGTGTAAGTTTCATTTGCATTTAATAGGTTGCCATGTATATAAGCATTTCTTATGATGTGGCAACGCTTTAAGAAAAGAAAGAAGAATTGAGTTTCATAGGATGAAACTCTCTTGTCTTGATTACCAAGTCAAGATGAATCATAGAATTAAATGTCTATCTATGAAACAAAAGAATGAAATGATGCATTTAGAGTGATGGTTTTATCCTTGTTTTATTGCATTCTATATTCTTCGAAATAACGCTATGAAACTCTCACTGAGAATGTCCTTAGTTCCAATCTCTCCCTAAATTAATCATGTTGTGTGCCATTTCAGTCCATTTTATCAAGCTTTGGTGGGTCACCCAGTTGGTCTAACAAATGAAACTTGGTCATTCAGCAGGCACAAGTATCCAATGTTCTCTGACGCAAACTATAAAAAAGACGTCAAGTAATCATGTTTTAAAAAACATACATATTATTGATAATCATTACCTGGTTTGCCAGGGATATTAAGTGAACCAACCAATACTTGAGGGAGCTAGCTAGTACAGAGCTATGGGCTCCATAGCGTTTGCAGAATTCAACGGGATTCCAGTATATGCGTTGGGTCTGTGTTTGACTAATTATTAGGAGTTGAATTCTCTGGCTAATTTTCTAGTGCTTTTTTAGGTGAAAAGGAAGTTTTATTTAAATAAAATAATAAAAGTTTTGACTTCTAAAATAAGACGGAACCCATAGTGTCACAGACTACTTTATGTAGTGTATCACTGATATTCTCTATCATTTACTAACCGGTCAGTAATCATAACATAAAGAATTATCACTTGTGGATCTTACCAAGATGCACATCACCAATGTAATGTGAGGACATGATTGTGTCAATTACTAATCATTACATGCTTTGTTGTGTCGATTCCTAACACAAATTAAACTAGCTAGCTAGTTTCAGTGTACATAATCTTCGAGGCACCAGATTATAAGCTAAGCAGCAACAAATCCATGTGCATAGCCATTTGATTTACTACTCTTAGGACATTATCTTTTGTTAAAATCACCTCTTTTAGTAAGAACCAAGTAAATATCTAGACTTCTATAGGTAATTTGATCTTCCATAATGATTTATTTAAAGGCTTAAACCCGGCTTGATCCGCTTCTTTTTTCATCCGGAACAGTGTTTCACTGGTACAGAAAACGTTTTCACAGGCGGTGGTAGAGGCATTTATACAGGCGGCCAAGTCCACCGCCTGTACTAGGGGTCAGTACTAATCGGCCCACAGTACAGGCGGCGGGCTGTGAGCCGCCTGTGAAAAAAGGGTTTTCACAGGCGGCTCACTTTGTCAGCCGCCTGTGTAAATAGTTATTTACACATGCGGCTCACTTTGTCAGCCGCCTGTGAAAACCCATTTTTCACAGGCGGCTCACTCTGTGTGCCGCCTGTGTAATTATTTTTTTTTATTTCAAATTTTAATATTTGCCTCCACACTGTACTATATTTGTCACATATATATATATATATATATATATATATATATATATATAGGATATGCAAACATGAACCATAAAATTGCATCATACATACAACACATATAAATATTACAGATGTGTACACATGAAATCAAACATCAAGCATAAAATTACATATAATACACGTCATTTCATGTTATGAGTTCAACCATTTGGTGTTTACATGTCATTTCGTTTCAAGTTTAGACCTGCTAGGTCTGTCAGCGCTCTAAATCTTTCACTTGCTAAATCACCGGCTTCATAAAAATATGATCCGGTACTTGGAATTATTTCTCTCATAATAAAACCGCACAAGTCTGCTACTATATCTTCCATAGTTTTTGGAGTGAATGGCACGTCCTTTCCTTTGCTTCTCGGCTGGAAACAAAGTTTAAAAGCATCATTGACACATGTCCAATATTAATATTTCCAACTTTAATGAGAAAACTTCATACATAGATATTTTTTACCATATTTTTGTCCCTGACGTATCGTCCCCGCTGCCTTATGAACTCACACACATAGTATCCACAGTAGACCGATCCAGGTGGTTGCTTGTGGCACTATGTAATTAATGAGCAAAAGATTAAACTAAAATTGTCATGCCTTGTGTATTATTTATATGATGATATGTGTTCGGACAACTTACCGGATAATGGTGTTGTATCGTCAATGGCACACTAGGATCTGAGCGGGCGGCGTCGACCGGTCCTTTTTGCTTCTTATAAAACCGCCATGCCCTGTAGATATCGAATATAAAACACTATAGTTATTTAGAAACTCTAATTCATATAAGTACGGATGTGGTTGCATGTTGGCTCACCTTTCTAAATGAATCAGGAATGTTTGATACGACTGAGGAGGATAATGTAAGGAGTCTAGGACAAGCACCTTCCCTTCGAATGGATAAATATAAAAAACAATCCAATGGTCACTGCATGAATAAACGAGTGAGCGACACATGTACTTAGGGTTAACACGATAATTTGAAGTACGTATACGAGGTCACGCTTACCCAAAGTTGTAGGGTGCCAATATAAAATCCCTGTACTTATATCTCAGCATTGCTCTACCGAGATAGAGGGCATATTTGTCCTCGTATTTTCGTTGCAATTCCTTTACAGCTTCTGCAACTTGTTCTGGTGTTTTGTCCTTCTCTATCTTTGCTCTATCTTCATTTGTAAGTACAAATTTGTGCATATTTTCTTGTAACCTGATTGGACTCAGGTAACCGACCATCGATCCTGTAGTTAACGATCTCTGCTGGTGGTCTTGCAAACTACATACAACATCCACATATTAGAGTTTATCACATTCCAAATTTAATAATAACAATGTGTGTGCATGAGTGATACTTACAGGCACCAGATTGTAATGAGTTGGACGTCAAGTTTCCTATAGTTCAACAGCAGGTGCATGTCCTCGAAGGTAACAAATGCCCCGCTTTTATCCTTGCCAGTAGCAAACACGTCTACTGGTATGTCAACACTAACTGCATGCAGGCCAGCATTCACTGCTCTCATGTACCAGTCATGAAACCTTTTTATCGTCCATGGACCCTTTTCAAGCACCGTCCATTGCAGCATAGGCCTTCCGGGCACATAGTTACTGGGGACATTGACATAATCATCAACCGTTGGCTTTCTTATATCCTTAAGGGTCAATGGTGTATTTGATGGCGGTTCGACATGTACATCGCCACTTGGGGCTTCCTTTGTTGGTGGCACGGCTTCAGTTGCTTGGCCGGCGGCTTCCTTATTCTGTGACGGTTCGAGCTCAACGACTCGTGCCGTCCGCTGCTTTCCAAGCCCTTTCAGAAATAGAACTGTGCCTGCTGCTTTCCCCTTTTTTGGCTCATAGGGAGAAACCAATTTTGGAATTGGAAATTTCTTTGCCTTCTTGGAGGCCGGTGCTTGTGGGAGAGTTTGCTCTGCTTCCTTATGCTTTGGTGGTGGCGGGGGAGTTTGCTCATCTTCATTCTGCTTTGGTGGTGGCGGGGGAGTTTGCTCTACCTCCTTCTCTGGTGTTGTGTCCTTCTTGGCTGGCGGAGTCTGCTGCTCAGGCATGTTCTTGGCTGGCCCCTCGAGTTCATCCAGCAAGAATGACATATCATGTATTGGGGATGACGACGGTGGCTCATAAATATACGGGGATGCTGGGGCATGCATTGGCGATGCTGGCTGTTGACTTGTTTCAGCCTCTTGGGATGCTTGATGCACTGGTGGAGAGGGTGTCGTTGGTGGATCAATCAACCTTACGTACCGTCTAGGCCATTGTATGAAGTTCTTGATTGCTTGTCCAAGCTTCTCTATACCCTCAGAGGTCGGGATGTCGATGAAGTCGTCTTCATATCCACTCTCGACCGTCAACACTTCCACCCTGCAGTATGCATCTTGCATCTCAACACCATGGAACCTACGTCCAGGGATGGCATTGCCTGTGGCCACTTGCTTTGTATGCTGATTCCTAAGGCCATATCCAATTAACAATGAGCAAGGCCAAGGTTTATCAATATCGTCAACTGGATAATGGTCCTGATTTGATGTTGACGCTATACTGCTTGGAAAGGGCATAGATTGTGTGGCCATCTCCTGGCTACCCAAGGGTTGAGCTGGGACATGCTGCATATATGAAGGAGCTTGTGATGACATCTGTTGAGCAGACACTGCTCCCGCCAACCGCTTCATCACTTCAGGATCAGGGATTTTAACAAAGTCTTCCATCAAATCCCTAAATTTTTTGGCAGCCTGCTGCTCAAAAAAATCCTTCATGTGCTCCTTATGTCGTTCTCTTTTCTTATACATGCCTTTCCACTCTTCACCAAACCCTTCTTTCCAGGTGGTTCTGGATGAGACGCCCCGTACATGACCTGGATGCTCGGGGTTACCTACAACATGATATTTAATGTCAGTGTCGATTTCTATTTTACTCGAACAAAATGGAAAATATAATTTTGTTACCTAGAGCATGGCAAAGGCTGTCCCTCTCCCTCTGTGACTTGAAGGCACCTATCTTTTCCAGGTTTGTTGCTTCCAAAACCTTCTTGGCAACTGGCTTGATCTCATCGGGACAGGAGATCTCATCGCTCTCAGTGTTTGCCTTCCGAGCGCGAAGCCAATTTGCACTTCGTTCTAGCACTATATCTGTCAATGCCAACTTGCCCTCTCTCCTCTTTGCTTCGTCTTCTGCCCTCCATTTAGGAATCTTGGTCTTGTAACCGCCAGTGCCGAGGTGGTGGTGGTACTTGTTCTTCTTCGCAAGTCTTGAGGCGGCTTGGCTCTTAGCCTTGGAGTCGTCGGAGTTTTTTATGACACTAAAACGTGCCCACTGTTCTACCGTGATAGGGTACCGCTTCGTTGGGTCCCGCCCCTTCTGCAGCCACTTTTTATTCATATCGTGCCTATAGCCCCGGAATGATATTGCTAACTGCTTCATGACATGACCCTTGACCAAACCTTCTGTTCCCTCCGGGAAAATAAACTTAGTGCACAATCGAGTCCAACAATTCTTCCTCTTTCCTTCAGGCACCATACTCCAATCACTCCAGGTGATATCAAATTCTTCCTTTACTAACCATCCAATGGCGGCCCTAAATTTGGGTAGCGCCTCTAGAGGTGCTAAGGGCTCTCCGCTTGGGCTAATCTCTGTAATCCTATAAACTTCTTCTGGAAATCTATTCCTTCCTCTATCTCCTCGTGCCCGATCACTCTTTTTCTTTGTACTTCTTCGCTTGGAGGATGTCCTGGTCGTTTGAGGCGCCGTGTCCTTATGAACATCTTGTGACTCTACCTCCATTTCGGCAACAACTTGAGAGAACACCTCCTATCAATTCAATTGTTAGGTACATACATACACATGCATTATTCTCTCGTATAGACAATCTATGAGCATATATACCTCATCATCATTTGGCTCATCTTCAGGCTTGTAACTAGGGTCACGTTCCAACTCAAGACGGGCCTTCTTAGCTCTAGGAGATTCACGTGGTGATACGCTCGGGCTCCTATAAGGTTTGGATCTAGAGGAGTCAGATCTCGGTGTACCTATCTAGGCATCGGCCTGCTCAGCATTTGATGGAGTACTCATCTGCATGAAATATAAGTATTAACATGGAAAAAACATAGCTAAATTATGGAAAAAACCCTAACAAAAAACATAGTACATACCATTAATTACCAACTAAACTAATTCACAAACCCTAAATAAAGGGAATAAATAACCGTTAATTACTTACTAAATTAACTAACAAACCTATTATTAATAAACACTAACTAAATTAACTAACTAAATTAACTAATTACTAAATAAACCCTAACAAAAAATATTAATAACTATTAATAAAAAACCATAACAAAAAACATTCCTAAATTTTGCAAACAAACCCTAACTAAATTAACTAATTACTAACTAACTAAATTACTAACTAACTAAAGTACTAACTAAATTAGCTAATTACTAACAAAATTACCTAACAAACACTAATAAAACATTACTAATTAATTAAAAAAAAAGGCAAGGCGGCCTGCCAGGCCCAGCAGGCAACGCCGCCGGCGCTCGGAGGGGCGCGCGCGCGGCGACGCACATGGCAGCCGCTGCCGCACCGATCGGAGCCGCCTCGGAGCGGAGCTCGGCGGTGGCGGGTGTGCACGGCCTACCTCTCGGCGTTCCGGCGAGGTCGCGGCGGCGGCGCGTAGGCGGATTCTCGGCGCGGCGCGGTAGCTGCTGGCGGCGGCGGCTCGTTGCGGCGGAGCGGAGGTCCCTCGGCGGCGGCGTGGAGGCGTGCCGGCGGAGTGGAGGTCCCTCGGCGGCGTGGCGGCGGCAGCTCACGACGGTGGCGGTCCGGCGAGCGGTGGAGGAGCGGCGGCGGATTTCGGCAGCCTGACGGCGTCCAATTTCTGAACTCGCGCCTCCGGGACTTAGAAATTTTCGCGGGCCACGCGCAGGAACTTATATTGGAGCACATTAGTACAGGCGGGCCATATTGACCACCGCCTGTAAAAATCTTTTCACAGGCGGGCGTCATTGACCGCCGCCTGTACTAATATATTAGTACAGGCGGCTGTTAATGAGGGCCGCCTGTACTAATACATTAGTACAGGCGGCCCTCATCAACAGCCGTCTGTACTAATGTTTTTTTTCATTTTCCACAGGAATTCAGGTTATTTATTCCCTTTATTTAGGGCCAGCGTTGCCTGCTGGGCCAGCGTTGCCTGCTGGGCCCGTCTGTACTAATTTAGTTAGTTAGTAATTTAGTTAGTTAGTAATTAGTTAATTTAGTTAGTTAATTTAGTTAGTGTTTATTAATAATAGGTTTGTTAGTTAATTTAGTAAGTAATTAAAGGTTATTTATTCCCTTTATTTAGGGTTTGTGAATTAGTTTAGTTAGTAATTAATGGTATGTTAATTAGGGTTAGTTATTATTTCATGTACTTAATTAGGGTTTGTGGATTAATTTAGTTAGTAAATAATGGTTTGTTAATTAGGGTTATTTATTATTTCATGTACTTAGTGGATTAATTTAGTTAGTAATTAAAGGCTTGTTTAATAGGGTTAGTTATTATTTCATGTACCTAGGGTTCGTGAATTAATTAAGTTTTTAATTAAAGGTTTGTTAATTAGGGTTAGTTAATATTTCATGTACCTAGGGTTAGTAAATAATATAGAATCCAAAGGTATACAAGAAGGGGAAAGAGGTTTTAATTAAGATTTGTTTAATTAAGTTAGAAAATAATATCATAGTCCAAAGGTATACAACAAGGGGAAATGTAAACATCTTGCTTAATAAGAAAGAGTAGCATTAGGTACAAATGATAAGTGATACATTAGTTACATGATAAACAATCTAGCGTGCTACAGTCCATCCTTGTCCATCATGGCGCACCCAGGGCAAAGAGGTTTGCGGGATACTTTTCTCCACATTTTTTATCTTTTCTTCAAAGTTTGTAAAAAGAGACATCTCGCTGAACTGGTTAACATCCTCTAAATCCATTACACCATCAACTTCTACAATTTGTTGCTTTCCAGGGATTGCTACGTGCTTTGGCTTTTGGGTACTTTTCTTTTCATTCGTAGATAGAATTTGTTCCACATAGAACACCTGTGTAGCACGGTTAGCAAGGATCCACGGATCATCTTTGTAACCTACTTTACTTAGATCAAGAACTCTTTGGCCATAGTTATCCACAGTGACATGTTTATCTTGAACCCATCGACATCGGAACACTGGAATCTGTAGGCGTGGACCATATTCAACCTCCCATATGTCATTAATGAATCCAAAGTATGTAGTTTCTTCACCAGTTGTATCATCTACAGCCTCACATCGAACGCCACTATTCTGTGCCATGCGCTTGGTGTCCCTAAAACTGGTGGAAAATGTGAAGCCACTAATGTCATAGCTCTGCCATGATATGACCTGGCTTGATGGTCCAGATGCTAAAATCTTGATGGTTTCTGATTCATCTGTCATGTCCAAATTCTTTAGCCATGCGGTGAACTGACGCTTGTGTTCCTTGTGTACCCAATCATTTGTGCATCCTAGATTCTCCTCACGAAGCTCTTTCATGTGCTGCTTGGTGAATGGGTCCATTATTATGAGTTGTTGTAGTATGCTGTAATGTACCTCTAGGACTATGTTGTAATCTGGCGGGATGAATGATTTCCATCCCATCCTCCCTCGTCCACCAAGCCTTCCCTCATGTCGCAACGGAGGCAAACCAATTGATACCTGGTCTTTTAGGAGATTATTACATAATGGTCCTCCAGACTCAATGGCCTCTTCTGTAGTGTATGCCTCTATCATGGAACCCTCCGGATGAGCACGATTTGACATATAGCCATTCAATATTGACATGAAACGCTCATATGTCCACATTTCATGGAAATACATGGGGCCCAATGCCTCAATTTGAGGCACCAAATGAACAATAAGGTGTACCATGATATCAAAGAACGATGGGGGAAAGCACATCTCCAACTGGCTCAATGTCTCTGCAGCAAATTTCTGTAGGGACTCTAACTCATCACGGATAATTACCTTCTCAGATATCTTATTGAAGAAGTAGCACAACCGTGTGATTGCCATCTTTAAGAACACTGGATTTATAGCCCTGATGGCAATAGGAAGAAAAGTGGTCAGCATTACATGACAATCATGTGAGTTGTAGTTGGTGAGTGTAAGGTCTTTCATCGAAACAAGACTCCTTATGTTGGAGCAGAAACCAGATGGAACTTTTAAATTCTTCAACCACACACACATTGCATGTTTCTCCTCTCTGTTCAGGTTATAGCTTGCTGCCGGTAGATGGTACTTCCCATTCTCTAGGAGTACAGGGTGAAGTTCTTTTCTGATCTTTAAATGTTGCATGTCCAAACGTGAATTGAGACCTTCCTTTGTCTTGCTCTTTATGTCTAGCAAAGTTCCAACTACGCTGTCAAACACATTCTTCTGAACATGCATACCATCGATCGCATGTCGTACGTCTAAGTCTTTCTAGTACGATAAGTACTTAAAGAAAATAGACTTCTTCTTGAATGTGTCCCCCTCATTTGCCTTCACAACCTTTCTTGGTTTCCCATCTTTGGTCTTTTTTCCAAACACAAACTTGACATTCTCAACTATCTTATACACTCTGTGCCCTTTACTATAACCTAATGGAGCAGTAGATTTTGATTCATCCATATTGTCAAAGTACTTATTCATCTTTTGTAAGCGGTACTTATGGCCTGCCGGTAGCCACCTCCTATGCCTCATGTACACTATCTTGTTAGATGGAGGAAGAGACACGTGCCATGTTCCATCTATGCACTCTACACAACCAACCTTTCCCTTGAACTGGCCTGATAATGAGAAGAGAGCAGGATAATCATTAATTGTGACAATAATAATTGCTCTCAGTGTGAATGTCTCTTTGCGGAACGCATCGATCATTTTCACACCCACTTCCCATAGTATTTGCATCTCTTGCATTAAGGGCTCTAGAAATACATCCATATCAACTCCAGGTTGTGTAGGTCCAGAAATAAGAATGGTTAGCAAAAGATATTTTCTTTTTTGACACAACCATGAAGGAAGGTTGTATATTGTCATGATCACTGGCCATGTGCTGTGCGTGCTGCTCCTCTCGGCAAATGGATTCATTCCATCAGTACTCAGAGCAAACCTTACATTTCGTGGATCCTCGGCAAAGTCTGGATATTTCTTATCGAATTCTTGCCATTGCTTTGCATCGGCTGGATGTCGTAACTTTCCATCATCTTTCCTTTCATCAGAAGCATGCCAGGTCATAAGTTCCGCATCATCAGGGTTTGCAAACAAACACCTCAAACGATCAACCACAGGGAGATACCATATCACCAATGCAGGAATTCTTCTCAACGCATAATAGTCCACTTCGATATTGCTAGTGGGCTTTGAACGTTTGTCTTGTTGAGTCTTTGTTTGCGTCTTCTTTCGCTTCCTCCCTGAAGAAACAGAGGCTGCATTCTCTTCCTCTCGATAATCTTTATTCGTCTTGTACCTACTAGCACCACAGTTTGGACAACTGTCTAAGTCTTTATACTGATCACCCCGATATAGAATACAATGATTTCTACATGCGTGGATCTTCTCAACACCCATCGTAAGTGGACTGACTAGCTTCTTTGCATAGTACGTGTTAGCAGGCACTTTGTTCTCCTTAGGAAGAAGGTCTCCAAGTACACGCAATAAATCATTGAAACTAGCATCGGACCAACCATATCTAGCCTTAATCGTTAAAAACTGAAGAACAGCCCGTAGTGTCGACCACTCTTTGGTACAACCTTTCGACTCGTCATACAAAGGCTCTTCTGCTGCCTTCTTCAAGGCTTCCATTCGCTTCATGAAGAATATTGATGGATCCGCACAACGGTTCATTATTGCCTCTAAGAAATCTACATCTTCAATGGCATCAGTGTTAACATGCTGAGTTTCATTAACATCGGACGTAGAATTATGAGTTTGATTGACATCTGGCATAGCATGATGGGTTTCATTGATATCTGGCATAGCATCACATTCATTGAGATATGGCATTGGACCCTCCACATTGATGTTACTTGCAGTGTTGTCAGTTGTCCGCATATAAGGTGTAGAACTACCCTCACCATGTTTTGTCCAAATCAAGTAGTCCTCCACAAATCCTCTGCAAACCAGATGAGAAGTGATTGCTTCCACATTGTCAAATACCACAATATTTTTACAGTCTGCGCATGGACAACATATGTGCTTCGCCTTTGTTCTCTGAGCATGTATCTTCACGGCATCAATAAATTTTTGGACCTCCACTACATAAGATGGGTCTAATCTTGATAAGTTGTACATCCATAATGACCTCTCCATATTTATCTGTAATTAGTTAGGAAAATATTGTATGTCACTCTAAAAACAAAACGAAAATAACCCCTCATAACTAAGATTCTATCCTCCATCAATTAAATAGATATGAAAACCTACCTCTTACAGAATTTACAAAATAAAAAATTTAAATAATTATTTAAACTCATTTTATAATTATAAGAATTAATTAAACGGAGATGGCATCTTGATTAACAAACCCTAAGTATAAGCAAAAATAACAAACCCTAATTAACAAACCCTAAGTACATGAAATACTAACTAACCCTAATTAATAAACCATTAATTACTAACTAAATTAATTAACTAACCCTAAGTACATGAAATATCTAACCCTAAATAATAAACCATCAATTACTAACAAAAATTATTGAAAAACCTAAGGTACATGAAATAATAACTAACCCTATTTAACAAACCCTAAGTATAGACAATAATAACTAACCCTAATTAACAAAACATTAACTACTAAATTAATTCATAAACCCTAAGTACGTAGATTAAAAAACTAAATTAATTCACAGTTTATAATTACAGGAAATAAGTATAACAATTGACAAGACTTTATAAACTGTTAATCATTATTCTATTACATAGATCTACTCACAAGAATTCTAAAAAGTATTTATTTTCTATAATCCGAGCAAGATACAATTTACTATGAATTTACAAAAAAAAAATAGCTAAAACTCTCTCTCTTGCCCTAGCTATGAACCCTAACCCTAACCCTAGATTTAGAGCACCTCCAATACAAGAATTGAACCAAAGAATCACTAAAAAAATGGCGGCAACGACACTAACTAACCTTTTGGAAGTTTCTCACCAAAGAAATGAAGTTCAAAACCTCCCCCCCTTGGAATCGCCACTTCTCTGTCCGCCACTGTGCACACAGCACGCGAGTAACTGTTCTTGTCTGGAGGTGGACGAAGGGAATTTATAGCAGCATTAACACAGGCGGTTGGTACGGAGGACCGCCTGTGTAAAACAATTTACACAGGCGGCTCTCCTATCTCTACCGTCTGTGTAAAACAATGTTACACAGGCGGCTGACATTGTAAACCGCCTGTGTAAATACACGTATTTACACAGGCGGTAGAGATAGGAGAGCCGCCTGTGTAAATTGTTTTACACAGGCGGTTCTCTTGCTGGGCCCACCCTATTTTTTATACTGGCGTCATGAAATTGTGAACCGCCTGTGAAAAAAAAACAACGTGCCAGCAAAAATGATTTCTGTAGTAGTGTTTTCCTCTCACAAATTCCTCCAGAATTCCTCCAAACCATCCAAATTCCTCCACAACCATACCATCCGAACGGGGCCTTACTACTCTTTTACTATACATTGATTGCACAATTAATGAACTCTCGCCCAGCTAGTGAGGGTCAATTCAATAGAGAATGAGGTTGACATCTAGTTGCAGAAATGCCACTCTTGTGACCAAATCATTCCTTTTAATTATTTTATCCCCCACTAGCGCTTAGTGGAAAGAAATATTAGACGTGTAGTGCCAAAAACTCGAGTTATTATTATATGTTTCTTTCTTATAATGTTATATAAAGTTGGATATTGTTCTTGTGACCAAATCAATCAGAAATTTCTTAGGAAAATGTTTAAAATTTTAGACAAACGGAGCACAATGCAATACAATTAAACTACCTGGCCTAAATTTCTTAGAGGAAGGAACCAATATCGATAACATTATAATCACAAATGAGATCGATCGAGGCGGCCATGCATGATTAGCAGTTTAGCATTTCTTTTACGGATGCATTAGTTATTTAGTGAGTTTTGTAAGTGTATAAAAGTTAAATTATATATGTCGAATAAACCAACAGGATATATATTTGTAAGTTTCATGTTGGCTTAGCCTTGGAAAGAGTTTTTGTGAGTTATATTACATTGGAATAGGCTGATGAACCATAAAATTTAAAATATTGATAGTGTGTCCAGCTGGAAGCTAATTAAGATAAGAGATGGTAAACTAGAATTCTTTCCAAAAAAATCAAGAAGGGTCGAGAATTAGCTAGTTTATTTGGGGGGCAATCAAGAATAATTTATAGGTGAACAATGCAAGACGATCATATCGAAAGAGAAGAGAGATCGATATAGATGTAGATGGTGAGTGAGACTTGCACTACTCAACCACCGGGAGTAGCAACGTTGGTCGGCTCTGCTAGGCGTGTGTGTATGTATGTATAGCTTTATTATATATTATTGTGTTATGTTGTCCTTGCTAATTAATAGTATTGTATGAGAGAGAATGATATATAATCTTCTCCCTGTTGGCTGATCAATCAGCACATGCATGATCTCATTGATCGTCATGATAGATAATAAAGGTGATGGCAAGATGCTTATTATTAATGAGTGTCCGGCCGTGCTTGATCAGTTGATCGAGCTGAGGCATATGGACTTTTATCTAGAAGCTAGTCGCTGGGGTCATAATAAAGCTGATGCTTGTGCGATGTGTGTTTGTCAGCCTGTTCGCTTGTTGGTTTCAGCCAAGTCTTATCAGCCTTGGTACAGTGTTTTTCTCTCACAACAAATCAGCATCAGCCGGACTTATCAGCCCAGAAACTAACCAGCGAACATGCTGTTTGTCTGATCCTGACTGAATGCATCCACATGCATGTGACTAGCTATAGCTACATATATGTTTATGTACTGATGATCGATCCGTCTCTGCAGCGCTACTAGCTGAATTATATATATGTACAACATTCATTCATCCATTCAAGTAATTCCGTCTACTTTGTCGTCCCACCACCGGCCACCAAACGTACTAGTTTACCCTTATTACCTGCTGTGTCGATCCCTGCGTTCAGAACTTCAGATATATACATGCCTGCCTGACTGCCTCTTGCCTCTTGGTCGTCCTCTCTGTT
This sequence comes from Miscanthus floridulus, assembly GCF_019320115.1. Classification (NCBI taxonomy): domain Eukaryota; kingdom Viridiplantae; phylum Streptophyta; class Magnoliopsida; order Poales; family Poaceae; genus Miscanthus; species Miscanthus floridulus. The sequence goes on from NC_089588.1 coordinate 123,057,445, forward strand.
GGCCTAGCCTAATATAAGTACAATCTTTAATCTCTGTTTATGCAGTGACTGAGGTACGTCCACAGCCCGTACACATAATATTCGCTGTCAGTAGCCGTTCATGTGGATGCTGCAGTTCGCTTCTTGTCTCATTATTGCATGATACATGCATGCATGCTGGATCATCATATGAATATATATAGTTGAGCTGTGTATATTTGTCCTACCTGATGAATAACTGGTTGTTTGTGATAGAACTATAGGACCTCTAGGTGCAGATCAGTGGGGAAATTCTTAACTTAGATAAGCAGACTTGGTAATGTACCTCGTCGAGTGCAATCGCGGCTGTGGCGCCACCAACAAGGTGGCCGCGACGTGTCGGTGTAGGGGAAGCCGTGCAGGCGCCCGCTAGGTCGTCGATGGTAGCAGCAGCGTAGGCGCGGACCAGTGGCAACGGTGTGGACTTTCCGTCGCTTACAGCGCGCCCTTCTAGATTGGACTAGGGCTAGGAACCTCGGTGGGGCGCTGGCGGCTACGGTAAACCTCGTACCTTGCGCCCCGGCCCACACCTTCCTCTTTATAGCGCTGTACGACGAGGGCCCATCAGCCAGGAGAACGGCTGGGCGCCTCTGATCAGGGCATGGATCAAGGGCCCAATTGGCCGTTGGGCCAACCAGTGGAGATCAATCTAACATTCTCCCCCTTGATATCACCTTATGACTTAAACTTAATTTACTTTCACTATGTAAAAAATGGTTTGTAGCAACGAGATAAATTTTTTGTAGGGGCGGCTGGTGATGGAGCCGCCCCTACAGTGGCGTGCTCGGGAGCCACGAGACCAGCCGCCCCTACAAATGGAACAACAGGGGCGGCTGGTGATACGAGCCGCCCCTACAAATGGGTCGGATTTGTAGGGGTGGCTCACTCACCAGCCGCCCCCGGTGTTGCTATTTGTAGGGGCGGCTGGTGATTGAGCCGCCCCTATAAATGCCCCGCGTATAACTACTTTTGATTTGTAGGGACGGCTCAATCACCAGCCGTCCCTACAAATGACCCACATATATAAAAACTGCAGCACCTTCTTCCTCCTCGGGTCACTCACTCCAACCCGTGAAAGAAAGGTGGAGAGGCCTTGGGCACCTCCCAAAACATGCTCTACTAAGGGGGGAAGGTTTTGGTCTCAAATCCTTTTGTGGAGAGGTTGTAGAAGGTAAGAAAATGCTATTCCACACTTTTTTTTGAAGTTTTAATGGTTGGTTAGTGAGTAATTAGAGTTTTGTTTTTCTCTCTCTTCTATGGTGCTTGAGCTACGTATAAAGCAAATTAGACCCAAGTTTTGAATGTACTTGGGTAAATTAGGTAGGGGAACAAGATCATACCCTTATTTGGTCCATGTTTCTTGATTTTAGTGAACAATTAGTTAGTTTTATGGATGTTTCATGTGCATGTAGATCTAGATCTAGGGTTTGGTTTTTTTATTAATTTTGTTTTTGTAAATTTATGTTTGATGAAATTGGACTAGGGTTTGCATGAAAGATATTGGGTAAAATATAATTGTTGCTAATTGTTGTCTTTGAAATTATTTATTATAATCAATAAATATGTATTTTAATTATTTATGGATAAATGGGCCATTAATTAATTTTCCTCTACCATGGTGTGTTTGTATGCTTCATGTAATTATATTTGATTTATATTCATATATATCTAAAGAATATACAATTATTCTCAAGTAATAATTAATTTGATTCATTTATATATATATATATATGAATAAGTAGTCCTTTAATGTTTGTTTTGTTGTTGTTGTAAAAGATGGAGTACATGAACTCTTGGATGTATGGTTCGTTAAGGTTAAAGGCAGGTTTTCATGAAGAGGTGGATAAATTTATTGAAGCCACAAAGAAGCATGCAACGACGTTGACAGAGAATAAGGATACAATTATTTGTCCCTGTAAAGATTGCAAGAACCGTATGGTATGGACAAATGTGACTATCATCAGATCACATTTGATTATGCGAGGATTTTTGGAGGACTACACAGTGTGGATTCATCATGGCGAAACAGTTATTGTTAACGATGAGGATGAGGAGGAATACGACGATGAAACCCAGGAATCCCTGTCCCAATATTCAGCAGAGCTTGATGCACGAATGGATCCTGAGTTTGGCATTGAACAAGGTGGTGATGCTGGTGGTTGGGATGGTAACGACGAAGGTGGTGCCAATAATGATGGTGGAGCACGTGTCGGGGATGAAGATGATTTGGAGGACATGATTCAAGCCCTTGGACCAGAGATCTTACTAAAGAGCCCGAAAGGTCTAAAAAATTTGGAAAGGGTGACAAAAGCATCGAAGGAGACTGTGTATGGAGTTGAAAAGGGAGGTCCGACAAATTGGACATCGCTACATTTTGTGCTTGAGCTACTCATCCTGAAGGCTAAGTACGACTAGTCAGACTGTAGTTTCAATGATCTATTGCATCTCCTGTCATGGGTGTTGCCACAACCAAACTCAGTTCCCGCCAACACATACCAAGCGAAGAAGGTCCTAAGTCCATTGACAATGGGGGTTGAAAAAATCCATGCATGCCCCAACCACTATATACTTTTTCGTGGGGAAACGTTCAAGTCACTAGATAGATGTCCCCGGTGTGGGGCCAGCCGGTACAAGAACAATGACCTTTACGGTGGGGACGAAGCCTCCACGGGGAAAAAGAGGAATAAGAAGGGTACAAAAAAGGTGGTACAAGAATCTCAGCCCCTAGAAGACACTCCATTAGGCAACGATGCAAAACAGAGAAGAATTCCTACCTTGGTAATGTGGTACCTACCAGTGACTGACCACTTGAGACATATCTTCCTAAACCCTAAAGAAGCCGCGCTCATGAGATGGTGGGATGATGAGCGCAAGGTGGATGATGATAAGATTGCACACCCGGCTAATTATATTCAGTGGCAAAGGTTCGATGAGAAGCACAAAGAATTTAGCGATGACCCAAGGAATGTACGGTTTGGCTTGAGCACCGATGGAATGAATCCCTTCAATGAGAGGATGAGCGACCACAACACTTGGCCAGTGATTTTGACCATGTACAACATCCCAATGTGGTTGTGTCAGAAGAGAAAGTACCTTCTCCTCACTATTCTTATTTCTGGTCGTAAACAACCAAGCATTGACATAGATATGTTCCTCGAGCCTTTGATGCAAGAAATGGAAAGGCTATGGAGGCATGGGGAGCCGATGTACGATGCATTCCGAAAGGAGGACTTCATATGTAGAGCAATAATATTTGTTACTACCAATGATTACCCTGTGTTTTTTTGCTTTGTCAGGACAGATCAAAGGGAAGATGGTATGCTTGGTTTGCTTGGATGGTACTACATGGGTGTACCTGGATGCATCCAAGAAGATAGTTTACCTAAGGAACCGACGCTTCTGAAAGACAAGTCACAAGTACCACAATAAATTGTTCTTTAGATTTTATCACAACACCCCGGAGATTGAACCCCCTCCGAAGAGACGTCATAATGGAGAATACGTGTACAGAATGGTGAAAAACATACTCGTCGTCTATGGAAAGAAGAATCCGGATGGGACGAACAGAGATAGAAGCACACCTCCTGTCGAAGGCATACCTTTCAAGAAATAATCGATCTTCTTTCAGTATCTGCCTTATTAGCCAGACTTAGAGGTCCCCCATACCATTGATGCTATGCACGTGCAGAAGAATGTCTTTGAGAGTCTCATTGCTACCTTGATGGACATAGGCAAGTCAAAGGATGGTCTAAAATCATGGAAAGACATGGTGCAGCTAAACGTGATGCCACAGCTTCACCCAGTACCTGAGGCTAATGGAAAATACACTTTGCCCGTAGCGTGCTTCAACCTAACACCAGAAGAGAAGAGAGCTATATGCACTTTCCTGAGGGGGGTCAAAGTCTTGACTGGGTTTTCAGCGAATGTGAAGAAGCTAGTGTCGATGAAGGACTTGTCAATAACACACTACAAGGCTCATGATTGTCATGTGATGCTGACAGTGTTTCTACCTATTGCAATCGGGGCTATAAAGCCAGAGTTCTTGAAAATGGCCATCACCCGTATGTGCTACTTCTTTTCGAAGATCTCACAGAAGTCGATTGGCAAGCAAGAGCTGAGTGACCTACATAAATTTGTGGTGGAGACGTAAAACCAACTAGAGATGTGTTTACCTCCTGCTTTTTTTGATATAATGCCACATCTCATGATTCACATGGTTCATCAGATACAAGCGCTGGGCCCTTGCTACTTGCATGAAATGTGGTCCTACGAGCGGTTCATGTCGGTTCTAAGTCGATACGTGCATAATCGAGCATACCCAGAGGGCTCCATGATAGAGGGTTACGGTACTAAAGAAGTCGTCGAGTGCTGTCAAGAGTACCTAAAAGTGTAGAAAGGGATTGGTAAACCTAATTCTCATCGCAATGGTAGGCTGGCTAGGAAGGGCACTAGTGGTAGAAAAGTGTTCATCAACCATGATTACAAAGAGGTGAGTCGGGCGCATTATAGTGTCTTGTAGAGTACACAACTGATGCAACCGTATATTGATGAACACTTGGCTATCATTATGGCGGAGATAAATGGTCGTTCGGATGATTGGGTCATGAAACAACACAAGCAACGACTAACTACATGGTTGAAGGACCAAAACATACCGCCTAGAGAAACCATGGTTGGCGGAGGGGCCATCGAGACAAGTGATATCTTGGAATGCTTATGACATCAATGGATATACGTACTATACCCACACAAAGGATAGTAAATATGTGAACCAAAATAGCGACGTTCAAATAGAAGCTCTCGATGGATTGGGACAAAAGATCCAATACTTTGGCATCATTGAAGAGATATGGGAACTTGACTATGGAAGGGATATAACGGTGGCCCTGTTTCGATGTCGCTGGATCAAACAACACCAACTGAACGAGATCGGATTGAGAGTCCTAGACCTCAAGAATCTAGGCTACCAAGATGACCCTTGGGTGCTTGCTTCACATGTCGCACAAGTTTTCTATATGCCTAACCTACAAAGTAACCTCCCCCGAAGAAGAAGACAAAGCACGTGGTTGCCTTCGGAAAACAACACATTATCGGAGTTGATGGCGTGGACGATGTTGAAGCATACAATAACTATGATGAGATGCCGCTATTCACAGACGTTCCTAAGAAGGTCAGTGTTGTGGAAAAGAGCCTGTCCAAAGACATATTGCCATAGGAACGAAAAGGTGTCAAGGGAAAAGTCGTTACAGCTAGTTGTTGAACGTGGAGTGTTTGTGTAAGTGTGTGTTTGTAAGACTTCATTTATGCATGCATGTGAGACTATATGTTTATGTATGTGTGGAAGACTATATATTTATGTATGTGTGTGAGACTACATTTATGCATGTGTGTGAGACTACCATTTGCAACATCCAAATGAATCTATTTCAACATCCACTCTATTACTACTAAAACTTTATGAAATCACTTAACACATTATGAAATGAAGAAATGGCCAAAATAAAAGTAGGAGATCTTGATGAGTTATACAACTTTTATATTCATCACCTTTACAGTTGAGATCATTTAGTGGTTGAAAATCATGTTTAAGCTGTCATTTTCTGAAATTCAAAATTTAAACTATTCAAATTTTGTCAAATAAAAAGATGACCAAAATAAAAGTTGTAGATAGTGATGTGTTCAACAACTTTTATATTCATTACCTTTACAGCTGAAATTATTTAGTGGTTGAAAATCAGGTTTAAACTTGTCATTTTCTGAAATTTAAAATTTGAATTGTTCAAAATTAGTGACAAAGATATATGACTAGACTAAAATGATAGAGCATGATTTTAGAAAAATTTAGGAAAAAAAACTATTACATTTGGAGTTAGTATGAGGGAGAAAAACTAGTTACAAGTTTCAGTCATAGATTAAAAAGACAAATCACACTTGTTCATCATTGATCATCATGAACAGTTGTGATTTTTCTTTTTAATCTCTGGGTAAAATTTATAACTAGTCTTTCTCCCACATACTAACTCCAAATGTGATGATTTTTTTCCTAAAATTTTCTAAAATCATGCCCTATGAAGTTACTGTGTTGATTTGGTCATTCTTTTCGTTTGACAAAGTTTGAACAATTTAAATTTTCAAATTTAAAAAAATGACAAGTTCTAACAAGATTTTGAAACACCAAATGATTTCAGCTGAAAAAGTGATGAATATCAAAGTTGTATAACTCATCAAGATCTAAAACTTTTATTTTGATTATTTCTTCATCTGATAAAATGATAGTAAACATTGTTAACAAATCAGCATGTCTCTCGTATAGTTTATGAAAATATGAGTGATATATGGATTTGTGAACAATGTTTACTAACACTTTGTTAAATGAAAAAATGATCAAAATAAAAGTTGTAGATACTAATGAGTTCAACAACTTTTATGTTCATGACATTTCTACTTGAAATGATTTAAGGTTTCAAAATCTTGTTTGAAGGTATCATTTTCTGAAATGTAAAATTTGAACTGTCAAATTTTGTCAAATAAAAAGATGATCAAAATAAAAGTTGTAGATAGTGATGTGTTCAACAACTTTTATATTCATCACCTTTATTTCTAAAATCATTTAGTGGTTGAAAATCAGGTTTGAAGTTGTCATTTTCTAAAATTCAAAATTTAAATTGTTTAAAATTAGTGACAAAGATAGATAACTAGACTAAAATGATAGAGCATGATTTTAGAAAATTTTAGGAAAAAAACTATCACATTTGGAGTTAGTATGAGGGAGAAAAACTAGTTACAAGTTTCAGCCACAGATTAAAAAGCGAAATCACACTTGTTCATCATTTATCATCATGAACAGTTGTGATTTTTCTCTTTAATCTCTGGGTAAAATTTGTAACTAGTCTTTCTCCATCGTACTAACTCCAAATGTGATGATTTTTTTCCTAAAATTTTCTAAAATCATGCCCTATGAAGTTACTATGTTGATATGGTCATTTTTTTGGTTTGACAAAGTTTGAACAATTCAAATTTTCAAATTTAAAAAAATAACAAGTTCTAACTAGATTTTAAAACACCAAATGATTTCAGCTGAGAAAGTGATGAATACCAAAGTTGTATTACTCATCAAGATCTAAAACTTTTATTTTGATCGTTTCTTTATCTGACAAAATGATAGTAAAACTTGTTCACAAATCAACATGTCTCTCGTATAGTTTATGAAAATATGAGTGATATATGGATTTATGAACAATATTTACTAACACTTTGTTAATTAAAGAAATGATCAAAATAAAAGTTGTAGATAGTGATGAGTTCAACAACTTTTATGTTCATGACATTTTTAGTTGAAACGATTTAAGGTTTCAAAATCTTGTTTGAAGCTGTCATTTTCTAAAATATAAAATTTGAACTGTTCAAATTTTGTCAAATAAAAAGATTACCAAAATAAAAGTTGTAGATAGTGATGTGTTCAACAACTTTTATATTCATCACTTTTATAGCTAAAATCATTTAGTGGTTGAAAATCAGGTTTAAAGTTGTTATTTTCTAAAATTCAAAATTTGAATTGTTCAAAATTAGTGACAGATAGATGACTAGACTAAAATGATAGAGCATGATTTTAAAAAATTTTAGAAAAAAAACCATCACATTTGGAGTTAGTATGAGGGAGAAAAACTAGTTACAAGTTTCAACTACAGATTAAAAAGAGAAATCATACTTGTTCATCATTGATCATCATGAACAGTTGTGATTTTTCTTTTTAATCTCTGGGTAAATTTTGCAACTAGTCTTTCTCCCTCATACTAACTCCAAATGTGATGATTTTTTGCCTAAAATTTTCTAAAATCATGCCCTATGAAGTTATTGTGTTGATTTGGTCATTCTTTTCGTTTGACAAAATTTGAACAATTTAAATTTTCAAATTTAAAAAAAATGACAAGTTCTAACAAGATTTTGAAACACCAAATGATTTCAGCTGAAAAAGTGATGAATACCAAAGTTGTATAACTCATCAAGATCTAAAACTTTTATTTTGATTGTTTCTTCATCTGATAAAATGATAGTAAACATTGTTCACAAATCAACATGTCTCTTGTATAGTTTATGAAAATATGAGTGATATATGGATTTGTGAACAATATTTACTAACACTTTATTAAATGAAGAAATGATCAAAATAAAAGTTGTAGATAGTGATGAGTTCAACAACTTTTATGTTCATGACATTTCTAGTTGAAACTATTTAAGGTTTCAAAATCTTATTTGAAGTTATCATTTATTAAAATTTAAAATTTGAACTGTTCAAATTTAGTCAAATGAAAAGATGATCAAAATAAAAGTTGTAGATAGTAATGTGTTCAACAAATTTTATGTTTATGACTTTCTTATTTGAAATCATTTAAGGTTTCAAAATCTTGTTTGAAGTTGCCATTTATTGAAATTCAAAATTTGAACTTTTCAAACTTTGTCAAATGAAAAATGACTAAAATATAAGTTGTACATCTTGATGAGTTCTACAACTTTGAAGTTTACAAAATTTTCATTTGAGGTCATTTAGTGTCCTAAAATTCTATTAGTTGTTTTGAAATTCAAATTTTAAAATTTTAAAATATTGTTTTTGCAAAGAAGAAAATATAGAATTATATCTATATATATAATAAAATTGTTTATATATACATATATTTATATATATGGAATAATAAAAAACTAATATATAAATTGAAATAAATTACAGAATTAGTAATTAAAACAAATTGAAAATTATTTGTTGGGGCGGCTAACTCAGGAACCGCCCTTAGAAATCTATTTGTAGGGGCGGCTAACTCAGGAGCCACCCCTACAAATGACCTTCGATATATATACCAGAGCCCATCGGAGGCTGAAAATTTTCTAAGTCAGGGCGCTCTCTTCTTTCTTACGGACGCCGTTAGGCTGCCGAACCCGCCGTCGCCGCCACCGTCTCCTTGTCGTAGCGCCGCTTTCTCTCACCTCCGCCGGCCTATGCGCTTTGGCATTCCTCCCCCGAGCATCCTAATTGGCTTCGTCCGCCCCTAGGACCCGCTATGGAACCCTAGCCGTGGGCGACGCCTTTGTGCCCTACCTCTATCGCCTCCATGCTCTACCTCTGTTGCGCCCTACCTCCCCCGATCCGCCTCCAACCCCCGGTCCGTCTCCTTCCCTGCGCGCCGCCGTTCCACCCGTTGGCTAGGGTTTCCTGCGCCGTTCCCCCTCCCATGGTGGCTAGGGTTTCCGGCGCTGTGGTGCGCGTGGCACGGCTGGTGGTGGCGCTGTGGTGCGCTGAGCCACCTCCTCAAGTCTTCCGTCGAGCCACAACATCCCTCCCTCGACTAGGACAACAGGTACCTGATTGATTCCGTCCTCTCCCTGCTTGCTCTGGTGGGTTTCCTGCTAAATGTTGATCAAATAAACTATTAGAGGCTCTGATATTAGTGTTTCATGGTCTGATATTAGTTTCTTGGTAGCTTGTGAAGATCAAATAGACTATTAGGGGCTCTGCTCGGCTACACTTCCACCACAGCTACAGCAGCAAAGGCTGCTTGATTTCTTCAGGTTTTACTAAGTAGTGTTGCTGTTGCTTTGGCCACAACGCTTCTGATTTGTAGTCACAATTTGTGTGGTGATTAGATGCAGTAGATAAGGAATTGCAGTAGCAAGGGCTACAGTGATTTTTGCCTATACAGTTTCTGGATTTACTCAATAAAAGTAAATCCATAGATTAGCTGGGCTGGGCTAGGCTATTTGGATTCACTTTTTTAGCATGTTTTTGGATTCATTTGTGGGTTGCGTCGTGGTTGATAGATGGTTGGATGTGCAAATAAACCATTAACACATGTTAGCACCTCGCCACCAGCCAATGAACTGCTAGGAGTAATGTTTGGATCCTCATCTGCTAATTATAGCTGCTAACTATTATTAACACTAATGATCCAAATTCCAAATATATGTCCTAAATTTATGGCACCCATGTTGTATATATGCCTGGGGCAGTGCGCAGATGATAAGTAAATGTGCATAAATCACACACACATATATATATGTCCTCATCTGCTAATTGTAGCTCTCTTAACTTGAAGACTGCAAATACTGTTCCCTGAAATGCTAAATGTAGGGTTGATTAATTAATGCAGAGTTCCATTGGAGTTCCTTATTTCATCATCACACTTCGTAGTTATCACTAAAATAAAAAAAGTATCATAGTCTGTTTGTAGTTCCTAGTTTGAGGCTTTTAATTTGTTATATATATGGGGATGAAGTGTATGTTGTAGGCATTCCAACCTGATGGCTGGGATGGACGTGTCCCACGCTTCCATGGGAGCCATGAACTTGCCTCAGCAATTTGTGTTCTTATTTGCCACCTGGGATGATTGCAGTTAGCTTGCAATATGATCATAAGTTAGTTTACAGTTAGCTGAGGCCTGCATTTTTTTGTGCCTATGATGTCATTTTTTTTATTGAGGCTGATACAATTGTGAGATCCTTTTCATGCCTATGAAGATAACAGTGCTAGTTGAGTAATGGATTATGCATATTGATGACCTTGGACTTGTGAGGTACTGGAGCATTGTTTCTTCTATCTTCTGCTTATGCTTCTCATGGCTGTCATCAAACCATGTGAGACATCCATGCCCAAGCAACAGCTGGGCGGTTGTGATAATCTGATGGCTAGGCTGGATGTCTCTCATGGTTTCATTCCTATCATGATCTTGGTTTTCTACTATCTATTTGAGGTTTGTTGCTGTCTATATTTCTTAAGCTCCAAGTTCAAGGTCAAATGAAAAGGCAATTAAATCTGAGGCAAATCGATTGAACTAACCCTCATCTTATCAACATCTTATACTTGCTTTCATCGATCTGCATCTATCTATCTATCTTCGATCCATCCATCTAGCACTGGTTCCTTCCTTCATCATGAACTACCACTGCTCATGTTTGCAATGATATGAGTGGATGCTACTGCTCTGCATCATCATGTTCATATATGCTCTTCATTCCCTGCTAACTAGCTCTTTTGCTGCTGGTACACCTGTCCATCATATTATTCCTTCCACATATATATCATGGGCCATGGCTGCTGCCTACTGCATGCAGATGCAGCTAGCCTGTAGGCCAACCCTTGCATTGAGAGATATTTCACAGCAACTCCCTATGATGCCTACAATAGTTTTTCACGCCCCATCTTCTTGTTGCCTGTGCTGCCTATGATGAACCACCCTAGCTGCCTATGATGTACCCTAGCAGCATGTACCACTGCCTATGATTCCATTTTTTAACCTAAGCACTAAGCATATGTCATTTTCTATGATTGTTACTGCCTATGATGCCTCTATTACGTTTCAACTGAGCATATGTCATTTTTGAATACTAATGGGGCTGCCTGCTGCACTAAGTTCACTGGTTCACTGGATTTTTGCCTGCTGCTGCTCTATCTACTACTGGTTGTTTTTTGCCTGCTACATGATGCTCTTTTATGTTTCAATGAATTTGGCTACTCTAAACTGATTATATCTACTACTGCTGGTTGGATATGTGCCTAAGTTCACTGAATAGATGTTGGATAAAAAATAATTACCTTGTATCTACTATTGCTGGTCCTAAACTTGGACTGCTACACTTACTCTTGCCGTTGCTCCTACTACTTGCTGGCTGCTCCTACTTCTACTTGCTACTCCTACTGCTGCTCTTCTTTCAGTGATGCTCTTACTACTACTCCTAATTGATTGTTGCTCTTACTCTACTACTACCACTCTACTGTTACACTTACTCTACTCTACTACTTTCTACTTACTACTACTACTTGCTACTTCTATCTACTAACTGTTGGCTGCTGTGTTGATCAAATCTGACCTTTACTACTACTGTCTTACTACACCTTTACTACTATTGTTTTTAAATGACCTTTACTAGTAATCTACTACTAATCCTACTCTACACTACTCCTACTATCTACTATACTGCTACTCTACTTCTACTACTCTACACTACTCCTATTGTCTCCTCCTCCTCCTACTTTACTAGTACTACTAGCTGTTGGTGCTAGCTGCTGGTGCTGGTGCTATCAATTTTTTCTTATACTGCTAGTGCTAGCTGCTAGTGCTGGTTGATGCTCTCTACTACTCTACTCTACTCTACTCTACTCTACTAATCTACCCCTACTGCTAAACTTACTCCTACGACTACTCTACTCTACTCTACTACTCTAGTACTCTTATATGGTTATGTTGGTGGCTGGTGGTGCTAGTTATGCTCTATCTACTACTCTACTCTATCTACTATACTACTCTACTCTATGTACTACTACTCTACTCTATGTACTGCTGCTGCTACTCTTCTCTCTACTACTACTACTGCTGGCTACTCTTACTAGTCCTACAGCTTAACTACTCACTACTACTACTACTACTACTACTACTACTACTACTACTACTACTACTACTACTACTACTACTACTACTACTACTACTACTACTACTACTACTACTACTACTACTACTACTACTACTACTACTACTACTACTACTACTACTACTACTACTACTACTACTACTACTACTACTACTACTACTACTACTACTACTACTACTACTACTACTACTACTACTATTTTTCTACACTTGGCAGTATACATGATATTATCTGCACCTGATATAGTCTTTTGCCATAAGCTGCTGCTCTATGTTTGCTAAGCAGCTATTGCTTTTTTTTGCCAAATCTCCCCTCTCCTCTCCTCTCCTTTGTTTTGCCGATGATGAAATTGTCCAAGTCCATACATTATATGGAATATGAGCTAATGATCAAGAACTTGTGAGGAACTTGGCATCACTAGCAGCCGCCCCTACATTACTTTCTCCTCTCTTATCTGTTATGATGCCTTGATGCTCTAAGTTCATGATCAAATAATGATTGACATGTTTCTGAGGCCTCTACTACTGCTACTACTCATTTTTTGATAAATTGTTGTTTTATAGGACTACTTTGGTTTATAGACCTTTTTGATTTCTTATACCTTCTCATGTACCTAAAGCACACTTTCTTGCATCTATTAGAACAAAGCGTGAAATAATGTCATGGACACCAGACAGTGCAGCCTGATGCCCCGAGCATGATGAGCAGCCAACATATGAGAATCAAGCACTAGAGGACCAGCTTACTCAGGAGCAGTTCAATAACGAGTTAGAAAAGGATCTAGAAGTGATGCTTACTCAGGAGCAGTGTGACGAGGAGGAAGAGGGAGTAGAAGGAAGAGTAGGAGAGGCTACTGAAAGTGAAGAAGAAGAGGATGAGGACTTAGAAGAGGGATATGTAAGTGTTGAGGATCCTTTCCCACGTGAAGCCAGAAGGAGGCCAACGGAGGAAGATTTGGACAAGGATTTTGACCCGAATGAGGAGGTAGGGAAAAAGCCTTAGCTTGTAAATTTTGCTAAAGCTTTGGCTATGTTACCTCTGCTAACACTTTGACCGATCGTATATACAGGTCCCTCCTAAAACACAGAAAAGACAACGTCGACGTCCGCGACATCTCGCTGGACAAGACGGAGCAGAGGAAAGGAGAGCAGAGGCAATAGCCACAAAGATGGACATTGAGGCCTCTGCTCCACAACCTCAAGACACAACCACGACTACCAAGCCTAAGAGGAAAATTGGGGATAGAAAAGCAAATTAATATCCAGATAAGGCATGTTATGTGATAACGGAGGTAGGGCCAGTAGGGGGGATCCTTGAGCCGAAGGAATTCAGAGGATGATTCCATAATGCGATCAGGGCCCTAGTAAGAGATAAATTGAACCTAGCAATCCCTAATTGGAAAGAGGTATCAGAGAAGAAAAAGGATGAACTATGGGATAGGCAGCTGAAGCTCAATTTTAGATTTTTGGAGGGTAAGCATGAACTGGTAAAAAATGCTTTTAGGATCATGGGAGAGTCATTCCGACGTTGGAGGTCGGAGCTCAACAAGAAGTATATCCAAAAGGGGTTAACACCCTTCAACGAGTTCGGCAACATAACTCCTAGTCAATGGGAGGAGCTCGTGGCTCAGAAGACTTCACCAGAGGCATTGGAGCTCAGTGCCCATTACACCGAGCTAGCGAAGAGGAACAAACACCACCATCATCTAGGCCCCAGTGGCTACTATGCCAAGGAAGAGCAGTTTAGGAAGATGGACGAAGAGGCCGTAGCTACTAGGAATATCGATGTGAAGAATTTGATGGTACGCTCAATGAATTAGATATATGTGAGGAGTATAGAATCATCCAGTGGTAATCTTAAGTTTGATAAGCCGAAGACCCAAGAGGCAGTATCAAGGATACTGAAATATGCTTAAGACAAGGACAAGGGCTCATTTAACCCTTCCAGAGAGAGGGACGAGCTTAGCCTTGACTTGGGAGACAAGGAGCACACAGGCCGCACCAGGGGGCTAGGCAAAAGGACGACCTGGAAGCATGGATTCGAAGAGGACATGCACATGTACAAGAAACATGGCAGAGACTGAGAGACTAATCTTGAGCTCCAAGTAAAGGCTCTAGTTGCGAAGGTGTTGGAGGAGCAAGGACTGTCTCTAGAGCCACGGACATTAATGACACCACCGGGAAAACTGGCATTAGTTGGCAGCCCTCTGAAAGTTCCTAGCAGCGAAGGTTCCACTACAACCACAACCCCCATCGATAGCATACGGGACCCAACTAGTTGCACCTTGGTGTTTCTCAGGGGATGGCAGAACATTGTGATGGATGTGGCAATGGGTGTGGCACATCCCCCCTGTGGCTTACACCACAATAATAAGATACCGCCGGACTACACTATGGTCGTGGTGCATACCGTGAAGCCTGAGTTCATGCAGTGGAGGATAGACTATGCAACTCTCGAGGGGCTGGTGTTACTCGGAGATGTAATGGGGCAGTAAATCCTTTGGCACAAACATGACATTATATTTACTGCTTCTTCGCCGCCTCCCCCTCTCCCAAATTTGGAGTGAGTTGTTGAGGATAGGGAGATATTTTCACCATCTCATGACCACCACATTCATGAGATGCCATATTCTTCCCCACCTCCTAGCGAGCATGTGCCTGATAAGCCACAACCTTCTCCATCTCGTACCGAGCAAGTGCATAATGAGATGCCATAGTCTTCTCAACAAAGCACAGCCGATACATGAACAACGAGTGCCTCCTGAAGAAGGTGATGCACAAGAAGATGAGAACATGCCTGAATGGGAACTTCAAAAGAAGCATCCAATCACCATAAGACCAATTTATGTTCTGATGAAAGACGTCTCGTTGGTGCACAAGTGGTATTCCCATGACCAGTTTAAGCCTAAGAACCATGTTAAAAAAGTCCCATCACGGGCTTCTGAGGAGGCCGTCACTAGCAAACTCCACCAAACAGCAAAGCAGTATCCAAATGTTGATGCCATCAAATGGTCAAAGGATTGCCCAAAAACATATGAAAGAGGCAAGCCCTTCCTACCAAACTAGGACATCCAGTGCCTACCACTTGGAATGAGAAGGTTCCATGATTGGTACTTACATGTTCTCCCAATGAGCATAGACCTCATACAAGCATGCTTCCCCACCGGCACATTTGGAAGCCTAGCTAGGAAAATTGTCTTTGACTTCAATGACATGCAGACATGCTTTCACCTCAGAGCAATGGAGGTGAATCTAATTCGCACGTGGTGCCTGTAAGTCCTTGTCCTTCCGATATGATATGAATGTAATCTTTGAATTTTGTTGTAACTAACCCATGCCGTGATTTGTAGAATGCAAGTGCACATTATCAAACAAATGCCAAGTGTGAAAGCTAGGTATATAGACCCTCAAGCTATAGCCCAAACAAATTTTAATTACCCTAGATAGTGGAAACTGGATGACAAAGAGCTAGCTGCTGGAAACACCCTTTGGGAGAAAGAGGATATCCGTACGAAGAAATTAAGGCAAGAGTCCCTTAAGGTTTCGGCATACATTGCCCTGGCTTTTAAAATTCTCCAACAACACTCTACTATATGGCTACCATACAACTTTGAGTAAGTTTAACTCTATACTTAAAGCTTTGTTCGATATATTTTATTCGATGCAAAAGAGCTTATCTAGTTCTATGATTAAATCCATGCAACAACCACTGGATTTGTATAGGCGTCGATGTCGGGAGGAGCATGACATGGGTCTTTGATTCAATAGATAGGGACCCGGTGACATACAAAGACTTCTTATCGATTCTCAAGACGTATACTTATCCACAATCCTCATTGTCTTATATGTTTGTATACATACTTGTAACGTTCACTTTTGGATACTAAGAAGTTGTATTTGCTAAAATAATTTGAACAGGGCATTTAGGTTCTATGTCACTAAACATCACAGAAGGCATGATCCAGTAAGGAAGGAAAAGCTGGCTATAAAAACACTATGTGCGGTAAGTGTAACTTACTTCTTCAGTACTCCATTACATGGCTGTCAAAAGCATTACTTAATATTTCCATATGCAAAACACACAGTGCCCCAAGCAGAAGCCTAGGAGTGTACATTGTGGATACTATGTATGTTCTATGATGAGTAACACCGGTGCCTACAAGAGACACCCCTTAAGGGTAAGTTTGAACCTCTTCACCCATAGTATAAAAACTTCGTACATGGTATGAAATACTAAACCAAAACTTGTTCTCTTATAGTGGAAAGAAGAGAAAGAAATGAAAAGAGACCCATACAAGGATGACCAACTCTTAGAGCTCGTTGGCGACCTTTGTAACTTCATATTGGACCAGATTGTACATGTCAAAGACACCTACCATGATCGAGAGTCTAACTTAGGTACAAATCCTCAGTACCAACACCTTCGTGAGACTGAAAGGCTAGCTCTAAACCGTTAATAACAATGTGTATGGAAATTGACATTGGTTTTACCTTGTGAATTATGTCTATTTAATGATGGATTGTATATATTCTTGTGAATTGGACTTGTAATTATAGTTTATATAATACTCTTGTGCTTGTAGTTTATATAATACTCTTGAGCGAATGCGGTTCGGAGGCTGCGTTTTGCGAATCGTGGGTCGTAGTTAAGTTTTATGCGTTCCATACCGCGGGCGATTATTGGTCGCGCGTTTGTCGTGGGGCGTTCGGCGAGATTATCTCGCTTTCCTCGCTCACTCGCAACGCGAATGCAGGAATATGCGGAAACAAACAGGGCCATATGTATGTTCTGGTCGAATTTGAATTGTAAATTTGATTTTTTTTGTGGGAAAATGTACTGTAGGGGCGGTTCTAGACTGAACCGCCCCTACAAACAGGTATTATAGGGGCGGCTGGTACTACAGCCGCCCCTACAAATTGATTTGTAGGGATGGTCTAGGAACCGCCCCTACAAATACATGATTTGTAGAGACGGTTTGGTAGGGGCGGCTGTCCAAACTGCCCCTACAAATGGTCCAGATCAGTGCATAGAGCATGCCTCATCATCACGGTTAATTGCCATTAGATTAAACAGCTATAATGCACCTCTTTGTTTTGAAATAGATTCTCAACCAGGCCCTTAGTATCCAGAAATCATAGGCTTTCCCATAAACCCATATCGACTGTGTGTTCTCTGAATGCACTGGGTGGTTAGCCTTTGGTAAGCGGATCCATAAGTACTTGCTTGGTGCTTATATGCTCAATGCTTTCAAAATGATTCTAGATTTTATCCTTTACAACATATAACTTAGTGTCAATGTGTTTGGCAGCACACTTGACCTGTTGTCTTAAGAGTTAACTACTTTAAATGGTTATTGCTGTTGACTACCATTGTTAAATCTGGGTACATATTTCCTTAACCACTTTTGCCTGTTCCTGAGGCCTCATGACAAGCTATACTATGGTATGCATCATTAATAGACACCACAACTGTTTCATTGGAGCTTTTCCACAGTAATACTCTAACTGCAAGTGTTAGCAACTACTGTGGATTTCACTACACATCTCGCCAAAACATAACATTTGTACCCACAATTATTTGAGAGTACTTGTTCTTTCTTACTCAGCATGAGGCCTATGATACTTCGCAAAAATTGCAAGACATTTTTAACTCCATTCCAGTGATCTATATCTAGACTGGATTTATGTCAAAATATCCCGGATACGTAAGCTACGTCAGGGTAAGTTCTTACTTGTACATTCATTAAGCTTCTAATAGCTGAAGCATATCGAACCATGTTCATTTGATCGATCTCATATCGGTTCCTGAAACACTAAAAGTTCCCAAATCTATTACCCTTGACTATAAGAGCAGGCATAGGTTTACTCGCATGCATACTTTATTTCTTTAGAATCTTTTCTAAGTATGCCTTTGCGATAGTCCTAATACCCCTTTTCATCTATCTCGGTGAATTTCAATTCCTAGAACCAATGAGGCTTCACCAAGATCATTCACATTGAAACATGAGGACAAAGTCTTCTTCACCAAGATCATTCATCTATACATAGGATGTGGAAAAAGAATTTTCCATTCTTGAACTTCGTATAAATGCTAGTCCTTATCATTTTCTTTAAACCCAAACTTTCTTATCGTTTCATCAACTTCAAATACTAATGTCTAGAGACTTGTTTTAACCCATAAATGGATTTCTACAGGCGGCATCCCATACGTTCTTTTTCTTCCATGACAAAACCTTTGGGTTGTGCCATGTAAATGTTTTCATACAAATCGCCATTGAGGAATGCCATCTTTACATCCATCTGATGTAACTCTAAATCATAATGTGCTAATAACACCATTATGATTCTAAAAGAATCCTTGCATGAGACTGGAGAGAAAACTCTCATTGTAATCTATTCATTCTCTTTGCGTAAAGCCTTTTGGTACAAGTCATGCTTTATATCTTTCCACATTCCCTTTGGAGTCATATTTTGTCTTGTAGACCCTTTCACAGCCTACTGTTTTGGCTCCATTAGGAATTTCTTCTAAGTCCCAAACATCATTGGTATTCATCGAATTCATTTCAACTTCCATAGCTTCTTGCCATTCAAACGAGTAAACACTTCTCATGGCTTCTTCAAATGAGGTGGGATCACCCTCCATTTGAATTTCTTCACTAACATAGACTTCATAGTCATCAGAAAACTGGTTTACTAATTCTTTGAGATCTTCTGGGGCCTCAGCTACTGGCACTTTCATGTGGGGCTATTGTTGCTCTTCATTGCCAAGAAGTAATTGATTCTACAGGCTCCTGTATCACAAGATCCTTATTTACATTATTCATCTTATTCGAAGAGCCAACAATAAGTGTTGTATAAGTCATACAACATCAATAGGTATCGAGAAATTTGTTGTTTTGAATCACTTAAGTGGGCACGCAGTCCCGCTTCACTTCAAGTCATAGGTCTCTACATACTGTGCTCCCCCAGATCGTCCCATCTTTTATAAAGATAGTGTATCTTCCAATTTCTTATTTGGGTTCAATCTGTTAAAATCTTATATGGCGCTTTAAGCACCGCTTCAATATCTTTGATGGTGACTGCGCTATCTTCCTCTCGGAACTAAAAAAAATCCAGGAATTTAGACATTTCTCTACTTATGGGTATCATTGTTATGAGCAACGGTCACATTCATCAAAATTTTTATCTCACTCAGTTTCTTACAAAATCTATATCTCACTCTTAATGAAGAGTACACATTCATCAACATCTTTATCCCACTCTGAATAAAGAGTAGTTTCTTAATTGATCTTAATTCTTACTCTTAATTCATCTCACAATTCTCCCCCTTGAAATATGACATGAACTATACTGCCATAATTTCGAGAACAATTCAGAAAACTGTGAACAAGGAGACACTTATGACTTACTTCATTCACATGATTATGCCATGTAAATAAAGTTGTTTCTTGATCCGTATATGAGTACACTTTCCTCATTCCACTTCAAGAGCTCGACGAGGTCTTTTATTAACTGTACTTTTGCAAGTCACACAATAGGCCTCATGACAAGCTATACTATGGTATGCATCATTAATAGACACCACAACTGTTTCATTGGAGCTTTTCCACAGTAATACTCTAACTGCAAGTGTTAGCAACTACTGTGGATTTCACTACACATCTCGCCAAAACTTAACATTTGTACCCACAACTATTTGAGAGTACTTGTTCTTTCTTACTCAGCATGAGGCCTATGATACTTCGCAAAAATTGCAAGACATTTTTAACTCCATTCCAGTGATCTATATCTAGACTGGATTTATGTCAAAATATCCCGGATACGTAAGCTACGTCAGGGTAAGTTCTTACTTGTACATTCATTAAGCTTCTAACAGCTGAAGCATATCGACCATGTTCATTTGATCGATCTCATATCGGTTCCTGAAACACTAAAAGTTCCCAAATCTATTACCCTTGACTATAAGAGCAGGCGTAGGTTTACTCGCATGCATACTTTATTTCTTTAGAATCTTTTCTAAGTATGCCTTTGCGATAGTCCTAATACCCCTTTTCATCTATCTCGGTGAATTTCAATTCCTAGAACCAATGAGGCTTCACCAAGATCATTCACATTGAAACTTGAGGACAAAGACTTCTTCACCAAGATCATTCATCTATACATAGGATGTGGAAAAAGAATTTTCCATTCTTGAACTTCGTATAAATGCTAGTCCTTCTCATTTTCTTTAAACCCAAACTTTCTTATCGTTTCATCAACTTCAAATACTAATGTCTAGAGACTTGTTTTAACCCATAAATGGATTTCTACAGGCGGCATCCCATACGTTCTTTTTCTTCCATGACAAAACCTTTGGGTTGTGCCATGTAAATGTTTTCATACAAATCGCCATTGAGGAATGCCATCTTTACATCCATCTGATGTAACTCTAAATCGTAATGTGCTAATAACACCATTATGATTCTAAAAGAATCCTTGCATGAGACTGGAGAGAAAACTCTCATTGTAATCTATTCATTCTCTTTGCGTAAAGCCTTTTGGTACAAGTCATGCTTTATATCTTTCCACATTCCCTTTGGAGTCATATTTTGTCTTGTAGACCCTTTCACAGCCTACTGTTTTGGCTCCATTAGGAATTTCTTCTAAGTCCCAAACATCATTGGTATTCATCGAATTCATTTCAACTTCCATAGCTTCTTGCCATTCAAACGAGTAAACACTTCTCATGGCTTCTTCAAATGAGGTGGGATCACCCTCCATTTGAATTTCTTCACTAACATAGACTTCATAGTCATCAGAAAACTGGTTTACTAATTCTTTGAGATCTTCTGGGGCCTCAGCTACTGGCACTTTCATGTGGGGCTATTGTTGCTCTTCATTGCCAAGAAGTAATTGATTCTACAGGCTCCTGTATCACAAGATCCTTATTTACATTATTCATCTTATTCGAAGAGCCAACAATAAGTGTTGTATAAGTCATACAACATCAATAGGTATCGAGAAATTTGTTGTTTTGAATCACTTAAGTGGGCACGCAGTCCCGCTTCACTTCAAGTCATAGGTCTCTACATACTGTGCTCCCCCAGATCGTCCCATCTTTTATAAAGATAGTGTATCTTCCAATTTCTTATTTGGGTTCAATCTGTTAAAATCTTATATGGCGCTTTAAGCACCGCTTCAATATCTTTGATGGTGACTGCGCTATCTTCCTCTCGGAACTAAAAAAAATCCAGGAATTTAGATGTTTCTCTACTTATGGGTATCATTGTTATGAGCAACGGTCACATTCATCAAAATTTTTATCTCACTCAGTTTCTTACAAAATCTATATCCCACTCTTAATGAAGAGTACACATTCATCAACATCTTTATCCCACTCTGAATAAAGAGTAGTTTCTTAATTGATCTTAATTCTTACTCTTAATTCATCTCACAATTCTCAACCTTGAAATATGACATGAACTATACTGCCATAATTTCGAGAACAATTCAGAAAACTGTGAACAAGGAGACACTTATGACTTACTTCATTCACATGATTATGCCATGTAAATAAAGTTGTTTCTTGATCCGTATATGAGTACACTTTCCTCATTCCACTTCAAGAGCTCGACGAGGTCTTTTATTAACTGTACTTTTGCAAGTCACACAATAGGCCTCATGACAAGCTATACTATGGTATGCATCATTAATAGACACCACAACTGTTTCATTGGAGCTTTTCCACAGTAATACTCTAACTGCAAGTGTTAGCAACTACTGTGGATTTCACTACACATCTCGCCAAAACTTAACATTTGTACCCACAACTATTTGAGAGTACTTGTTCTTTCTTACTCAGCATGAGGCCTATGATACTTCGCAAAAATTGCAAGACATTTTTAACTCCATTCCAGTGATCTATATCTAGACTGGATTTATGTCAAAATATCCCGGATACGTAAGCTACGTCAGGGTAAGTTCTTACTTGTACATTCATTAAGCTTCTAACAGCTGAAGCATATCGACCATGTTCATTTGATCGATCTCATATCGGTTCCTGAAACACTAAAAGTTCCCAAATCTATTACCCTTGACTATAAGAGCAGGCGTAGGTTTACTCGCATGCATACTTTATTTCTTTAGAATCTTTTCTAAGTATGCCTTTGCGATAGTCCTAATACCCCTTTTCATCTATCTCGGTGAATTTCAATTCCTAGAACCAATGAGGCTTCACCAAGATCATTCACATTGAAACTTGAGGACAAAGACTTCTTCACCAAGATCATTCATCTATACATAGGATGTGGAAAAAGAATTTTCCATTCTTGAACTTCGTATAAATGCTAGTCCTTCTCATTTTCTTTAAACCCAAACTTTCTTATCGTTTCATCAACTTCAAATACTAATGTCTAGAGACTTGTTTTAACCCATAAATGGATTTCTACAGGCGGCATCCCATACGTTCTTTTTCTTCCATGACAAAACCTTTGGGTTGTGCCATGTAAATGTTTTCATACAAATCGCCATTGAGGAATGCCATCTTTACATCCATCTGATGTAACTCTAAATCGTAATGTGCTAATAACACCATTATGATTCTAAAAGAATCCTTGCATGAGACTGGAGAGAAAACTCTCATTGTAATCTATTCATTCTCTTTGCGTAAAGCCTTTTGGTACAAGTCATGCTTTATATCTTTCCACATTCCCTTTGGAGTCATATTTTGTCTTGTAGACCCTTTCACAGCCTACTGTTTTGGCTCCATTAGGAATTTCTTCTAAGTCCCAAACATCATTGGTATTCATCGAATTCATTTCAACTTCCATAGCTTCTTGCCATTCAAACGAGTAAACACTTCTCATGGCTTCTTCAAATGAGGTGGGATCACCCTCCATTTGAATTTCTTCACTAACATAGACTTCATAGTCATCAGAAAACTGGTTTACTAATTCTTTGAGATCTTCTGGGGCCTCAGCTACTGGCACTTTCATGTGGGGCTATTGTTGCTCTTCATTGCCAAGAAGTAATTGATTCTACAGGCTCCTGTATCACAAGATCCTTATTTACATTATTCATCTTATTCGAAGAGCCAACAATAAGTGTTGTATAAGTCATACAACATCAATAGGTATCGAGAAATTTGTTGTTTTGAATCACTTAAGTGGCCACGCAGTCCCGCTTCACTTCAAGTCATAGGTCTCTACATACTGTGCTCCCCCAAATCGTCCCATCTTTTATAAAGATAGTGTATCTTCCAATTTCTTATTTGGGTTCAATATGTTAAAATCTTATATGGCGCTTTAAGCACCGCTTCAATATCTTTGATGGTGACTGCGCTATCTTCCTCTCGGAACTAAAAAAAATCCAGGAATTTAGATGTTTCTCTACTTATGGGTATCATTGTTATGAGCAACGGTCACATTCATCAAAATTTTTATCTCACTCAGTTTCTTACAAAATCTATATCCCACTCTTAATGAAGAGTACACATTCATCAACATCTTTATCCCACTCTGAATAAAGAGTAGTTTCTTAATTGATCTTAATTCTTACTCTTAATTCATCTCACAATTCTCAACCTTGAAATATGACATGAACTATACTGCCATAATTTCGAGAACAATTCAGAAAACTGTGAACAAGGAGACACTTATGACTTACTTCATTCACATGATTATGCCATGTAAATAAAGTTGTTTCTTGATCCGTATATGAGTACACTTTCCTCATTCCACTTCAAGAGCTCGACGAGGTCTTTTATTAACTGTACTTTTGCAAGTCACACAATAGGCCTCATGACAAGCTATACTATGGTATGCATCATTAATAGACACCACAACTGTTTCATTGGAGCTTTTCCACAGTAATACTCTAACTGCAAGTGTTAGCAACTACTGTGGATTTCACTACACATCTCGCCAAAACTTAACATTTGTACCCACAACTATTTGAGAGTACTTGTTCTTTCTTACTCAGCATGAGGCCTATGATACTTCGCAAAAATTGCAAGACATTTTTAACTCCATTCCAGTGATCTATATCTAGACTGGATTTATGTCAAAATATCCCGGATACGTAAGCTACGTCAGGGTAAGTTCTTACTTGTACATTCATTAAGCTTCTAACAGCTGAAGCATATCGACCATGTTCATTTGATCGATCTCATATCGGTTCCTGAAACACTAAAAGTTCCCAAATCTATTACCCTTGACTATAAGAGCAGGCGTAGGTTTACTCGCATGCA
The DNA here is from genome assembly GCF_019320115.1 of Miscanthus floridulus. NCBI lineage: Eukaryota > Viridiplantae > Streptophyta > Magnoliopsida > Poales > Poaceae > Miscanthus > Miscanthus floridulus. The sequence goes on from NC_089588.1 coordinate 123,082,102, forward strand.
TACTTTATTTCTTTAGAATCTTTTCTAAGTATGCCTTTGCGATAGTCCTAATACCCCTTTTCATCTATCTCGGTGAATTTCAATTCCTAGAACCAATGAGGCTTCACCAAGATCATTCACATTGAAACTTGAGGACAAAGACTTCTTCACCAAGATCATTCATCTATACATAGGATGTGGAAAAAGAATTTTCCATTCTTGAACTTCGTATAAATGCTAGTCCTTCTCATTTTCTTTAAACCCAAACTTTCTTATCGTTTCATCAACTTCAAATACTAATGTCTAGAGACTTGTTTTAACCCATAAATGGATTTCTACAGGCGGCATCCCATACGTTCTTTTTCTTCCATGACAAAACCTTTGGGTTGTGCCATGTAAATGTTTTCATACAAATCGCCATTGAGGAATGCCATCTTTACATCCATCTGATGTAACTCTAAATCGTAATGTGCTAATAACACCATTATGATTCTAAAAGAATCCTTGCATGAGACTGGAGAGAAAACTCTCATTGTAATCTATTCATTCTCTTTGCGTAAAGCCTTTTGGTACAAGTCATGCTTTATATCTTTCCACATTCCCTTTGGAGTCATATTTTGTCTTGTAGACCCTTTCACAGCCTACTGTTTTGGCTCCATTAGGAATTTCTTCTAAGTCCCAAACATCATTGGTATTCATCGAATTCATTTCAACTTCCATAGCTTCTTGCCATTCAAACGAGTAAACACTTCTCATGGCTTCTTCAAATGAGGTGGGATCACCCTCCATTTGAATTTCTTCACTAACATAGACTTCATAGTCATCAGAAAACTGGTTTACTAATTCTTTGAGATCTTCTGGGGCCTCAGCTACTGGCACTTTCATGTGGGGCTATTGTTGCTCTTCATTGCCAAGAAGTAATTGATTCTACAGGCTCCTGTATCACAAGATCCTTATTTACATTATTCATCTTATTCGAAGAGCCAACAATAAGTGTTGTATAAGTCATACAACATCAATAGGTATCGAGAAATTTGTTGTTTTGAATCACTTAAGTGGGCACGCAGTCCCGCTTCACTTCAAGTCATAGGTCTCTACATACTGTGCTCCCCCAGATCGTCCCATCTTTTATAAAGATAGTGTATCTTCCAATTTCTTATTTGGGTTCAATCTGTTAAAATCTTATATGGCGCTTTAAGCACCGCTTCAATATCTTTGATGGTGACTGCGCTATCTTCCTCTCGGAACTAAAAAAAATCCAGGAATTTAGATGTTTCTCTACTTATGGGTATCATTGTTATGAGCAACGGTCACATTCATCAAAATTTTTATCTCACTCAGTTTCTTACAAAATCTATATCCCACTCTTAATGAAGAGTACACATTCATCAACATCTTTATCCCACTCTGAATAAAGAGTAGTTTCTTAATTGATCTTAATTCTTACTCTTAATTCATCTCACAATTCTCAACCTTGAAATATGACATGAACTATACTGCCATAATTTCGAGAACAATTCAGAAAACTGTGAACAAGGAGACACTTATGACTTACTTCATTCACATGATTATGCCATGTAAATAAAGTTGTTTCTTGATCCGTATATGAGTACACTTTCCTCATTCCACTTCAAGAGCTCGACGAGGTCTTTTATTAACTGTACTTTTGCAAGTCACACAATAGGCCTCATGACAAGCTATACTATGGTATGCATCATTAATAGACACCACAACTGTTTCATTGGAGCTTTTCCACAGTAATACTCTAACTGCAAGTGTTAGCAACTACTGTGGATTTCACTACACATCTCGCCAAAACTTAACATTTGTACCCACAACTATTTGAGAGTACTTGTTCTTTCTTACTCAGCATGAGGCCTATGATACTTCGCAAAAATTGCAAGACATTTTTAACTCCATTCCAGTGATCTATATCTAGACTGGATTTATGTCAAAATATCCCGGATACGTAAGCTACGTCAGGGTAAGTTCTTACTTGTACATTCATTAAGCTTCTAACAGCTGAAGCATATCGACCATGTTCATTTGATCGATCTCATATCGGTTCCTGAAACACTAAAAGTTCCCAAATCTATTACCCTTGACTATAAGAGCAGGCGTAGGTTTACTCGCATGCATACTTTATTTCTTTAGAATCTTTTCTAAGTATGCCTTTGCGATAGTCCTAATACCCCTTTTCATCTATCTCGGTGAATTTCAATTCCTAGAACCAATGAGGCTTCACCAAGATCATTCACATTGAAACTTGAGGACAAAGACTTCTTCACCAAGATCATTCATCTATACATAGGATGTGGAAAAAGAATTTTCCATTCTTGAACTTCGTATAAATGCTAGTCCTTCTCATTTTCTTTAAACCCAAACTTTCTTATCGTTTCATCAACTTCAAATACTAATGTCTAGAGACTTGTTTTAACCCATAAATGGATTTCTACAGGCGGCATCCCATACGTTCTTTTTCTTCCATGACAAAACCTTTGGGTTGTGCCATGTAAATGTTTTCATACAAATCGCCATTGAGGAATGCCATCTTTACATCCATCTGATGTAACTCTAAATCGTAATGTGCTAATAACACCATTATGATTCTAAAAGAATCCTTGCATGAGACTGGAGAGAAAACTCTCATTGTAATCTATTCATTCTCTTTGCGTAAAGCCTTTTGGTACAAGTCATGCTTTATATCTTTCCACATTCCCTTTGGAGTCATATTTTGTCTTGTAGACCCTTTCACAGCCTACTATTTTGGCTCCATTAGGAATTTCTTCTAAGTCCCAAACATCATTGGTATTCATCGAATTCATTTCAACTTCCATAGCTTCTTGCCATTCAAACGAGTAAACACTTCTCATGGCTTCTTCAAATGAGGTGGGATCACCCTCCATTTGAATTTCTTCACTAACATAGACTTCTTAGTCATCAGAAAACTGGTTTACTAATTCTTTGAGATCTTCTGGGGCCTCAGCTACTGGCACTTTCATGTGGGGCTATTGTTGCTCTTCATTGCCAAGAAGTAATTGATTCTACAGGCTCCTGTATCACAAGATCCTTATTTACATTATTCATCTTATTCGAAGAGCCAACAATAAGTGTTGTATAAGTCATACAACATCAATAGGTATCGAGAAATTTGTTGTTTTGAATCACTTAAGTGGCCACACAGTCCCGCTTCACTTCAAGTCATAGGTCTCTACATACTGTGCTCCCCCAGATCGTCCCATCTTTTATAAAGATAGTGTATCTTCCAATTTCTTATTTGGGTTCAATCTGTTAAAATCTTATATGGCGCTTTAAGCACCGCTTCAATATCTTTGATGGTGACTGCGCTATCTTCCTCTCGGAACTAAAAAAAATCTAGGAATTTAGATGTTTCTCTACTTATGGGTATCATTGTTATGAGCAACGGTCACATTCATCAAAATTTTTATCTCACTCAGTTTCTTACAAAATCTATATCTCACTCTTAATGAAGAGTACACATTCATCAACATCTTTATCTCACTCTGAATAAAGAGTAGTTTCTTAATTGATCTTAATTCTTACTCTTAATTCATCTCACAATTCTCCCCCTTGAAATATGACATGAACTATACTGCCATAATTTCGAGAATAATTCAGAAAACTGTGAACAAGGAGACACTTATGACTTACTTCATTCACATGATTATGCCATGTAAATAAAGTTGTTTCTTGATCCGTATATGAGTACACTTTCCTCATTCCACTTCAAGAGCTCGACGAGGTCTTTTATTAACTGTACTTTTGCAAGTCACGCTTGCATCTTTTTCTTGTCCTTTGATTAATGTTGACCATGATGGTGCATTTCTATTATACCATGGTCAATACTATTATAGCATAAGAGCTATCCAAACTTCTCTCGCTATGCGGGATAAAAAAACATATGAGTCATCACAAAACTTCTCTCACCATGAAGGATTGACTAGCATAAGTACTATGCCAAACTTCTCCCCATGCGGGATAAAAGCTATATACAAATTACCGTAACGAAAAATTTAGTCATGATCACTAAAACATTCACTTATACTTCATTTTTCAATTAAATCTTCCCGTTGGTTTCAATTTAATCAGAAAATTAGTAAACTAACAAAAAATTGTCCTGAACTGGCTTGACTCAAGCCTTTTCATTCACATACCCTAGCATTGCAGCCCATTGGCATGCAGCCGAGTGATCTCGTCGGTTAAAAAATAAAACTTAGAAGATGCTTCTGCATCAATTCTACATCACCATTGGGCAGAAAATAGAATTAATGCATAAAACTCATAAATTAACTTGAAAGACATATAACTACTCTTCAAAATTAAATTCTCCTGTTGATTCGAATTTAATTAGAAGACAATCAACATCATTGCAGCGAAACACGATAATAAAATGCATTCTATTAGTTTAGGACCATTTCTTGGTCTTTATCTACTCTCTGAAAATTGACCATGTTGGTGTAAATTTATCAGAGATTTAAACTTCAACCTTAACTCATTATAATATTGTTATCATCAACGTTGGTCAGAAAATAACAATACCATAATTTAACATAAATAAATCGAACTACTCTAATTTAAATTTTCTGTTGGTTCTAATTTAATTAGAGGATAAACATAATCATAATTTACTAAAAGTAACTGCTCTTCAAATTAAATTCTCCCGTTGGTTCGAATTTAATTAGAAGATAATCAGCATTAAACTTTGCAGCGAAAACATGAAAAAATAATTTATCTAATTTTCAGAAGTATTTTACTGTGTACTTATCTACTCTGTAAACAATTTATCCCGTTGGTTCAAAATTGAATAGAGATGAAAAACTAATCAAAATTCGTTTCTGAAAATAATAAACAAATTCACACTCATTACTGTGCATTCGGCTAGGCCCGGGAAAATAGTGTGTAGCCCATTTCTCTGCGCATCCGCGCGCGCGACTCAACGGCAACCCAGCAGCGGCCCAGCGGCCTGCTTCGCCCACGTGCGCGCCCGCTCCCCACGCCCAGGCCGCAACCTGGGCCTGGGCCGAGATTTTCCAACCCCGTCTGGGTCGCTTTCGACCTGAATCTCTCTGAGCCGTCCATCTTCATCCGACAGTCAGCCTTCATTTTCGCGAGATCAAAACCCGGTCGCCTCGGCGATGCGCCCTAACCCTAACTCATTTCTACCTTTCTTATTCTCTTTCACCGCCGCAACGAGAAATGAAAGGAGCAGCGGTGTAGCGGCGCCGCTGCCAGTCCCCTCACCGGCGTGCGCGCTCGCCCTAGGATGAGTGCGCCGCCGTCGAGTGGTCTGGGCGATGGTGCCCTAGTCCCCTATACGTGCTAACCCTAGGTCTATCCCTCTCTTCGCCGCATACCATAGCTGCCGCACCCGAGATAGGGCGGACGCGACGCAGGAGGTGACGACGCCGCCATGGCGCCCTTCGCCGGTGTATGCGTGCGGCCAAAGCCGCGCACGGCGCCGTCGAGTGGCTCCGCGGTGGTGCTCTATGCGACCTACGCACGTGTACGCGTCGCCGCAGAGCGCCGGTGAGGCGGCTGTTCTCTTCCAGCGCGTGTGGTCTTCCCGCACGACGGCGGCACTGCCGACGGTGAGAACCCAAGTAGGTCTCTCCCCTCGTCGACCTCTCTTCTAGGGTTAGGGTTTGGGTTCCGATCTGATTTGAATCACTTTATTCTTGATTTCTATTCTATTCTCTACCCCAATCTGCTAGATCTACACACTAGGACCATGGCTCTGATACCATTGATAGACCTATAGGACCTCTAGGTGTAGATCAGTGGGGAAATTCTTAACTTAGATAAGCAAACTTGGTAATGTACCTCGTCGAGTGTAGTCGCGGCCGTGGCACCGCCAACAAAGTGGTCGCGATGTGTCGGTGTAGGGGAAGCCATGTAGGCACCCGCTAGGTCGTCGACGGTAGCAGCAGCGTAGGCGCGGACCAGTGGTGACGGTAAAGGCAGTGTGGACTTTCCATCACTTACAGCACGCCCTTCTAGATCGGATTAGGGCTAGGAACCTCAGTGGGGCGCTGACAGCTACGATGAAGCTCGTACCTTGCGCCCCGGCCCCCACATTCCTCTTTATAGCACTGCGCAACGGGGGCCATCAGCCAGGAAAACGGCTGGGGGCCCCGATCGACGTGGATCAAGGGCCCAATTGATCATTGGGCCCAATTGATCGTTGGGCCAACTGGTGGAGATTAATCTAACAGTTTGCTTGCATATATATCATGTTTGTGTCGACTGTAAATTTGTTTTATCTCCATGAATCGATCGATCGATCGATATCTATCTGCTTGCATGCACCGCTTCCTGCAGCACCTGCTGATGACACTGTGACACACACATTGTCGAAAGAATATAATTGGAGGAAACAACGAATAATGATCAATTTTGCAGCCCATGTATACTGCCATGCATGATGCACCGATCGATCTGAGATTCGTTCTCAGATTGCTAGCTAGTGCTGCTGCTGCTGCTGTGGATGCATGCATGATAGTTTTGTTTATATCGATCTGTTCATATGCATCCTAGCTAGCTAGACAGACCGAACCGATCGATACGATGGATCTTGTTACTTGGTCTCTAGATAGTGGATAGCTTTGCATGCACTACTGATCATATATCATGCACCACACATTAATTCAGAGACTGGCCGGGCTACGGCGACACTACATGCACACCGGCCGGCATGCAGTTTCTTAATCAGAGTGCTGCAGGCTGGACATGGATCATCATATCACATGAGCCAGCAAAGATTCTTGCTTGCTTGTCTCATTCTCTGTCACACATACAGTACACTCCATCCGTCACCACTGTGCCCATGTACTCCACAGCGATAGATCGACCCTACACTCACACACACATATTAACTGAAAGCTGCTTTACAATTACAATAGCAGGCAGCTTAGCATGATGCATGATACGATGGAGTGTGAGAATGATTGTTCATGTGCTCAGCTCAGCTGCTCAGTTAGCTCCATCGATCTCGACGAAATGTAATGCATGTAATAAATCTGGCATCCCTACAGGGCATGCACTGTACTGTACATGTACGTACGTATGTATGTATGTACAGTCGTCGTTGCTGTCTCTGCAGGAGCACTGCACTACGTACAGGTATAGTACCTGTCTAATACAGTCGTCCTTGCCATGCTTGCAGAAGAATATTACTAATATATATAATACTATTGTTTTTTTGAAATACACAGTTGTAGATGCATACGCTCACAAATACGAGCGTGCCCCCACTCCTATGAACGCACGCATACACACCATACCCCTATGAGCATCTCCGAAGAACTGAGTTGGACAAGCAAATCTTGAGATTGATGAAGTCACCTACCCCTATGAGCACCTCCAAAGAACTGAGTTGGACCGGCAAATCTCAAGATTGATGAAGCCACCCAAATCTCGAGATTGATGAAGTCACCCCATGGTGTCACGTTGTCAATGAGCACGTCACCTACCACTGAAAGAATATCACCGTTAAATCCTAAAATAAATCCAGAAAAATACGAGCACATATATAAGTAAGGTTTTTAACTTAGGTGGATACGTTCCACCGCAAAGAACCGAACCAGCTAAACACGCTCAGTTCGCAAATATAATACTATTATTGACTGTATCGTCATCACTTATCACATCTATGCACGCACAGGTGCTACGCCTGGATACGTTTACATTGTGCAATATATATACTATACACAGCAGTCAATAATTCATTCATGATAAGGAGTTTGTATATATTATTATTACATGATGATGAAGGAATAATTAATATATATAATTGCCGTTGTCGTACTTCCTTTAGCTTGGAAAATGTCTCGACCATCACATCACGTGCATACAGTAGTTTCTGCTGTTATCGAACCGAACGGCACCAAGATGTTTTGACTGGACTGACTGGCGAGCAGCTGCTAGCTAGCATTGCATCCATCGGTTCTTGGCTTCTAGTTCTACGCAGCGAATAAAAGGAGCCCACCACACGCCTCTTGCTACGTAAAAACAGCTGAATTATTGTTTCACTGGTCCATCAACTCATGCTTCCGTACTGGATAGAATCTTAATTAATTCAAGAGACGTAAATATTAGGTGTTAATGTTTAATATTAATTTACATTCTTTTCTTTTTATTCATTCATGATAAATTTAGCAGCAAGTACTAATCTAGATAGTTTTCATATCCATATCCATAATTTTTTCCTTTATGTGGCACCTCGATGAATCTGAAACCTTAGCTTAAATTATTAAGTCAAGGGTTGCTTGTGAATGGTTTTAAGGTCTCAAATCCCTGGATATATCCTTGGTTTATGTTGGTTATATGCAGACTTTGTCGATCATGTGTTTTTTTGCCTTCCATGTAGCCTTCCCTTGAACTGCAACCTCAAACATATGTTGATTATTTCAGTTTATATGCAAATAGGGTGTACCAATGTTGAAAAAAATAGATCACTACTACCATAGTCTTAACCGAGACAGGCAAAATTGATAAATCAAGACGGGCATCACATCCACCTCGGTCTGAAGATCACGGTTAATCGTGATTTACTGAGGTGGTTGAAATGCCAGCCTCGGTTAATCAAAATAAAAAAATAAAAAAAAGACCTGACCCAAACGAGTCTAGGCCGCCACTCGCAGCGCAGCAGCACCACGCCGCCGCCGCCGCTAGCTGGAACTGGACGCCATCGCCGGATCCGCATGTGCCACCTCTACTCCTTGCCTGATCCGCACGCCCCGCTGCCGGATCTGCATGCCCCGCACTTGGATCTGCCGCCGGTGACCGTATCGCCACTGCCGAGCCCGCTCCTCGTTGGATCCGCACGCGCCACCTCCTCTCCTCGTCAGATCTGCCTGCCTCGCCCCTGGATCTGCCTCCTCTCCTCGAGGAGAAGCGCTCCCCGGCCGCCGCCGGGAGGGACCCCAGGAGTGCTGCAGTAGGAGCGCCGCGCCGCGCCGCCTGAGGCCCCATCGAAGGAGGCCGCCATGGCGTCCGCGATTGCACCTGCGAGACCCATCGGAGGAGGCCGCGGGCCTACGAGGCCGTCGTAGGAGACCCATCGGAGGAGGTCGCGCGCCTACGAGGCCGTCGGTGGAGGCCACATCGGTTGGAGAGAGAGAGTAAGACTGGAGAGAGAGAGAGAGAGCGCTGGGAGGGAGAGGGCGCCGAGAGAGAGCGGTGAGAAAGGAGGCGGTGTGCCTGGTGTGTGAGAGAGAGGGGTGAGGAATGAGAAACCCTATGCCTAAGTGTCCATATATATATGGAACACTGGTAACGGGCATTCTGGGCTTTTCTATGGGCCTTGGCGTTTTCCTGAGGCGGGCCTTCTAGGAGGTCCGCCTCTAAAAATGGGAGTATTTTTGGAGGTGGGCCTCTTATAATGCCTGCCTCCGTGAATAGATTTTTGGAGGCGGTTCCATAAATTGATTTTGCGAGGTGGTTGATTGTGACCGTCTCGGTTAATAAAATGCCCGCCTCGGTTAATCCCAGGTATGAACCGAGGTGGTTCAAATGCCTGCCCGCCTCCGAGGCCATTTTTTAAACACCTCGCAAAAGTTTTCTATAGTAGTAGATATTTTCTTATTTTTATCTTATTATTAGTTAATGCAACACTAATATAAAATGAATTTTTGCAGACAACTTCTAGTGAGTTTATAGATTAAGCATGGTGCTTAGGCTATATCTTGCCTGTGGATACAGCTAGGTCTTTGGATAGTTAGTGTAGGTGGCAGGTGGTGACGGCCCAGTCCATCTTCTGTATTCCACCACAATCGGCCTAGTTTTTAAATTGTAGGGCTCGTGGCAATTTCGTCTAGTTAATACTTTTGTGTTAGCTAGGCGGGTTGTGCCCCGAAGTGCTTGTGAACCCCCCTCTAGCCTTGGATTAAGTTTATTCCAAAGTTGTGCTTGGTAAGTAGAAGTGTCGGTGTTTTATAAATCGGACTAGTAAATTTATAAGATTGCCGCACTGCTCTAGGAAGACGATGGTAGCATCCAAAAGACCCAAGGATTTATACTTGTTCAGGTCAGAGCCCTACGTCCAATCTTAGAGATGATCGAGTGTGTGTTCCTCGCTTGAATTCTCTGAAGTTCTTACAATGGGGGGGTGCAAGAATGGTGGAAGAGGTAGGAGAGCTAGAGCTAGAAGACGGGGTGCCCAAAGGGAAGCTTTAGGAGCCCTTCTACGGTGTAAGAATGAGTGAATGAGTTTGGATCCCCAAGATGGGTGCCCTGGCTGCCCTTATATAGAGTTTGGGGCCAGGGCATGTACAAAGAAGAAGGTTCTCCTGACCAAAGGGTCGTGAGCCTGAGGGTGGACCTAGCTAACTTGGCTTGCAAGTTATGCCATCTTGTGGTGCATGTCTGGGCATGGTTGTCATCATGGTCCTATGGCCACATTGGGGCATGGTGTGGCATGGTGCTACTATGCCGGTCGTGGTGGCACTGTAGGCACGGTGATGGTTCTCCAGCCGTCTTGTGCGATGTGGTCTTCATCATCGCTTCCTGGTTTCCTAGGGTGTCGTACAGGAGTTGGTAGCCACCCCTAGATCGTCGATCACCCGGTTGGCTTGTGGAGTTGAGGGCCATGATCTTGATCGTTAGGGTCATGGCTCTGCCGTTCTGGATGGCTTCTAAGTCAAGGCCTTCGTCGTGGATCCCATCCCATAGTGGGTGGAATCATACAATCATCTCGTTGGTCCATATTTGGATGGTGGGTCACCGTACTGATAGCCATCGTCGTGCAGTGTTGTCTTGTCCATGCTGCGTGGCCCTTAGATGGTGTCTGATCGGACCAAGGTGATCGCTGTCCCCTTGGTCCTCGCGGAGCCAGTGCGGTGTGTCTACTCTTGTCAAAGTAGGCACGCTTGGTCATGCTCGACCCCTCCCCATTCCTCCTAGGGGTCAGAGCGGTGGGGAGGTCATGAGTCTCTTGCTCGTCGTGTGGCTAAGTCTAATGAAGGGGTCATGGCCGACCCCCGCCTTAACGCTTGTCCTAGTTTTCTTGGATCAGCTAGGCCTCGGTCATTTGGGTTCTTGCTAGCTGATGTATCGTGGGGCGCTCGGCCTGTTAACTAATCGGTGCCTTGAGGCACCGTGGGGTTATAACCCCGACAGTAGCCCCCGAGCGTTTTTGTGATCACGAAGAGATCGTTAAAGTGCTATATTGCGTGCTTAAGGGCTTTTAGTTCCTTATGCAAGCTTTTGCATTCCCTTTTCTTAATGTCAAAATGTTCCTTAACATCATCTAACATGTCAATTTATTCATCTTTAGTGGGTTCATTATCATCATCACTATCACTATCATTTTTATCATGTTTCTCATCATCACACTCATCATCAGGTTGTACCTTAGTGACCTTAGCCATGAAGCATGATGGAGTGTCGAAGAGAAAAGGCTTCTCATTAATAGCAATGCTTGCAAGAGCCTTCTTCTTGGTGGTCTTGTCATCATCACTATCATCATCGTCACTTGAGGAAGCATCACTATCCCAAGTCACCACATATGAACCACCCTTCTTCTTGAAGGTCATCTTGTCCTTCTAGTCTTTCTTCTTGCTCTTCTTGTCATCATCATCATTATCGCTATTGTATGGGCATTGAGCAACAAGATGATCCTTGCTTCCACACTTGAAGCACCTTCTTGACTCTTCCTTTTTCTCGGATGAAGACTTCTTCTTTCTAGCATGGTAGCCCTTCTTCACCATGAACTTGCCAAATCGCTTGACAAAGAGAGTCATCTTCTCATCATCATCATTATCCCATGAACCATCATCTTCACTTGATGTATCTTGCTTGCCCTTGCCCTTGGATGATGAACCAGCTTTGAATGCCACACTCTTCTTCTTCTCATCCTTCTTCTCTTTGTTCTTTTCTTCCTTCTCATTATCATCTCTATAAGCATCATGGGTCATGATATCTCCCAAGATTTGGTTTGGTGTCATTGTGTCCAAACCGGTCCTCACTAGTAAGGTGACCAACATGCCAAATCTTGCAGGTAAGCATCTCAAGAACTTATGGGGGAAGTCCTTGTCTTCCACCTTCTCACTAAGTGCTTTGAGATTATTGGCAAGCACTTCCATCTGATGAAACATGTTCGGCACACTCTCATCTTCCTTCATCTTGAAGCTAGCAAATTTCTCATTGAGAATGTATGCCTTTGCACCCTTTATTGCCTTGGTGCCCTCAAATGATTCTTCCAACTTCTTCCAAGCTTCATGAGCCATCTCAATATTGTTGATTTGTTCAAATGTTCTCTCATCAATAGCATCATGAATAGCACTAAGAGCAATGTCATTCTTTTGGAGAATCACTTCTTCGGCCACGGTGGGATTCTCTGGATCGGCTATCTCAATTTTGGTCTCCACCACCTTCCACACTCTTCTATTGATTTACTTGATATGAGTGGTCATCTTTGACTTCCAATAAGGATAATTTGCACCATCAAATTGGGGTGGCTTCTTGGTGTTGTTGATTTGAGCCATTTTGACACCGAAGGTTGTTAAGCCTCAAATCACGGTGACCATGGCTCTGATACCACTTGAAAGGTTATTATGGCTAGAGGGGGGTGAATAGCCTATTAAAAATTTCTACAACAACACTAAGTCAAGTGATTAGTAAATAAGATGGCGAAGCGAATTTTGCGCTAGCACTACACTTGTGTTTCAAGCCACCTACCCAATTCCAAAATCTATGATTTCTAGTATATGACAACAAGGCTAAGTCACTAATTTACACCTAGGTGAGCAAGCTAGCAAGAGAACTACAAGTAAGAGCTACACTAACTAGTTTCAATTACCACAAGCTTTACACAAGTACAGGCACAATGTAAAAGAAGAGAGTGGTAGAGAGGTATACCGCTGTGGCAAGTGATCAATCAATGAATACCAACAAGACAATCAATACACGATGATTTTTCCTCAGAGATTCACTTGCTTGCCGGCAAGCTAGTCCCCGTTGTGGCGATTCACTCACTTGGAGGTTCACGCGCTAATTGGCATCACACGCCAAACCCGCAACTGGGTGCTGTGGTAGAACCACCTGAAATAGCGTACTTACGGAGGCGCTTGTCTTCCACCAGACACTAAGCACCCTGAAAGCAACTAAAGCGAGCGGTGTCTGTCGGGCACACCCTGAGGGAGAACCTGAAAGATCCACATTTTTCCCAAGGATCCAATAATGAAAACGAGTTACAACACAAGTCCATCTCATACATTAGAGTTTCTTAAAAAGTACATTATTACAATACCAAATACAGAGTGCAAAATGACAAACAGCGGAATATTAAAAGATAACATCTAGCGATAAGATAACGAGGATTCCGTCTGAGCCCACCAGATGGATCCTCCACACAAGGAACTCCTCAAGCATCACCTGCAATAGGGGTAAATAAACCCTGAGTAAACAATGTACTCGCAAGACTTATCCGATTAGTGGGAATACTTTCCCGACTCCAAGGAATATGCTAGGCTTTATGGTTGCTGGTTCTCTTTTAGCAAAAGCAATACTAATAGTGAGTCCTTATTGATACATTATTATCATCAGCCGTATTGAGTTTTCATCTATATAAGCACCTGTGCTACTTTCAAACAAGAGTTGAGCAATCGATACTGTTCCTTCTCCTTTTTCCACTTCTAGTTTTTACTATGGTGCTGAACCACAGATAAGCCGTACCGGATAACTCAGCGATTCGCGAATCAATGTACCTAGCTGGGTGCCCCAAAGACACATGCCTCGCTTGTACCCTAGGCACAAGTAGGACTAACCCACCACTCTCCTGTCCCGGGTGTCCAGGTCCCCGTCCAAACTTGGACTCCAAGCCCCCGCCTCTAAGTCCTGGACTCAGTGCGGTGCAAGGACCTCCACCACCTCCTCTTCCCATCAGTCGGTCCAGAAAGAGCCGGATCCACGACAAGAGAGCAGCAAGCCTTCCCTGCGCCCATACCCAAGTATGTGCTCGGGACAATAATCTGTGACTTGCCTAGAGTCATATGCAACGATCGGCCCTTAATCGACACAGACAGGGAAAAAGTGTAACCGGACTATGCCCTGTTGGCCGCAGGACACAACCCCTCACACCCACCGGTACCAAATCCACATCCATGTCCGGTCACCATTTTCCTTTCCATTATTTCATCATGATATCATAGTTTAATCACCTATTTGCGAGTAACGGCAGGTTACTCACGCTACGGACATCCTGAGCATAGTAGCTACTCGACCTGTACTAGTAGGACTCATGGTGGATATATGTATGCATGTAGTTTCCATAAAATGCCTGTAACGTAAATGCATATCATATAAATATATTCAGTGATCATTTAAAAATAGGGGTTATGCATCGGGGCATGCCTTGGGCAGGTGCCGGGTCAGCAAAGTTAGTACCAACAGGCTCTTGGGCTCCCTCCTGTGCGAAGAGCTCCTCCTCGTACTCCTCGATCACCTCGTCGTACTCCGGCTCACAGACGGGTACGAATTCTACCTGCTCATGATCTACATGAAATGATGATGCAATTCTTAATAAGATGACAACAACAACTCTTCGCTTAAAAGTACATCTATTAAACTACTAAGTGAGATCTACCCACTAAAGTCTAAGCTACGTACCAGCACCACTAACAAGTATGAACATGACATACATTCTTACGGCGACTACGAATATTCCTACTCCTAATGCCAATTTATGATACATACAATAAAGCAAGGATAATAACTACGCTACTAAGCAACTCGCTCTACGGCTAACAATTTTTACAGCAAGTATATAAAGACCTAAGGAACCTACTGTAACGATTTCAAAGCTAAAGCTATTGTCGGTTTGCCACAACAATTCCTGCAATTATTGATCGATATAACTCTAAGCTTTCTACTTAAATCTTATGAGCCTACCATCCTAACAGCTAATGGTGAACTAACTGTACTAACAGGTAAATACCATTTTTGTGAACCTAACAAACTTAGTTTCGCTATTTTTGGACAACCATGCAATTTACTACGATTTATCGAAGTTGGATTCATAACAGAAAATAAATAAGCATTTCTACTTCCAGGAAATAAGGAAAACCGAATCCTCTTACGTCGGCCCACAACGCGTAGCCCGGTCCAGCGTGACATCCCCCCGCGCACGACAGTAGGCCGCTGCGCGGCCCACGCGGAGGCGCGGCCCAGCCGGCCAACGGCCCGCGACGGGGAAAGGCCTGCGCGCTTCAGCACATACGCAAGGACACCCCCGACGTACTTGGTAATCTCCACGAGCACCAGAGCACTATTCCCTCAGTCTACCATTTTACATCTGCACCCTCTCATGTCTACATCTTCACCGCGACTAAATCCCTGGCCCCCAGGGTGTGCACCGGCGCGACGGTGTGGGCACTGAGCGACTACGCTGGCCTCACCCGAACCTCTACGGTCTACCTAAGGGGTCGATAGGTACCTTGACGACACGTACAAGCTACTGGAGGCGACACGTCGAGCAGAGACGCAGTCACGAACTCCCTCCCCGGCGGTGGCTCCTGACCTGCAAAGGCGGGCACGTTCCCATGAGCAACAGCGAAGGCGAGGCTAGCACATGAGCTAGCGAGCACCAGGGAGTACTCACGGATACCTTCGCGTTGACGGTTCGGTCGGAGGTGGTCTGAGCAAAGCTGGCCACGTGCGCTCGTGGCGGTGCGGTGGTGCCCGACGGTGGCACGAACGCCACGGTGGTGGCTGGCCTGCTGTGAAGCTATGACTACGGTGTGCGGGGTGCTTAGGAGGGTACAATGAGGCTATGGGTGCACTGAATCGTTACGAGAGGCACTACGTGGCTGGCTTGCCGTCGAGGAGTGCGAGCGCGGTCTTATGGACCCGGTGGCGCGGGATTATGAAATCACGGCCCTGTGCAACGGCATACACCGCAAGGTGGGGATGGGACGCAGCCAGGAGCCTAACGAAGTTGAGCCTAAGATGAATTGGAGTCTACTGCTACGGTTAAGGCGAATTGGGGAAAATCGCCTCGGCGGCCAAGGAGACAACGGAGACAGGGGAGGTCATGGCTTGGCTCGTCTGCGACGTCAATGCTCAGGCCAACATCACCACTACAGACAACGGGACAGGCGGGATGTACCCCTAGACGGCTGCCTGCACGGCCACAGCAGCAACGCGATGAACGCGGTATGGCACCATTGCTGCGGGCAGCGCCAGACAACCGACGCAGAGCGATGCAACGCGGACGTATGGCTGGGTAGGTGGACGTCCTTCGAGCGCACAACCAAGGAGTCAACGGAGCAGAGCTGGCCTAGCCACTAGCGACGTGCAGTGCATGACTCGGTGCGCTCCCGGCCAAGACGGCGCAGAACAAGGCATGGCGCGACAGTTTGGTCGGCGGGCAGCAGCGTGGCCGAGGCCGGCAGTGGCTGGGTTTGGCAGTGGCTGGGGTCGCGGACAGCGCGGCGGTAGGCGACCTTGGCGCGCGATGCCAGAGCAGCGCACGTGGCCAGCGGGGCGGTGGACACGGTGCGCGCGTGAACGCGGCAGGCATGGCAGAGCGCTGGCAATGCCAGCAGCGTGCCAGGCCAGCGGTGACCGCGCCCAATGCCGATTTCAGTGACGCGCATGCTTTTTAAAGCAAGCAGGAAACTTGTACACGATGCTCCAAAAGCCGAACTAACTATTTGATACACCAAAGGGTACATTAAGCTATCTAACGGAGCCAAGATATCGTCCTACTGCTTAAGCCGATCGTTCCACAGAGCTTGCCAAAAGTGGCATCGTCGACCACTTCCAAAACTTACGCGAATGACGTTGAAACGAATGGTTCCGTGTTAGAAATAAACCCAGCCTACTCGAGGTACTAACCAGTTATCTTTGTCCGACCACACCTATTTTATCGCCGTTAGCCAAACGTCCTTTATCCCTTTTAGTTTCTAGAACAAAGCGATTACACAGTGTTATATGAAACGTAACCACGGACTCATGTTTCGTATGAATGTTTCAAGTGCCAAACATCGAGTTATACTTTATGTCATAAACATATGCACATAATTCAGATGCTTACGAAATGTTTAAGCAAAACATTACAATGTAACACCGTTGTGTTACAAATCTACCCCCCTAAAACAAAATCTCGACCCGAGATTTCATGTGCCTAGTGTGAGAAAGAGGTAGGGAGTACATTTGGCGCAATAACTAACTATCTGACCCAGAGAGAAGATGGGGGTAATTCTTTAATATGTAGCTCTCTTGCTCCTAGGTTGCTTCGTTTTCTAAATGATTTTGCCATTGCACCTTGTAAAATTTTATTACTCTGTTCCTGGTCACTCTCTCCTTCTCATCCAAGATTTTTATAGGATGCTCCACATAAGATAGATCAGGTTGGAGCGGAAGTCCTTCTATTTCCACAGATTATTCAGGAACTCGTAGGCATTTCTTCAATTGCGAGACATGAAATACATTGTGAACTGCCGAGAGAATTTCAGGGAGCTAGAGACGATAAGCAACAGGGCCACACTGCTGCAACACCTTGTATGGACCCACATACCGAGGGGCTAACTTGCCATGGACACCAAACCGATGTACCCCTCTCATAGGAGATACCTTGAGATACACATAATCCCCAGCTACAAATTCCAAAGGCCTTCTTCGCTTGTCTGTGTAAGCCTTCTGTCGACTCTGAGCTACCTTCAAGTGTTCACGAATTATATTTACTTTCTCTCCAGCCTCCTTTATGAAATTAGGCCTGAAGTACCCACGGTCTCCTACTTCAACCCAGTTTAGCGGCGTCCTACACTTCTGTCCATATAAAATTTCAAATGGTGCCATGCGGATACTCTCTTGGTAGCTGTTATTATATGAAAATTCTGCCAGCTTTAAACAATGATCCCACTTCTTAGGAAAAGAGATGGTACAAGCTCGCAGCATATCCTCGAGCACCTGGTTCACCCTTTCAGTTTGACCATCAGTCTGTGGGTGGTATGCCAAGCTTCTGAGAAGACGAGTACCCAAACACTCCTGGAGTTTCTCCCAGAAACAAGAGACAAAAACTGACCCTCTATCAGAGATGATGGTGAGAGGAACTCCATGTAGGGTCACAATCCGATCAAAGTATAACTCCGCATACTTCTTGGTAGTGTATCTAGTATCCACCAGAAGGAAGTGGGCAGACTTGGTGAGACAGTCCACAATGACCCAAATAGAATCAAAGCCCGTGGAGGTGCGGGGTAAACCCACAATGAAATCCAGGGAAATATCCTCCCATTTCCAAACAGGAATGGGCAAAGGCTGCAGATATCCAGGAGTACGCATATGATCTGCCTTGACCCTACCACAAGTGTCACACTCCACAACGAACTGGGTGATATCTTGCTTCATGTAGGACCACCAGTACAGTTGGCGCAGATCATGGTACATCTTGTTGCTACCAGGGTGGATAGACAGCTTGGAATGATGGGCTTCTTGCAAAATCTTTCCTTTCAGCTTTTCATTGGATGGAACCACCAGTCTATCCTTGTATCTTATGACCCCCTGCTCATCAATGCTAAAATGAGGTCCACGCCCTTCTGCTGGCAACTTCTTGATGTGAGAAATCTTTTCGGGGTCTTCCTTCTGCCCCCGAATAATTTGTTCCAGCAATTCTAAGGTCAATGCAATCTGAGCTAGCACCTCAGTGTGGTGGAGTGACAAGGGTATTTCCTCAACCTGATGTGACTTATGACTCAAAGCATCGGCCACCACATTGGCTTTTCCTGGATGATAGTGGACTTCCAAATCATAATCCTTGATCAACTCTAACCATCTCCTTTGCCTCATGTTCAATTCAGACTGAGTGAAAATATACTTAAGGCTCTTGTGGTCAGTGAAGATATGCACTTTGTTGCCCAACAAATAATGCCTCCAAATCTTTAGAGAGTGAACTACAGCAGCTAGCTCTAAATCATGGGTACGGTAGTTCACCTCGTGCTTCTTTAGTTGGCACGAAGCATAAGCTATCACACGCCCCTCTTGCATAAGCACACATCCCAATCCCGTCTTCGAGGCATCACAGTAAACATCAAAGGGCCTCTTAATATCTAGTTGGGCCAACACAGGAGCCGTGGTCAGAAAAGTCTTCAAGGACTGAAAAGCTTCTTCACAAGCTAGACTTCAATCAAACTTAGCTTCCTTCTAGAGCAGCTTGGTCATGGGCTGGGCTATCTTGGAGAAATCAGGGATGAAACACCGATAGTATCCAGCTAACCCAAGGAGCTGACGGATCTGGTGCACAGACCTGGGAGACTTCCAATCTAATACATCTTGCACCTTGCTGGGATCTACAGAAACGCCCTCAGGTGTCAACACATGCCCCAAAAACTACACTTGATCTAACCAAAACTCGCACTTGCTGAATTTAGCATACAGCTGGTGCTCCCTTAGTCGAGTCAGTACAATTCGAAGGTGACGGGCATGCTCTTCATCATTCTTGGAATAGATCAAGATGTCATCAATGAAAACTACCACAAACTTATCCAACTCTGGCATGAAAACTGAGTTCATCAGGTACATGAAGAAGGCAGGGGCATTGGTGAGACCGAAAGACATCACTAGGTGCTCATATAGCCCATACCTAGTAGAGAAAGCTGTCCTTGGTATATCCTGTGGCCTGATCTTGATTTGATGGTAGCCCGATCGGAGATCTATCTTCGAGAACACCATGGCACCAGCTAACTGATCAAACAAGGTATCTATGCGGGGCAAAGGATACTTGTTCTTAACTATTACCACATTGAGGGGGCGGTAATCCACACACATCCGCAGAGTACCATCCTTCTTCTTCACGAAAATAGCCGGGTAACCCCATGGTGAAGAACTCGGGCGGATGAAACCTTTGTCCATCAACTCTTCCAGTTGCTTCTTCATTTCTGCTAGTTCTCTCGGAGCCATGCGGTACGGACGTCTAGAAATAGGAGCAGTACCAGGCTCAAGCTCAATGGAGAATTCTACCTCACGGTCTAGTGGCAATCTAGGAAGATCCTCTAGGAAAACATCTGGGAACTCACATACTACTGGAATGGAGGTAAGATTAGGAATGGCTTCAGCATGGGCAGCAACAGGTAAGATCGGTTCTAAGGGTATGATGAGAGACATCCTATCCTCAGAAGAAGGAAGCCGTAACTCCACACTTCTTCTCTTCATATCCAATACTACCCCATACACCCGCAACCAGTTCATTCCAAGAATAGCATCAATGCCTTGCCTAGGCATTATCATGAACTATAGACGGTAAGTGTGGGTGGCTAATACCAAACTTACGGTATCCGTGCGGGTATTGATGAACATCTGAGAACCTACAGTATAGATCTTATAGGCATACGGTATAGCCAAAAGTGATAAGTTATGCCGCTCTACAAACCCCATGCTCATAAAGGAATGCGATGCACCAGAATCAAACAACACCAAAGCTGGATGGGATTAGATGGTAAACATACCAGCCATAACTGTCTCCTGCTGCACAACCTGCTGAGCATCCATGAAGTGCACCTAACCAGATCTGCTAGGCACCTTCCTCTTGATGATAGTCCTCTTAATAAGCCTAGAATTTGCAGACGGCTGAGACGACTGAGTTGCCTGCTGCTGAGGACACTCCCTGGCATAGTGGCCATCCTTGCCACACTTGAAACAAGCACCCGGCTTGTTCCCGAATCCCTGATGAGGTGGGACTTGCTGTCCCTGAGTATGCTGGGGCTGCACCTGCTGCTGAGGTGCCTTGTACTGAGTAGCGGAAGTCTGTGACATCTGCTGGGGTGATCGGTACGGAGGCTCGCCGGATGGTTGATAGGGCCCCCGCCTAACAACTTGCACCTTCTGAGTATGAGGGTGGCTAGAGGATCCAGCTGCCACCCGCTTCTGCTTCCAATCCGCCTAAGATGCCCGCTGAAAACCCTCAAGAGCAATGGCGGCATTCATCAGAGCCCCAAAGGTCTGATAGTTCCCCAGGTACAGTTTCTCCTAAAGGGCGGGAGTGAGACCACGAAAGAAGGGCTCCCTCTTCTTGTCATCCGTATCCACCTGACTACTAGCATACTGAGCCAAGTGGTTAAACTGGGTCACATACTCCATTACCGTCCTGCTCCCCTGGCGCAACTCCATGAACTCGGTCACCTTCTGGTGGATAACACCAGCAGGTATGAAGAACTCGCAAAAGGTGGTGGAGAACTCCTGCCATGTTGTCGGATGATACGGTAGCTCCGCGGCCTAGAAAGTCTCCCACCAGGCACCTGCGGACCCCAAAAGCTATTGGGACGCAAAGTGCACCTTCTGCTCATTGGCCACTCTGAGCAGCCAAAACTTCTGCTCCGGCATGTGAAGCCAGTGCTCCGCCTCCAAAGGGTCGTCCGACGGCGTGAACGTGGGCAGGTGGGTCTTGAGGAAGTCCTAGTAAGAGGACTATCCCTCAGGACGGCGAGCACCACCCCCATTCCCACCATTGCCCTCGGGGCCTCCATGGGCGAGACCCACGACGGCATGTGCCATAATCTCCATGGCACGAGCTGTCTCTTGATGAGTAGCGGCTGACTCCCGACGAGCAGCCAACAACTCCACCATGACCTCCGCAGCGGACAGCGGCGGAGGCGATGGCGGCGGTGGGAAAGGATGAGGAACCAAAGGTGGAACCTCCCGAGCTCCCTCGTTGTCATGCTCAAAGGCCTGAGCACTGTTACCATGGCCCTTGTTTGCCGCTCCCAAACTGGTGCTCCCACGTCCGGACCTTAGATTCATCTGTAAGAGAGACGAACCATCCATTAGGACACCTTCCCGAGCAGAATCTAGGGATTAAAGAGATGATAGCACATTTATTAAAGCATTCATTTAGTTAGTACTACCCATTTACTACTTTCATTATACATGAAGGGGGATTCCTAGTTCAAGTAAGATGCCATCATATGATGCATGCTTTGACCTATACGTTCACTCAAGCCGGAATATAGCGGCATTCATAAAATTTTCGGCACATCGCACACTCACTTTCTGTATACTAAGTGATTTCTTACGCAACGTAAGTCAGTGTACCCATAGAAAACTGATTAGATAAAACCAGTGCCGCTATCCTAGATATACCATATAGCTAGGGCTTATACTTATATAACTCGACTTAATCGCATCCTACTTTTCGCAAAACTTTTGTTGGTCAAACTTTTAGTTTTGTAAAAGAGTGAGGAACTCGTGACCATTATTGGCTCTGGTACCAACTGTGGCAGAACCACCTGAAATAGCGTACTTACGGAGGCGCTTGTCTTCCACCAGACACTAAGCACCCCGAAAGCAACTACAGTGAGCGGTGTCCGTCGGGCACACCCTGAGGGAGAACCCGAAAGATCCACATTTTTCCCAAGGATCCAATAATGAAAACGAGTTACATCACAAGTCCATCTCATACATTAGAGTTTCTTAAAAAATACATTATTACAATACCAAATACAGAGTGTGGAATGATAAACAGTGGAATATTAAAAGATAACATGTAGCGATAAGATAACGAGGATTCTGTCTGAGCCCACCAGATGGATCCTCCACACAAGGAACTCCTCAAGCATCACCTGCAACAGGGGTAAATAAACCCTGAGTACACAATGTACTCGCAAGACTTATCCGATTAGTGGGAATACTTTCCCAACTCCAAGGAATATGCTAGGCTTTATGGTTGCTGGTTCTCTTTTAGCAAAAGCAATACTAATAGTGAGTCCTTATTGATACATTATTATCATCAGCCATATTGAGTTTTCATCTAGTCAATCTATATAAGCACCTGTGCTACTTTCAAGCAAGAGTTGAGCAATCGATACTGTTCCTTCTCCTTTCTCCACTTCCAGTTCTTACTACGGTGCTAAACCGCAGACAAGCAGTACCGGATAACCTGGCGATTCATGAATCAATGTACCCAGTTGGGTGCCCCGAAGACACACGCCCTGCTTGTACCACTCTCTTGTCCTAGGTGTCCAGGTCCCCGTCCAAACTTGGACTCCAAGCCCCCGCCTCTGAGTCCCGAACTCAGTGTGGTGCAAGGACCTCCACCACCTCCTCTTCCCATCAGTCGGTCCGGAAAGAGCCGGATCCACGACAAGAGAGCAGCAAGCCTTCCCTGCGCCCATACCCAAGTATGTGCTCGGGACAATAATCTGTGACTTGCCTAGAGTCATATGCAACGATCAGTCCTTAATCGACACAGACAGGGAAAAAGTGTAACTGGACTATGCCCTGTTGGCTGCAGGACACAACCCCTCACACCCACCAGTACCAAATCTACATCCCTGTCCGGTCACCATTTTCCTTTCCATTATTTCATCATGATATCATAGTTTAATCACCTATTTGCGAGTAATGACAGGTTACTCACACTACCGACATCCTGAGCATAGCAGCTACTCGACCTATACTAGTAGGACTCATGGTGGATATATTTATGCATGTAGTTTCCATAAAATGCCTATAACATAAATGCATATCATATAAATATATTCAGTGATCATTTAAAAATAGGGGTTATGCACCGAGGCTTGCCTTGGGCAGGTGTCGGGTCAGCAAAGTCAGTACCAACAGGCTCCTAGGCTCCCTCCTGTGCGAAGAGCTCCTCCTCGTACTCCTCGATCACCTCGTCGTACTCCGGCTCGCAGACGGGTATGAAGTCTACCTGTTCGTGATCTACATGAAATGATGATGCAATGCTTAATAAGATGACAACAACAACTCTTCGCTTAAAAGTACATCTATTGAACTACTAAGTGAGATCTACCCACTAAAGTCTAAGCTACGTACCAGCACCACTAACAAGTATGAACGTGACATACATTCTTATGGCGACTACGAATATTCCTACTCCTAATGCCAATTTACGATACATACAATAAAGCAAGGATAATAACTACGCTATTAAGCAACTCACTCTACGGCTAACAATTTTTACAGTAAGTATATAAAGGCCAAAGGAACCTACTGTAACAATTTCAAAGCTAAAGCTATTGTTGGTTTGCCACAACAATTCCTGCAATTATTGATCGATATAACGCAAAGCTTTCTACTTAAATCTTATGAGCCTACCATCCTAACAGCTAATGGTGAACTAACTGTACTAACAGGTAGATGACATTTTTGCGAACCTAACAAACTTAGTTTCGCTATTTTTGGACAACCATGCAATTTACTACGATTTATCGATGCTGGATTCATAACAGAAAATAAATAAGTATTTCTACTTCCAGGAAATAAGGAAAACCGAATCCTCTTACGTCGGCCCACAACGCGCAGCCCGGTCCAGCGCGTCATCCCCCCGCACGCGACAGCAGGCCGCTGCGCGGCCCACGCGGAGGCGCGGCCCAGTCGGCCAACGGCCCGCGACGGGGAAAGGCCTACACGCATCGGCACATACGCAAGGACACCCCCGACGTACTTGGTAATCTCCGCGAGCACTAGAGCACTATTCCCTCAGTCTACCATTTTACATCTGCACCCTCTCATTTCTACGTCTTCACCGCGACTTAGTCCCTGGTCCCCAGGGCGCGCAACGGCGCGACGGCGCGAGCACTGAGCGACTACGCCGGCCTCACCTGAACCTCTATGGTCTACCTAAGGGGTCGATAGGTACCTTGATGACACATAGAAGCTACTGGACGCGACACGTCGAGCAGAGACGTAGTCACGAACTCCCTCCCCGGCGGTGGCTCCTGACCTGCAAAGACGGGCGCGTTCCCTTGAGCAACAGTGATGGCGAGGCCAGCACATGAGCTAGCGAGCACCAGGGAGTACTCACGGATACCTTCGCGTTGACGGTTCGGTCGGAGGTGGTCTGAGCAAAGCTGGCCACGTGCGCGCGCAGCGGTGCGGTGGTGCCCGACGGTGGCACGAACGCTGTGGTGGTGGCTGGCCTGCTGCGAAGCTACGGCTATAGTGCGCGGGGTGCTCAGGAGGGTACGGCGAGGCTATGGGTGCACTGAATCGTTATGAGAGGCACTGCGTGGCTGGCTTGCTGTCGAGGAGTGCCAGCGCGGTCTTATGGACCCGGTGGCGTGGGATTATGAAATCACGACCCTGTGCAACGGCATACACCATAAGGTGGGGACGGGACGTAGCCAGGAGCCTAACGAAGTCGAGCCTAAGATGAATTGGAGTCTACTGCTATGGTTAAGGCAAATTGGGGAAAATCGCCTCGGCGGCCAAGGAGACAGCGGAGACAGGGGAGGTCATGGCTTGGCTCGTCTGTGGCGTCAACACTCGGGCCAACATCACCACTACGAACAATGGGACAGGCGGGACGTACCCCCAGACGGCTGCCTGCACGGCCATAGTAGCAATGTGACGAACACGGTATGGCGCCATTGCTACAGGCAGCGCCAGACAACCGACGCAGAGCGATGCGACGTGGAGGTATGGCTGGGCGGGCGGATGTCCTTTGAGCGCACAGCCAAGGAGTCAATGGAGCAGAGCTCGCCTAGCCGTTGGTGACGTGCAGTGCATGACCTGGCGCGCTCTCGGCCAAGACGACGCAGAACAAGGCATGGCGCGGCAGTTTGGTCTGTGGGCAGCAGTGTGGCCGAGGCCGGTAGTGGTTGGGGTCGGTAGTGGCTGGGGTCGTGAACAGCGCGGCGGCAGGCGACCTTGGCGCACGATGCTAGAGCAACGCGTGTGGCCGGTGGGGCGGTGGACACGGTGCGCGCGCAAACACAGCCGGCATGACAGAGCGCTGGCAATGCGAGCAGCGTGCTAGGCTAGCGGTGACCGTGCCCAATGCCGATTTCAATGACGCGCATGCTTTTTAAAGCAAGCAGGAAACTTGTACGCGATGCTCCAAAAGCCGAACTAACTATTTGATACACCAAAGGGTACATTAAGCTATCTAACGGAGCCAAGATATCGTCCTACTGCTTAAGCCGATCGTTCCACAGAGCTTGCCAAAAGTGGCATCGTTGACCACTTCCAAAACTTTCGCGAACGACGTTGAAACGAATGGTTCCATGTCGGGAACAAACCCAGCCTACTCGAGGTACTAACCAGTTATCTTTGTCCGACCACACCTATTTTATCATCGTTAGCCAAACATCCTTTATCCCTTTTAGTTTCCAGAACAAAGCGATTACACAGTATTATATGAAACATAACCACGGACTCATGTTTCGTATGAATGTTTCAAGTGCCAAACATCGAGTTATACTTTATGTCATACACATATGCACATAATTTAGATGCTTACGAAATGTTTACACTACAAGATTTTTGGTCTACTGCAACGCCAAAAAAGTGTAGCAAAAGACCCAAAAATGGTAGCCATAGTAATTTTGCTACCAATTTTTTTTGGTTAAATGTCGTTGCACTTGTAAGGGTAGCAATAGCATAATGCAATGGGTTACATTTTAGTTGCGACACACAGCCCCTCTATTGCAACACTTTTGACGCTTTTGCAACACCTGGTGAGTGTTGTAACAAAAGCAATTGCAACCACTATGGGTGTGGTAATAGTATCAATTGCAACGAACTAGGCGTTGCTAGCGATACGTATTGCGACACGCTGGTCGTGTAGCAACACAATGCAAGCGCAACGCAACACAGGTGTTGCAATCGTGGTTGTTGCTACGCAGAGAAAGCATTGCAATAGAGGTTCTCTATTGCCACGTTGCCTAAATGGTTGCTATAGGTGGCTTAGGTTATTGCAACATCTCTTCAGGTTGGTTGCTACATAGAGGTCGTATATTGCCACGTTTCTGAATGGTTGCTATAGATGGCATAGGCTATTGCCACGTTACTTAGGTTGGTTGCTACAGATAGGTCATCTATTGCCACGTTACTAACTATCTGGTTGCTATAGGTAGATTCCTCTATTGCCACCGTCATCTTTTTGTAGTTGCAAGAGATAGTTTCTCTATTGCCACGATTATCGTACCTATTGCCACGACTAAATGTGGTTGTTATATGTGCCATCATATATTGCAACGCCAGATTAATATATTAATAATTCATGTTGCGACACTTTGTTTGGTAGCTTAAATTAATAATCGCAAAACGACAAATACATAATGAAGGAAGCATCGACATCCATTAAAACGAAATATAATTTGTTCATACAAAATCTTTAACAAAACACACCGAGTGTCAAACTAAATGAGAACACAAGTAGATAGCTTAACACATAATAATGTGTTAAGCACAGACAACTGTTTGAACTCATTCGAATCAAAAGACTAATGTCTACTGTAGCAGCGAAGGTTCCCTTGATATGTATGTTGGCCATCGTCCCACCATTCGCATGCTCCTTCTCAAACTCAAGATTCCTCCTGAAAAAATCATTGACATGCATTAGTTAAACTGAGACTAGTGGTGGCAAAGCTAATTGAACACTGAAGCAAAACACGAGCTGCAGTACTATCAACCATGAACTTTGAAGCGTAAAGCAAATATAAACATACATGTAGCTGCCTCCCAAGACATTTTATGAGCACAAACACATCCATATATATTTCTAATCAGCAAGAGGAAACTAAGCCTGGACCATATTTAGGAGCAGAACAAAAGAATAGCTATGTACTTCTCCAAAAGGACTATATGTTCCTTTTTAATGCAAAGAGAGATAAAAGGTTTCACATAGTACCTGTGTATTCTTTTTGGACAATGCAGATCTTTTCCTAGCCACAGTTTCCTTCAGTTGCTTTGCTGTAGTACAGTGCCCGTGCTAACGCCACGGCTTTATTTCAGGAATGCATGAAAACAACCAAACAATAATTTTTTTGTATAGTTTAGGTTTTACGCAATTTTATATGACATTGTATATATTCCGGAAAACAGCAGAAACAGCAGGAAAGAACCAAGTTAATCAACTCGACAAAATCAACATAGCAAGTAATCGGGCATTTGACCACATCGAGCAGTTTGAACGTTGAAAAAGCATCAGGATTACTTTAACATGTTGTCTTAGCTCCATTTGGATATCAAATATCTACAGAGCATAAACGGAATCAATACAGAGTCATATGGCTGTTACTGAACGTATTTGAAATATTAGAAAACGGAAAGCATGGACATAATTTTTTTTTGTCTCTAAGCCACCATAGTCATGCTATGGCTGCAGATAAAAACTTAGGAATTAGCAGACTGTTGAATGATGTAGAGTTTTTGATAATATATATTACATATGTAAACTCTCAAGTATGAACTACTGTTAGCCATTGAGGCCTGCTGCTAAAGAGCAGAGCTACTGAAAGTCCACTACATATACACAGGTAAATTAGGTGAAAAACAAACTGACCCATTATTTGTTTGCAACTGCAAATGTAGATCCCCTGCAGGAAAAGAATGGAAATCAACAAAATACAGTTTCAGGATTATAACAATCACAGTCCATATTCAACTACTGTGAAAATTATATTTTAGACTACATACTTAAGGAAATAACAAT